>NC_047106.1:137511717-137840752 GCF_902500255.1 Thalassophryne amazonica
GAACTGCAACTTAGGTTCATTTAATGCAGACTCCTCGTGACCTTGTTAGTATGAGGTCATCTAGATGCTAAGCACTGCCCTCTGGTGGTCAGGATAAATGAAATAGAATGAGAGTTACGTATGTAACTATGGTTCTATGAATTCTGGATGACCACCAGAGTTAGTTGTCACTCTCAATCTCGACTATAGATTCCAAAAGACTGAATGCTGGGTGACGTGCTCTCATATACCGTTGGCTGACATCACCCAGGTCACGCCCACTAACGTGACTTTGATGGCATAAAACTCGACCTCTGAACATGTGCACATGGAATAATCCAGGTGCTAAACACCACCCTCTGGTGGTCATCCGGAATTCATAGAAACATAGTGACATACGTGCCTCTTGTTTTGGGATGGACAGTGGCACTGTGCAAGGGTTTGAGAAGGCACTGATGATGATGAACACATTCACAACTCCAAAGCAAGAAGAAGTTGGGACTATATGGAAAATGGTGATCCTTATATTTACTTTGACTTCTATTTCATTGCAGACAGTGTGTTTTGTGTCATCAGCCTCATTTCATTTATTAACATACATCCATTCCTGCATTTAAGGCCTGCAACACATTCCAGAAAAAGGTAGAACGGGGACAATTTATTCTAAATATAAGGATGAAATCATCACTTTCACAGCCAGTTTTCTTCAGCCAAGTCAGTGGATGAATGCATGAATGTTTCCAAGTCACTGAATATGTCTTGGACTTCATTTACATCTATCATTAAGAAATACAACCAGTTCGGCACTGTATAGCAAATCTGTGTCAAGTAGGCAGTTCTCAGGAATTGAGTGACCATCCTTGCTGGAAGGATAACAGTGACTGAAGCAAACAAGAGACTAAAAGACTAATCTGAAAGAATTAGAGACTTTTGTGGATGTCAGTGGAGAACCCAGGAGTGGAACAACTTTTGTCCCCAGTAATGGCTTTGTAAAACACGAAAATTATTCAAATCTAGGCTAAGGATTCCCATGTGCCTTTTTGGCAAACTGGAGCTGAAATTTTAATAAAATCCTCTGTACCACTTCATCATGAAGCTGTATAAGTGGTGATGCAACAAACTGAAGTCAGTTTTCACTATTGTTACATCAGTATCTGCTTTTGGATGGCACGGGGAAAAGAGCTATTGGTAATCAGACAGCAAAAAGCCTTTTTGAGATGCTTTCTGAAGAGTACTACAGCCAAACTGTAGCTACTTCTTTTTTTACCGTGATTGGATTGGACCACTACAAAACAGTGGCAAAAACTATGGAGTTGAGTGTAAATATTTTGGTGTAAATGTTTTGAAAGCTCTAATGATGGCAGTCATATGTTGTATAATCCTTTTCATCCTTTTATTGCCGTCTTTGGGGACCTTTCTTTAATTTCAATGTTGCCTCTTTACCTTCTGTTTTATCTTCATCAACTCCTTCTCTCTTTTAGGCTTTTCCTTTGGAAGTGACAAAACTAATTTACTGTTCCAGAACAGTTCCTGAAATTGAGAAGGTAAGATCACTGGTAATTAGAAAACCCCCCTCGGGCACCAGACCAGACTCAGTGGGGCGGCCGTCCACTTTGCCCATACTAAGGAAATAATTCAAAACAACACATACAGTTGTATCCAGAATAATAGCAGTGTGTTTAAAAAAGTGAGTAAAGCTCAAAACTATTACAATAGCTTTTATTTCAATACGAGGTCTGTCAATAAAGTATAGGTCCTTTTTATTTTTTTCAAAAACTATATGGATTTCATTCATATGTTTTTATGTCAGACATGCTTGAACCCTCGTGCGCATGCGTGAGTTTTTCCACGCCTGTCGGTGACGTCATTCACCTGTGAGCACTCCTTGTGGGAGGAGTCGTCCAGCCCCTCGTCGGAATTCCTTTGTGTGAGAAGTTGCTGAGAGACTGGCGCTTTGTTTGATCAAAATTTTTTCTAAACCTGTGAGGCACATCGAAGTGGATACGGTTTGAAAAATTAAGCTGGTTTTCGGTGAAAATTTTAACGGCTGATGAGAGATTTTGAGGTGATACTGTCGCTTTAAAGACTTCCCACGGAGCGAGACGTCGCGCAGCGGTCCCAGGCGCCGTTGTCAGCCTGTTTCAAGCTGAAAACCTCCACATTTCAGGCTCTATTGATCCAGGACGTCGTGAGATAACACAGAAGTTTCAGAAGAAGTCGGTTTCAGCATTTTATCTGGATATTCCACTGTTAAAGGAGATTTTTTTAATGAAAGACGTGCGGACAGGTGATGTAGAAGAAGACAGAAAACCACCATTCAAATGGATTGAAGAATAGCTAGAATGGCAAAATCTCAGCCAACGATCAGCTCTGGAGTGATCAAAGAAGGTCTCAAGGTACCTGTGACTACTGTAACAATTGGAAGATGTCTATGTGAAGCCAAACTGTGAGCAAGAAGTCCCCAGAGTCCCATTGTTGAAAAAATGACGTGCTGAAGAAGTTACAATTTGTTAAACACCACATTGACTGGACTAAAGAGGAGTGCTGCAACATTTTGTGGACTGATGAAAGCAAGATTGTTGTTTTTGGGTCTAACGTCTAGAGACAGTTTGTCAGACGACTCCATAAACTGAATTCAAGCCACAGTGCACTGTGAAGACAGTGAAGCATGGTGGAGCATCATGATATGTGGATGTTTCTCATTCCATGGTGTCAGGCTTGTTTATCACATACCAGGGATCATGGATCGGTTTCAATACATCAGAAACACTTGAACAGTGACGACCGCCTTTACAGCAACAACAACAGACAGGCATGGATGGTGGTCCAGCACCTAACCAACTACAAACCCAGCATCAGAGCTGCTGAAGGTGATGCCGCATTGGTAGAAGAGTTAAATCTGTTGTTTGCTTGCTTCGAAACTGTGACATCAGGAACAGCCACGTCACCGCCAGTGGCCGGGAATAACTTCACGGTGAGGGAGCACGAGGTGAGACGCTCCCTCCCCTCACCACGCAAAGCAACGGACCCCGACAGCGACTCTGGACGGGTGCTGAAAGAGTGTGCAGACCGGTTTGCTGGGATTTTCACCAAAATCTTCAACCGGTCCCTGACACAGTCTGCTGTCCCGTCATGCCTGAAGACCTCCACCATAGACCCCCGAGCCAAGAAATCACCCATAAACAGCCTCAACACCTACAGGCCTGTTGCAATCAGACTGGTGGTGATGAATTGTTTTGAAAAAGTGGTTAGAAATCACATCATGTCATTCCTAACCCCCACTCAAGACCCATACCAATTTGCTTACAAGGCCAACAGGTCAACAGAGGATGCTGTGACTGCTGCCCTTCACACCATGCTGACCCACTTGGAGCAATATCGTTCTACCTCATTCCACATGTCTTTGGATTAAGGACTATCTGTCAGATCGCTCACAGAGAGTCAGGATTGGCCCACACATATCCACAGCTCTCACACTCAGCACCGGTTCCCCCAAGGGTGCATGCTGTTCACCCTCTACACCTCTGACTGCACCCCTGTCCATACCACAACACTTTCATTAAGTATGTGGATGACACCACAGTAGTAGGCTGTATCACTGGAGGAGATGAGTCTGCTTACCGGGAGGAGGTGGAACAGCTGACGGTGTGGTGTTGAGAAAATAACCTGCTCCTGAACACATCCAGAATCAAGGCGCTAATCATAGACTTCAGGAGAAAACAAACATTACTACAGAATTTTTTTCTTCTTCAAATAAAAAGACCTTTGAAAGAAAGATTAACATAGAGAGTAATATAATGTAATTTGTACACTAGAAAATCCAAGGAGGTAGCCAAGCTAGCGCAAGCTAACCGCTAACAAAAATGCTAACCACTCCTAAGATTCACACGGTAGTAAAATAGTGAGCTAAAATTCACAGTGGTTGCACTTAAAAACTGACAGAAGTGTGAGACAGGCAACAGAAAATAAGAGAAATGATTACAACCTTGATTAGAAGAACATCGTTCAAGCCAGCAGTCCATCTAGGAGAAAGTTTTATTATTAGCCTCCTCAGAATATTATTTACCCTAACATCTGAATATACACTCAACAAAAATATAAACACAACACTTTTGGTTTTGCTCCCATTTTGTATGAGATGAACTCAAAGCTCTAAAACTTTTTCCACATACACAATGTCACCATTTCCCTCAAATATTGTTCACAAACCAGTCTAAATCTGTGATAGTGAGCACTTCTCCTTTGCTGAGATAATCCATCCCACCTCACAGGTGTGCCATATCAAGATGCTGATTAGACACCATGATTAGTGCACAGGTGTGCCTTAGACTGCCCACAACAAAAGGCCACTCTGAAAGGTGCAGTTTTATCACACAGCACAATGCCACAGATGTCGCAAGATTTGAGGGAGCGTGCAATTGGCATGCTGACAGCAGGAATGTCAACCAGAGCTGTTGCTCGTGTATTGAATGTTCATTTCTCTACCATAAGCCGTCTCCAAAGGCGTTTCAGAGAATTTGGCAGTACATCCAACCAGCCTCACAACTGCAGACCACGTGTAACCACACCAGCCCAGGACCTCGACATCCAGCATGTTCACCTCCAAGATCGTCTGAGACCAGCCACTCGGACAGCTGCTGAAACAATCGGTTTGCATAACCAAAGAATTTCTGCACAAACTGTCAGAAACCGTCTCAGGGAAGCTCATCTGCACGCTTGTCGTCTTCATCGGGGTCTCGACCTGACTCCAGTTCGTCATCGTAACCGACTTGAGTGGGCAAATGCTCACATTCGCTGGCGTTTGGCACGTTGGAGAGGTGTTCTCTTCACGGATGAATCCCGGTTCACACTGTCCAGGGCAGATGGCAGACAGCGTGTGTGGCGTCGTGTGGGTGAGCGGTTTTATGATGTCAATGTTGTGGAGCGAGTGGCCCATGGTGGCGGTGGGGTTATGGTATGGGCAGGCGTCTGTTATGGACAAAGAACACAGGTGCATTTTATTGATGGCATTTTGAATGCACAGAGATACCGTGACGAGATCCTGAGGTCCATTGTTGTGCCATACATCCAAGAACATCACCTCATGTTGCAGCAGGATAATGCACGGCCCCGTGTTGCAAGGATCTGTACACAATTCTTGGAAGCTGAAAATGTCCCAGTTCTTGCATACTCACCGGACATGTCACCCATTGAACATGTTTGGGATGCTCTGGACCGGCGTATACGACAGCGTGTACCAGTTCCTGCCAATATCCAGCAACTTCGCACAGCCACTGAAGAGGAGTGGACCAACATTCCACAGGCCACAATTGACAACCTGATCAACTCTATGCGGAGATGTGTTGCACTGCATGAGGCAAATGGTGGTCACACCAGATACTGACTGGTTCCCCCCCCCCCCCCCCCAATAAAACAAAACTGCACCTTTCAGAGTGGCCTTTTATTGTGGGCAGTCTAAGGCACACCTGTGCACTAATCATGGTGTCTAATCAGCATCTTGGTATGGCACACCTGTGAGGTGGGATGGATTATCTCAGCAAAGGAGAAGTGCTCACTATCACAGATTTAGACTGGTTTGTGAACAATATTTGAGGGAAATGGTGATATTGTGTATGTGGAAAAAGTTTTAGATCTTTGAGTTCATCTCATACAAAATGGGAGCAAAACCAAAAGTGTTGCGTTTATATTTTTGTTGAGTGTATATTGTCTAGAAGTGTGTTACAGTGTAAGTATTGTACTTGGTCTGGTAATTGCTGGATATAGGCCCATACTAATGTATTACATTAATAAACTAATCTATTATTTTGTGTTTTTTTGGACTTAAAAGATGTTTATTGAAATTCTCATATACAACCATAACCTTTTGAACAGATTTTGTGATCTTGTCTTAAATTTTTCAGGATTTGGTTTGTGAGCTCTATATACATCTCATAATTACAATTTTTATGTTTTCTCTACACATTTGTATTGTAATACATTAGATAGCATATCATCTACAGCTGTAATCATGTTTTTAATTATCTCATAGTATTTAGGGTTAGGGTTTCATTTGTATGTACGGCGTATCCGGAAAGTATTCACAGTGCTTCACTTTTTCCACATATTGTTATGTTACAGCCTTATTCCAAAATTGAATAAATTTATTTTCCCTCAGAATTCTACTCAGTACACCCCATAATGACAATATCAAAAAGCTTTTTTTTTTGTTTAATTTTTGCAATTTATTAAAAATAAAAAACTAAGAAATCACATGTACATAAGTTTTCACACCCTTTGCTCAATACTTTGTTGATGCACCTTTGGCAGCCATAAGGATGCCACAAGCTTGGTGAACCTATCTTTGGGCAGTTTTGCTCATTCCTCTTTGCAGCACCTCTCAAGCTCCATCAGGTTGGATGGGGAGCGTCGGTGCGCAGTCATTTTCAGATCTCTCCAGAGATGTTCAGTCGGATTCAGCTCTGGGTTCTGGCTGGGCCACTCGAGGACATTTACAGAGTTGTCCTGAAGCCACTTCTTTGATATCTTGGCTGTGTGCTTAGGGTCATTGTCCTGCTGAAAGATGAACCTTTACCCCAGTCTGAGGTCAAGAGTGCTTTGGAGCAGGTTTTCATACAGGATGTCTCTGTACATTGCTGCATTCTTCTTTTCCTCAATCCTAACTAGTTTCCCAGTTCCTGCCGCTGAAAAACATACCAGGTGGGCTGACATGTGCCTTTTGCTAAGGAGTGGCTTCCGCTTGGCCACTCTATCATTCAGGCCTGACTGGTGGATTGCTGTAGAGATGGTTATCCTTCTGGAAGGTTCTCCTCTCTCCACAGAGGAATGCTGGAGCTCTGACAGAGTGATCATCAGGTCCCCCCCCCCCCCCCCCCCCCCAATCACTCAGTTTAGGCGAGTGGCCAGCTCTAGGAAGAGTCCTGGTGGATCCAAACGTCTTCCATTTATGGATGATGGAGCCCAGTGTGCTCATTGGGACCTTCAAAGCAGCAGAAATGTTTCTGTAGCCTTCCCCAGATTTGTGCCTTGAGACAATCCTGTCTTGTAGGTCTACAGACAATTCCTTTGACTTCATGCTTGGTTTGTGCTTTGACATGCGCCGTCACCTGTGGGACCTTATATGACAGACAGGTATGTCTTTCCAAATCGTGTCCAATCAAGAGAATGTACCCCAGGTGGACTACAATTAAACTGTAAAAACATCTCAAGGATGATCAGAGGAAACAGGATGCACCTGAGCTCAATTTTCAGCTTCATAGCAAAGACTGTGAATGCTTATGTACATGTGATTTCTTAGTTTTTTTTTTATATAAATTTGCAAAAATCTCAGAAAACCTTTTTCACATTTTCATAATGAGCTATTGTGTGTAGAATTTTGAGGAAAAAAATGAATTCATCTCTTTTGGAATTAGGCTGTAACATAAAATGTGGAGAACGTGCAGCGCTGTGAATACTTTCTGGTTTGCACTTGCCACATTTCCTCCATTCTTATCATTTCTGTTCATTTAATTCAGTTCATATCCATCAATTTCAAAATCCACTCCCTTTTCACTATTGTATTGAATAGCACATTGTTATGGAAGTTGGCATATAAACGTCTGCTGTTAAAGTGGATAATTTGTCATTTTTGCTTTTATTTAACCATTTTATTGAGCTGATCCTTTGTAATAATTGCAACTGGTATTGACACTAATAAATAAGAAGAATTAAATAACTCTCTAGTTTAGCTGCATCAGCATTTCTAATTATAAGAAGAACAAGAATAAGAAAGAACTTTATTCATCCCAAAGAAAATAATTGGTCCTATGCCTGTTTAGGTTGTGGAGGAGATGAAGAAGCTGATGGAGTTTTATTCCAAGGAGACGAGAAGGAGCGACAACTTTTTAGGTGTGGCCCTTTCCTCCAGGAAAAACTTGTGCATTCACCCGGAGGTAGGAATGTAAGCCATGTTCTTTTAGCTTTTCCAGTTTCGCACAAACAAATAAAAGCCTCATAGGGTCGTTAGCACAACACTGAACAATTTGCTGGTAGTTAAATAGTGCCATTACCAAAATGTCGAAGATTCAAGCGATTTCTGTTTGGTCTTAAAGAAAACAGGCTATTTGTAAATATTTGTGTGTATAGTGTAGATGATGTAGGCCTCTGCTACTTGCTCAGACCTTATATTTGCCAGCTGTATCCCCCGAAGGACACCTGGATAGCATGTGGGAAGCAGTTGAAACTTTATATGTTGATTATAAACAAAGTGCTTTTTAATAGACTCTAATGTCTTTGGGTTTATCACTGTGCTGTGAATGCAGTATTCTCCAGGGAAGCTTTATTTACCATCCCGGACAAGTCAGACAGTGTATTTTTTACATATCCAGGTGAGTTCTCTGCGCTTTGGAAAAGAGGTTGATGGGAAATGCCACAGTCTGACAGCATCATACATCCGTGCACAAAGACACAACAACCCCAACGTGCCTTTGTGTTGCTTCTTTGAGGTAAGGAGTTACCTGACTTTACTGAATAGGTTGTCTCTTATAACTGAAGTGGAAATAAAATGGACATTTTGTGTTGGTGGAATAAAATGGTAGATGACAACATTCCTTCTGGTTAGTTTTGATCCAGCTCTGTAAGAATATGTGAAAATGATGTTTTATTTGCTTTGCTGTGAAATGCAAACATAGCTTATAGTGCTCTATTGTGTGTGGTGAATTCACATTCACAGGCATTGACTTTCATTTACTTTGTGATTGCTTATCTTCGTGGTAGGTGAAGATGATTTGCCCTGTCGCTCTTCTTGTTATGCTATATATAAAGATAAAGATGATCATTTTGCTGGCCTTAATATATCTCCCTTTGCATACATGTTTGTTTACATTTATATGTCACTATTTCTGTGCGTTGCGCTGCTTCTGTCCCTCCCTGGGGTCTGTCTACTGTGTGTGATGCAGCAGGGCACCATCCAGTTGAAGTCGTGCAACGGCAAATTCCTTGTATACTTGTAGATACTTGGCAAATAAAGGCTATTATGACTCTGATTATTCCACCCAGAAACTCTGGAAGAACAAATGAAACTGGTTAACATACCCTTTTCTTCAGAAATATGAACCTAAACCCAACGAGTATGATCCACATTTGTGTTGAATCACTGTTCCCATATGAGGTTAGAATGCTGCATGCAAGTTTAGACAGACAACATGACCAACTAATTAGAAAAAGTTGTTGTTTTCTATGAATTGGTGTAAGATTTCATGAATGGTATGGTATAGCTATGATGGTTTCAAATCTGCACAGGGTGAGGTTTTATGAGATTCCATCCGTCCATTTTCTGTACCTGCTTATTCTAATGAAGGGTCACAGGTTGGCTGGAGCCTATCCCCTCTGAGATTCCATTATTTGCTCAAAATAAAACAAAATTAAAATTGACAACATATTGAAGGCGGTCTGGCTTGTCATGTCACGTGACACACGTGCACACACTCAACAGGCTGCACAGTAAATTCATCCAGCAACCAGCCAACTCTTCCCACATTGGATGGCATCACTATGTAAAAAATAAAAAACTTGTTCTAAGCCCACAGAAAATTATGCTGCACAATAATCCATCCATCTATCCATCCATCCATTTTCTTCCGCTTTATCCGGAGTCGGGTCGCGGGGGCAGCAGCTCAAGCAAAGCCGCCCAGACCTCCCGATCCACACACACCTCCCCCAGCTCCTCCGGGGGAACCTCAAGGCGTTCCCAAGCCAGCCGAGAGATGTAGTCCCCGGGGAAGACCCAGTCCCAATGGGACGTGCTCGGAACACCTCTCCAGCGAGGCGTCCATCATGGTTGTCCTTCATGGATCAAAGTTTCTATTTAGTTTAAACTCAGATGTTTGTTCTCACAGTTAATTAATTTGCTGTATTTATATTGTGATAGTTGTTTTGGTGTATCTTGTGCCTCACTGTCAATTTTTTGTCTGCAGGAGTTTGATGCAGTAGGCCGAAACATGCCCCTTCCTGCTGGCATCTACAATCTTGATGATCTGAAAGATTATGGTCAGAAGAAAGGCTGGTGTCCGTACTATCTCGCACGCTATACAGTAAGTTCAACTCTTGAAATGTGCAGATGCCAAATGCAAATGTCAAGTAGTTTCACATTATCAGGAGAAAAAAATAGTTCAGCAGATAACTTAAACAATCCTGCAAATGATGATACAAGCATCAAATTTGGCACAAATACTCCTTAGACAGTACTGTTTTGAAATAACTGATTAGCCACCTGAATTGTCAGTAGACAGCCAGGTAGGGGTCAATTGAAGAATTACACAGGGGTGACTGAATGTTATGGGGTAAAAACAGCAAGAATGGTGACAAAGGTCAGTTTTAGTTTATACAAAAAGCTCAAAAGTTAAAGTTGCACCAATTTTGGTAAAGAGTGATGCAAATTATTGGTTGAGCTAAGCAGATGAATAAATGGAATAGTTTTGACGGTGCTGAATGCTTGGTTCCCAAAGTAAAGGTCAAACAAGCTCAATGTCCATTGGATTCTATGACATGTCACATATGTCAGCCCATAGCATGATAACTAAGCGTGACACATGGTCCAAACTATTCCTTTTTAAAATTCTGTTAACTCTGTTAACTGTCATAAGACCAAAACACAGAGCATCAGAACTGCTAATTTATACACAGCAGTTTTCTGAGATAATCCTTAATAATCCTTACAAATCCTTACAAATGTGTTTATACTTCATGAAGTAAAAAAAAAAGAACAAATTGTTTCTTACATTAGAAAACTTGTAATTAAAATAGTTTTAAGTAAAAAAAAAAAATCAAACAAAGATTCTTTAGATATTGATTTCATTTGTAAACTAAAACCATAACTTATCTGTTGTTTCAGCTGAGGTGATTTCTTGGTTAACATGATAATGAACCTTGAACATTTATTTTTAGACAAATAGCATGGAAAGTAATGTGTAATTTTTTAAGTCTGGTAGATTCCTTTATTCATATCTACATTTCAACCAGGAAAAAAGTATTTTCTAAAATATGAAGTTGACTAATCTAGTGATTGTGAATGTTTTCAAATTATGCACAATTGGGACGGGGCTTCTTCTACCTGCGCAAGTGTCTCATTGCCTTAATCTTGACTTCATGGACATGTTTAATGATTAATGATAAAATATAAAAGGAAACAGCTTTTTCAAATAATAAAATAGTTGGTCTTTAAAGAGCCTTTGTTTTATTTGGAAGTGTATCAGCAGCTGTGAGTTTTCAGAAACGACAAGTGAGCTGGACTCTCGGGACATTTAAAAGACATGTTGCATGCTTTTTTTAACATCCCAGTTATCAATCAATCAACTCAATCAACTTTTTTCTTATATAGCGCCAAATCACAACAAACAGTTGCCCCAAGGTGCTCCATATTGTAAGGCAAGGCCATACAATAATTATGAAAAACCCCAACGGTCAAAACGACCCCCTATGAGCAAGCACTTGGCAACAGTGGGAAGGAAAAACTCCCTTTTAACAGGAAGAAACCTCCAGCAGAACCAGGCTCAGGGAGGGGCAGTCTTCTGCTGAGACTGGTTGGGGCTGAGGGAAAAAACCAGGAAAAAGACATGCCATGAAGGGGGGCAGAGATCGATCACTAATGATTAAATGCAGAGATGCATACGGAGCAAAAAGAGAAAGAAACAGTGCATCATGGGAAACCCCCCACAATCTACGTCTAAAGCAGCATAACCAAGGGATGGTCCAGGGTCACCCGATCCAGCCCTAACTATAAGCCTTAGCGAAAAGGAAAGTTTTAAGCCTAATCTTAAAAGTAGAGAGGGTATCTGTCTCCCTGATCTGAATTGGGAGCTGGTTCCACAGGAGAGGAGCCTGAAAGCTGAAGGCTCTGCCTCCCATTCTACTCTTACAAACCCTAGGAACTACAAGTAAGCCCGCAGTCTGAGAGCGAAGCGCTCTAATGGGGTAATATGGTACTACGAGGTCCCTAAGATAAGATGGGACCTGATTATTCAAAACCTTATAAGTAAGAAGAAGAATTTTAAATTCTATTCTAGAATTAACAGGAAGCCAATGAAGAGAGGCCAACACGGGTGAGATATGCTCTCTCCTGCTAGTCCCCGTCAGTACTCTAGCTGCAGCATTCTGAGTTAGCAACACAACATCAAAGTACTCATGATTGTAAGTCTCTGTGCGCTAATAATTAATGGTCTCTCCCTGAGCGAGTTAACGTGCATTTCCACAAAATGTCTCACTCAGCAATTCTCGGCATGTGACGTACATATTAGCAAAACAGAAAAATCCCGATGGTCGACACACAGAGTGAAACGAATGCGGTTATGTCCGATTATGAAGCTTCTGAGCTTTTATTTGAAAGTGATGTCTCAGATTTACAGAGGAGACAACACACTTCACCCTGAAACTCTTAACTCTTTCAGAGTCTGTCGGATTTTGAAACCTAAAGTGTGGTGATGCGTTGTTTGTGTCGCAGGATGCTGGTTTGCTGCTGCTGTGAACATGATGGACATGGACTGTCTCCACCATGCTGTTTTAACAGACTGCCTGGACACGCAGATATAATTTTTACATTTGAAAAAGTCAGAATACATTATTTTCAGGAGATACCCTGCCACAATCATGACAGAACTTGAGCCGAAGGTAGCACTGCCATCGGACATTATTCTTTGGCCACGATCTCACACGAAGCATGCATAGGGACTTATTTTGGACCTGGACATGTTCTCCAACTGGCAATGTGTGCTTGGGGGCTTCTTTGATGGTGTGGACTTTACATTCGGAAATCTTTCCAATTGGGTGAGAGACATGTTCATTTTTTCCTCTTTTGTTTCATGTTCTCTTCAGTGGAGGTGGTAGTTGTTGTTTTTATTTTACTTTGACAGAGTCTGTGGGAATTTGAACCTTCCTGTGTGCATAGCACGCTGTTTTAACCCGCAGATCTCAGCTGTTCCTTGCAGCTGTGGATGTGAAATGCACAGATGTGATCACACATCACAACTTATAATCATGAATACTTTGTGTTTCTGAATGGGACATTAAATACAACATGTTGTTTACAGAAAAGAAAAAGAAACAAAAATCACAGCATTGGGGAGCAACATCACAGTGTAGTGGCCCCCTATGCTCATCTGCACTGGCGAGAACCCTGCACGTCACTTAATATTTGACTTAAAATTAGTTGGGTGTTTCTTCTTGGAGAAGAGGGCAGCAGGACCCAGCAGATCACTCTGCCCTGCAGGACTCGAGTTCACCCTTCTGACTTCAGCCAGAGCGAAAGCTACTGTGCTGAAGAGCTCAGCTGTGTGTGGAAACTGTTAGGTTGAAACTCCCAATTTTTCCCAGGTTATTGGGGAGCAAACTCAGAAACTCAAAAACTGATAGGAAACAGACTTCAATTTTGTATTGAATAGACACCTTCACTGAACAGATCATCTCTACTTCAGCTTGCAAGCTGACCACACACACACACACACACACACACACACACACACACACACACACACACACACACACACACACACACACACACACACACACACACACACACACACACACACACACACACACACACACACACACACACTCTGCCTGCCTCTTCTCCCTGCATTCCAGCTCTGCCCTCAGATGGGCAGACCATTCCCCTCAATGTGGATTACTAAAGTTACATGATTGGTTGAAAGATGTTGCATTTTCACCTTTATCTGCGGTGAGTGCTCACGTTGTACGCGTATTATAAACGGTATGTGTAAAAGTGTGTTCTGTCCGTGTAGTGTGATAAGCAGAAGAACAGTATATGGATCATGGCATTTAATATAAAGTTGTTATTATTACTATCACTGTCTGTATAAGGAGCTATAAAGTTATTATTAGTATTATATGAAGTTAGCAAAGTAGGAAATTAGCCATGAGACATACTGCCCCAACAACTCCCCCTGTCGACATGACCTTAAGCAAAAGTGAAAACAAAAACAACACAAACATCCAAAACCCAACTGGTTCTTGGTCCAGTGAGACATCGGCATCAATTTGACCAGTTAACACTCAGCCTCGGCTCATGTGTCATATATCACACTGACAAAGTGAGGAACCTTGGGGTAATTTTTGATCCTACCTTGTCTATTGACCTCCACAAGAGAAATATTACTAGGACTGCTTTCTTCCACCTGCGAAATATAGCGAAGACTCGTCCCATCCTGTCTATGGCTGATACTGAGACCCTGCAGATCCATGCATTTATCTCTTCTAGATTGGACTACTGCAATGTTCTACTTTCTGATTTACCGCAGTCTGGCATTAGGGTTCTCCAGTTGGTTCAAAATGCTACAGCCAGACTTTTGACACGAAGCATAAAGTTTGACCACATTACACCCATTTTGGCATCTCTTCACTGGCTTCCTGTCCCAGTGAGATCAGATTTTAAGGTTCTGCTACTAACCTATAAAATTGTTCATAGACTGGCACCTCCCTACCAAGCTGACCTAATTAAACCTTACATACCGGCCGAGGCTTTGCGTTTTCAGGGTGCAGGACTACTTTGTGTCCCTAGGGTGAATAAAAAGTCTGCGGGTCATAGAGCTTTCTCTTATTGTGCCCCTGTTCTGTGGAATGATCTCCCTGCATCAATAAAACAATCACATTCTGTGGAGACTTTCAAGTCCAGACCTAAGACACACTTATTTTCCCTTTTGTATGGCTAGCATACTGGCATAGTATAGTTCTACGCTTTTTACTCTTTTAATTAATTTTACTAGGGAACAGAGCGTGCCGCGACCTCAACTTTACCTAAATTCTGGGTCTTTTAGTGAAGCTTAGGGCTGGTGGCCAGCAAACACCTTAGTATTTCTTGTTTTTCTTGTTGTTTAATGCTGGCACATTATACAGTATTTCTTGTCTTTTTGATGCCTAATTGTTTTTTCTCTCTGTTTAAGGTGCTGCTCCATCCACAGATGGGTGTGGTATTTGTGCTGGAGACCCTCCTGTCCTGTGCACCAACAGCATTTCATGTATATTTGTTTTGTGAATTGTTCTCTAATTTATGTCTGTATCATGGCCCAAGCAGAGGGTCACCCCTTTGAGTCTGGTCTGCTTGAGGTTTCTTCCTCAGAGGGAGTTTTTCCTTACCACTGCTGCTATTGTTAGTAAGGTTAGACCTTACTTGTGTGAAGCGCCTTGAGGCAACTCTGTTGTGATTTGATGCTATATAAATGAAAATAAATAAAAAATTAAATTAAATTAAAAACTAAAACTAACTACCAAAGACAACAAAAACACCAGAGAGTACATGAGCCTGCGTGAGCCTAAAAGGAGTACCTCGCCAGTGGTGTCAATGGTGCTTGTGCCTCCTAGCAGGACTTGACGGAACCATCTGAACTCGAAAGAACCACTTGAACCAGGCTCCCTTTAGGTAAGCAATGTAACGTGTGAAGAAATCTTGCAGGATTTGACTCCGCTTATTGCAAAGCATGGAATATGAAAATACTAACAGCATGTGTAATAGCACGGTGAAAAGGAACAAAAATACCACCCTAAATATAAAATATACCAGCCTCAGCTGTCCCTGCAAACAGCGTGAACATGTATTACCCTTAGCAACATAGTAAGATCAGTAAATGTAGACCTGACTGTTGAATCTATACTCAGTGAAAGGTGAAGTGGTCTTCATCCAAGAGGGCTGGGATTCGACCACTAATTGGATCCGTTCACGCCAGGCGCTTCACAGAAGGAATCGCCTGTTGGTACCCGCTGCCAAGCACCAATGTGCATGGAGTTCATTCTTCATTTTACATCCAGGAGATAGATCACTTGGATGAGAAAACATATTAGTACAGAACAGAAACATCAACAAACAGCTCCATCCAAAGCCCCCGTATCCCCTGGATACTGGCAACAGTGATGCATTCGAGAAACAAATGACTTGCCCAATGGACCAGCACAGTACCGCTACAGGCTGAAATCAGAATTGAAGCTACCAGTCCTTACAAATGGTCAAAATATTTCTAAAAGCAAACAACTAATGCACTGCGCTCTCAGTCAAACGTGGCATCCCCCTTGTGGCTACGGCGAAATTTAAATACAATCCATCAGTGCAGCCTCTAATTGTCTGTGTAGTCCAGTCATAGCGTCTCCGGTCAGATTATAGCAGTGCACATGGAAATAGATACAAATAAAATCACGTACATTTGCTATTTTTTTTTTCTTCATTTTTGTTTCTCCCATATTTGTTTCAGGTACCATGCACCCCCAACAGATGGTTGATTCAATCCTGTTGCAATGCGACCCACCAAGTTATACTCGTTAACCACCCCCTAACACATGACCCCCTGTTTGTCCCTACCTGAAGAAACCTTACTCATCATCAGGAATACTACTATAGCAGGGAAGCCAGGTCAGGGTTAAGGTCAGGGTGGAACCATAAACCTAAAACGTCTGTAGAAAAACTTCAGTTGGCCCACCCAGGAGAAGCAATAGATACAACCTAAAAATAATAATACCGTAAACTAATAATATAGTAAACTGAAATGTCCACACAGTCCAGAGACATAGACTTGTCTTAAGTCCTCCAAAGTCAACTAGAACAAAGCATAATGGAAAATTTTTTGGGTCACTATAAATATTTACCCCTGTACAGTGATACAGCAATATTACATCGTAGGTCAGTCTTTGGTAAAGTTCCTGTCAAGTCCGAACCGGAGACCCCCATTCTAAACAGATGTTAAACATCTTGAAATAGAAGCATGTAGTTACCTGTGTCTGGCAATGTAACCAGTTAACCCTCTGGGGCCGACGCCGTCATATACAACTGCTGAGACCAAGCTTTACTAAATTCTAAATAACTTTTTAATGATATGAGATAGAAACTTACTTTTTTTTTGCTGAAAAGTTAACTCAGCGGACTTTTGAGCCAGCCCTCAGCCATCTTTGTACTCTTCATAGAAGCTGTGTGATGACGTGCACAATGTGAGTGTCCAATCGGAATTGGTTCACCGTCACATGGTTTTCCAAAATCCAATTGTAGGGCAGATTTACCTCACGTGATAAACCAAAGATTGTTTTTTAGCAGTGATGTGTTACTAGTTGGCCCATTTGAATAACCATCTGGCTGCTTGCTCCAGTGCGCCCTGTGCCATTACACACAGCGATCAGTGAAAGTCAGCAGATGGAGAGCCTCTGATGACAATCTCATGTGTTCAAACACAGAGTGTGAGTTTTAGAGATGCTCCACTCCTCATTACCTGTGATGTTATTGAATAAGCCTGTGGCAAGCTCTCTCGCTCTGGCGTAAAGCACTGGTTACCATATCAATGAAGCGAGGGGGAAGGGGCCGCTCCTCAGTGTGTAAATGGGTCAAAGTGCCAAAGCTGCTTTCAGAGCAGGACAGAACACTCCAAAACACAGTAGAAATAGAAGTTTGTGATGTGACCTTTGTGTAATAGCAGATAGAAAATGCTTTGAGATGAAGAAAACAAAATGCATAGACCATTTTATATATATTGTTCAAAATGTGCATTTTTTTTGTTTATTGTTTGAACCTTTTTGTTGTACAGTCTTTCACACAAAACACTGTGTGTTTTGAATAAATGTGTGTGGAAAATTATTTTCCACTTTACTTTTTCTTTTCTTGTTTCTGATTATAAACCTTTATTACGCTTATAAAATACAACTATAGCATATATATATTCTGAAAGTACAGGTTGTCCTGAAAAAGAGAGACATAAAACTTGATTGTGGGATGCAGGGAGAGATGTTAACAGCAATAATAAAACATTTATGCCAGGCAAGTGAACTGTCCAGAAAATGCCCTCGGACCCCAGAGTGTTAAGGTAATGGTATGACAATGTAATGTAAGGACTTAAGTCCACAAAGTCCAGAATATTGAAGCACATAAATAGCGGGTTGGTCGGCCTATTCTAAAATTCATTGCTAACAATTCCTATGGCTTTTGTCTGCAATAGCAGGATCAAAGTAGTGTTTGTGTTACATGCGTCACGCCAAACCTCAATGGAGAATGTCAGAGAAGGAGTCATTAATAAAGGAGCTGTTAATAGTTATTAAAAATAAGAATATAAATAGAAATAAAATGAAACAATTACATATGTTATTACATATGTATATCAATCAATCAATCAACTTTTTTCTTATATAGCGCCAAATCACAACAAACAGTTGCCCCAAGGCGCTCCATATTGTAAGGCAAGGCCATACAATAATTATAAAAAACCCCAACGGTCAAAACGACCCCCTATGAGCAAGTACTTGGCAACAGTGGGAAGGAAAAACTCCCTTTTAACAGGAAGAAACCTCCAGCAGAACCAGGCTCAGGGAGGGGCAGTCTTCTGCTGAGACTGGTTGGGGCTGAGGGAAAAAACCAGGAAAAAGACATGCCGTGAAGGGGGGCAGAGATCGATCACTAATGATTAAATGCAGAGTGATGCATACGGAGCAAAAAGAGAAAGAAACAGTGCATCATGGGAACCCCCCCACAATCTACGTCTAAAGCAGCATAACCAAGGGATGGTCCAGGGTCACCCGATCCAGCCCTAACTATAAGCCTTAGAGAAAAGGAAAGTTTTAAGCCTAATCATAAAAGTAGAGAGGGTATCTGTCTCCCTGATCTGAATTGGGAGCTGGTTCCACAGGAGAGGAGCCTGAAAGCTGAAGGCTCTGCCTCCCATTCTACTCTTACAAACCCTAGGAACTACAAGTAAGCCCGCAGTCTGAGAGCGAAGCGCTCTAATGGGGTAATATGGTACTATGAGGTCCCTAAGATAAGATGGGACCTGATTATTCAAAACCTTATAAGTAAGAAGAAGAATTTTAAATTCTATTCTAGAATTAACAGGAAGCCAATGAAGAGAGGCCAACACGGGTGAGATATGCTCTCTCCTGCTAGTCCCCGTCAGTACTCTAGCTGCAGCATTCTGAACCAACTGAAGGCTTTTTAGGGAACTTTTAGGACAACCTGATAATAATGAATTACAATAGTCCAGCCTAGAGGAAATAAATGCATGAATTAGTTTTTCAGCATCACTCTGAGACAAGACCTTTCTGATTTTAGAGATATTGCGTAAATGCAAAAAGGCAGTCCTACATATTTGTTTAATATGCGCTTTGAATGACATACACATATATACATACACACACACACACACACACACATATATATATATATATATATATATATATATAAGGAGAATCAAAAAATGTAACTTTGTCTTTTTAATCTTGTGTTCCATTTTCATGACTTTCTTTCCTTTCAGATCATGCATGCGAATATAGTGGTGTACAGCTACCACTATCTGCTAGACCCCAAGATTGCTGATTTGGTGTCCAAGGAGCTGGCTAAGAAGTCTGTAGTGGTGTTTGATGAGGCCCATAACATAGGTAGGAAGCTTAACTAATTTAATACAATGAAGTAAACTTCTTAATTTTTCCCAGTTGCAATGGTGGGAAGAACATCTTGAGAACACCTTTGTTGTTGTGTGTATACTCTAATAATTTTTAAAGTCTGTCATGAATACTTTCATGTCAGGCTAACTACAAGTGCATCTGACAAGAAAAAAGATGGAAAAAGTTCAATATTTTTTGTCACTTATTTCAGAAAGTGAAATTTTGATATATTCTAGGCTCCTTACATATAACGTAAAATGTTTCAATAATTTTTTTTTTTTATTTTCATTTGGATAATTATGGCTGACAACTCCAAAAACAAAAAGTCTCAAAAATAGAAGTGTTAGAATTGAGTAAGTCACTATTCAAGCAGTATAAATATCATTCAGTCTGTTTCAGTACACACAGCTGCAATCATGGGGAAAGCAGTTGACTTGACATTTGTCCAGAAGGCAGAGATGTTCACATTTTTTGCAAGTCAAAGTCAAGTCTCAAGTCTTTGAGGGTCATGCTCAAGTCACATCTCAAGTCTTTCGTCATGAGTCTGTCAAGTCTCTGGCCATCTGGTCTATCCTTAATGCTGCATTGTTAAATGTTATTCAGATACTGAATTCAAATCTGTACGATTGTGCATCCACCTAGGAGGTAACTGGGGATGTGGGACCTGCCCCCCCGCCCCATGAAATTTTGTAAAAATTGAAGTGAAATGGTGCAATCTGGCATGTTATTTAGAACATTTATTGTGACTGTGTGTGATCAATTTTTGTCTCAGTATTTTTCAGATAACACACTTGTTGGTTGAGAACTGCTGCCATGATCAACATTAGCACCATCATCATCATCATTGTCAATATTGCTGCCATCATCATCATAACAATCACAATCAACATCATCACCACCCGTCATCATTATCATCACGAACATAATCATTATAACCTTCAGATGATGAAGGTTCATTTCAATTCATTTTCCCCTCAAAATTCGACTCAACACCCCATAATAACAACTTGAAAAAGTGCTATGGTTTAGTCCACTAAGGAGACGGTAGGACCCAAAAAATGTAGAGTAGCCAGCGTTTGCAAAGCAAGGTGTTCAATGTTCCACACAGGACTGGTGACCAACAGTGGTAGGGACAAGCGAGCGACAAAAATCCCAACAGAAAAACATCAAACTGTGGAAACAAATGCTGAAAGTGACCAGGGACTTACAACAGGATGATCACGGGAACCAACAGATATAAAGTTGGAGCAGGAAACATATGCAAACACTTGGAGATGAACTTTAATGACCATCAAGGAAACAGGCGTGACCTAAAAAGACTCACTGATAGTGCTCTTAATCATGAATGTAGTAACACACACTGAACACAAGAGAGCGACAAACCATTACCTACAGTGGACTGAATGTAAAGCATGACAGTGACATCATGTTACCAGGGAAACCAAAGACATGGGTGCAACCTGAAAAAAACCAGAGAACACTGCACAGAACCGAAATGCAATAAGCCTGGAACAGCAGTAACAAAACAGAACGTAAATCAAGCTGACAACCTGTGAAGAACGAAGCCTTAGGAAGAGAAACAATAAACAACCACTGCGCTCAGCCCGAGGCAGAAGCCTGGCGATGCGCGTGGCAGAGAAACAAAGGGCAGGGCAGGGACACACAGGACAGGTGGCAGCGGACTAAGAGATCAAGAATGGTGCATGACGCGCCCGCCGAACCCTGACACGTTAGTGACAACGAGAGGGAAATGCAGCACTTCACACACGCACATCAGGACAAGAGAAGGAAATACTGATCCAAGCACACTCACTGGACACACCACACATGCACGCAATTTTATACACACACACACACACACACACACACACACACACACACACACACACACACACACACACACACACACACACACAGTGGTTAACCACTAATTAGCGAAGCAAACCTTTTTGTTAGCAGGGATGGTGATGGTCTAGTGGTTAAGGTGTTGGGCTTGAGTCCAGAAGATCATGGGTTCAAATCGCCACCTGACTGGAAAAACACTAAGGGCCCTTGGGCAAGGCCTTTAAACCCCTATACAAGGTGTAGTGAGCACCTTGTATGGCAGCACCCTGACACCGGGGTGAATGTGAGGCATAATTGTAAAGTACTTTGAGCGTCTGATGCAGATAGAAAAGTGCTATATAAATGCAGTCCATTTACCATTTAGCAGATTCGCTTTTCAGCTAACTTTGAAAACCATCCGCTTCCGCTAAATTTAGTTCAGCTAACTTTCAGTCCGCTAACATTTTTTTTGCTGGCACAGTGAGTAAAGCCGAATGGTCAAAAACATTTGTAAACCCTAAAATCATACATGTTAGTTCCTGTCTGTCATGTGTTTTGCAGCAGTCAGGCAGCTGTGAGGAGCTGAGCTCAACCCTACTCCAGCAGAAGGGGCCTGGCTGCAAGGCTGCTACAAAAAAAATCATTCACCCTATTTACGTATCCCATAATCCCTTGCATGCCAGAGTCGCCGCAGTCAACAACATATAGAGAATCAACATGATGACAGTTGTAAATGAATATTATACTACAAAAATGTAATTTTTTATGTTTTTCGTCACATTAATAAGAGACTGCTGCATGATACCCTGAAAACTTGCTAAAACAATTATAACAAATAATCCGTGTCTACTACGTTTAATCTGCGTGGAATTTAATAAACGCAAACTGAATTTCAGACATATTATATATATATTGGTCTGGAAAAAAGAGGACAAACAGTGTTGTAAAGAACAATAAGACGTTAAAGAACAAACTTTGCTTTCCCCCAGAACGACATGATCAGGAAGCGATTGTAGCTCACAGCAGCTCCCATTGAAAATAACGGAGAGACAGCCTGTGATTCTCGCATGTTTACATAAAATAAACACAATAACAACGTCTATAAACCCAGAGAATATATTCACGAGAGTTTTAGGCACAATATAAAAAATAGTTCTATGTTGCAATGTTAATGGTGTTGTCTGTGTGCAGTTAAAGTGCAACGTCATCAGAGCGTCTCAATGCAGTTCTCAGTGTTACTGAGATCTCTCAGCGCGGCGACCTCTCCGAGGTTTTGTGGGATTTGAAACGTCAATAGGGTAAATTTACATTCAACGTACACTGCCCCAGATGTGTGGCAGAAGACATCAAAAGCAAGTCAGTTTTCACTTATGGCTTGATTTAAAAACAAAAACTAATTCCGGACAGTTTTTCAACATTAACGTCAACTCTGTCATTTTTACAAAGTGAAAATATTGCACATATCTTTTTTTTTTTAAGTAATTTGTTAATTCTGAAGGTTTGAGCATTAACAGAAACAGATGTCGAAAAGGCATTATGGGATAATAAGCCTCCTCTCATCACTGGTTGGCGTATTTATTTTTTAAAAACCAACACACACGTTACTGTAATGTGTGTGTTGGTTTTTACAAATAATTGTGTATTTGTAAATATGTTATTTTTTCATTGGTAAACAAAAAAGGCATTTGCAAAACTTAAAATTCTGTTTGTATAATTCTGCACAAAGCGACCGTGTGATTGTTGGCAATCTACTGAGGGGAGTGTGAATAGCAACCAACAATCACAGTCACTTGCAGAATTGCTTTTAACAGAATTTTCATGACATATGCGTCTGGGGACCAAGCTCCCAACTTAATGTATCCATATTGAATTCTATGTGCAACAGAGGAAGAATGTTGATAAGACAGACTGACAAAAGTTTTACCAAATTCAGATACAACAGGCATTGACATTAAGTTTTTTAGTGTACTTGTCCATAGGACAATAGGAAAAGCTGGTTGTCCGGACAAGCAAGCGCCGCAGGCGCGAGCCACGTGAAGTGTGCTGAAGGCACGGGATACACACGCCAATGGCGCGTGTCACCTAGGGGTGTCTGAGGGCATGCTACTGTGGAAGTACTGAAATTACACTTTTTAATAAATTGCTTCTCTCCTGTGTGGGTGTTAAAATTGAATTTCCAAAAATACATTTTATTACATATTGCATGCATAGCCTCTAGTCTTTTAATCTGTTAACCAAGACATAGCTCATAATGTTTCTTTCCTGCAATTGTTCATAATTGGGGAAAAAATTATTTATAATTGGCATCTGCTTCTCTCCTGTGTGTTTTCTGAATTCATCACTGTTTAATGCATGATCATTTGCCAGTATGTTTTTTGGTTAAAGCAAATCAAATTATTTTATTTCAACATTTAAAAATGCCTTACTGGTCCGCAGCTGAAGGAAAATCCCGACAGACATGGCAGTATATTGTATTATCTTCTTCCTTGTGCCCCAGCCACGGATAATCCTTTGTCCAGCTACTCACAAACTTCCTCTTTTTCTTTCTCTTCATAACTCTTCTTTGAAGCTTCTACACTTGCAGGGGTTGATGCTTTGCGTTTGACTGGTGTTTTCCGTGGTACCTGGCCTGGTTTTGGAGGTTTTAGAAAAGATATTCTGTTCAGTATATTCTTCAAAAGGTGTGTTAATCGATGCGATGTTCGTTATCTAATGTTTCCAGCCACAGCATCTCGCAAGAAGATGCTACGAATGCACACTTCATACAGTGGTCTCGTGCACACATGATACAGGGTTCTCCCCAGAAATGTTTAGTGTAGCGGTGCTGTTGGCAATTATCGCCCGAGGCGGCGTGCGTAGTTAGTCATTTTGACTGGTTTTAGATGCATTGAAAGTAAGAATAATAGACAAAAAATTGACATATGTTGTAATATCAAAGTTCTTTTTTGTATTTTTCTGTCTATGTTAAGAAAATAAATGACACTGAAAAGTTTAAAAACACATTAATATTTGATGGACATAACATTTGCTCTCTTCTTTAAAAATGACACACTTTACCTTTAGTCCAATCAGAGTCCAGGCAGAGTTTTTTTCTGTCATGTTGACAGTTTAGCTTTCGTTCAACATTTTTGAGTGGAATTGCATATTTATTTAAAAAAAAAAAAAAACAATATAACCCCTAATTGTCTTGTTTGAACAAGAGCTAAATCTGGACTGATTTGATTGTCAAATCAGAATCAAATTTATTTAACTTACTTTTGGCAAAAGTAAGTTCTCACATACAAGTAATTTGACCTGCTGTCATTGGTGCATAAAAAACAATAATAAAAAGAAAATGAAAAAAGATGATCATTTATTAAAATTGTTTTGCTGCTTTTTTTACAGCGTGTAGTGTCTGCTGTTCACATTTTTTCCTTCTCTCTCACTCTGTGTGTGTGTGTGTGTGTGTGTGTGTGTGTGTGTGTGTGTGTGTGTGTGTGTGTGTGTGTGTGTGTGTGTGTGTGTGTGTGTGTGTGTGTGTGTGTGTGTGAGTGAGTGAGGGAACGACTCTTCATTCTCACACCGTATTTGAGAAAAATTTGGAAACATGAAGACTTTCAACTGTATAAAGCAGAGTATGACACTATGATGGTGACGCCGTTGTTCCATTGTCTGGGGAGAACCCTGTGATGTCATGTTTTCCAATTGTCCGCTGCGTGGAGAGTGGCGAGAAAAACCGAAGACGCTTTCTCGTGAGGTGCGAGACAAGACGTGATGTAAATAAGAAACAAAAAAGCGGCGGTCAGGTATTTTGCTTCAGAGCGATGAAAATAAAGAATTTGAATGTTTTAAACCAAAAAATGCCACTTGTCCGGTCGGACAAAGATTTAAATAGTAAATGGACTGCATTTATATAGCGCTTTTCTATCTGCATCAGACGCTCAAAGCGCTTTACAATTATGCCTCACATTCACCCCGATGTCAGGGTGAATGTGATTTAGAGTATATTGCTTGTCTGATCACATTTTACACTTGTCCCGGACAATCAGACAGGCGTTAATGTCGATGGTAGTACACTAGCCGGCTTGTCACAAACAGCCTCTGTGTCTGGACAGATTTGGCCGGCTGTTTATATGCTTTTCTGAAATTGGGTCACAGTGTTGCCACAGTTACTTTGAAAAGTTAACTTGCCCTGATTGTGGACAATGATGGCGTCTGAAAATAGTTCCTTGTCGTGACTGAAGAAATGTAGCATTTTAAAATAAGTCTCTCTGTGTTTTCAGCCTTAATCTGAGAACACTGGTGTTTTGTTCCACAACAAAAATTTAAATATTGAATTAACTTATTTTAAAAGTTGAAGAGTCATAGGCTGCGCCTCAATCATTCATGTTCATTCAGCATTTATCACAGCCATCAGTCGCCTCTTCACGTGATCAAAATACATCCCATGATCCTCCAGCACAAAAATACAATAAAATCTAAAAAATGTTAAATTACTCTGTTTGGCGTCTGTGTAAGAAGTGAGAGGTGCAGAGCTTTTGGCTTCCAGCTATATATAAACATGTTACCCTACACGCTTACGTCACACTA
This sequence comes from Thalassophryne amazonica, assembly GCF_902500255.1. Taxonomy (NCBI): domain Eukaryota; kingdom Metazoa; phylum Chordata; class Actinopteri; order Batrachoidiformes; family Batrachoididae; genus Thalassophryne; species Thalassophryne amazonica. The sequence goes on from NC_047106.1 coordinate 137,537,476, forward strand.
CCTGTTTGAATGCAGCACCTCAAGTGGTGATTTATTTTTACCGAATATGTTTTGCATGAAAATTATTAATAGAAAATGCTAATTTGGAAAATAACTGTAAATATTAATTTTATGTACCACATAGAATGATACTATTATACCAAAACATTTACAAGAGGTCCCTTTTAATATCAAGATGACTTACCGCCTCCTGCTGGAATGGTGTGTAAGTCCACAGTGTAGTTAGCAACATCCATTCTTCAGTGTTGTTGGCTAACATATGTAGCTTCTCCAAAAATATTAGTCCTATCAGTGTTCCATTTTGGCAGCGTTCATTCTTGGCTCAAAATACATAAGCATACCAAACAGCAAATGCCAGCTCTCCACAGTTTCTCTGTGATCATAGTTATGCACACATGCACACACTGTCTTTTCCACAGTCTGCCACAAGCAGGTGCTTCTAATGTTAGACCGGCAGAAACAGAGACGGTCACGGAAGACATCAGAATATAGTTTTCACTCACGGTACCGGCAACATGAGACTTACCTAAACTGACTAAAACTAATTCAACTACAAAAACACAATAATACCACTAACAACACTATTAAACTAGCATAATAACATTTAAAATCCCAAACCCCCATAGTACATTGCAGCACAATGCCCATTGTTTACTGGTTAGTTAAAATTGCTGTAAGAATAATTGTGCTATCAACTTTCTGTTTTTTGCTGCATTCATCCTTGACCCAAAATACATAAGTATACCAAATGGCAAATGTCAGCTCTCCCAGATTGCATGATCGAAGCCATACATACACATGCTCACATGCACACAGAGGCCAATTGGCTATTATGATACATATATATGGATATTCAAAAAATAATCCAATATGAAAAAGAAAAAACAAAGCTTGATACTCCACTATACTGCTTGTTGCAGCTTGTTGCATTCTTTTATTAATAATCAGGAAAATGACTTTTTTCCCACCTTGTTTTTATTTCTCTTTTTTTCCTTTCTTCATTCCAGACAATGTTTGTATTGACTCAATGAGTGTGAACATCACAAAACGACTACTGGACTCCTGCCAGAACAATGTGGAAGTGCTCCATAACACCATACGCAAGTAAGAGTGGTTAAAAAATGTTTAGCAACCACAATACTGCATTGTTAGGGGTGTATAAGTTAACTGCTATGAATCAAAAATCGATTTTACAATTACATTGTACACAGAGTCCTAAATTGACCTGAATGATGAGACCTGTAAAAAAGCTTGGGAGCCACCATTCTACAGTATGCTCCGAGGCAAGCAAAGGCAGCACCAATGTGTTGCAGCACAGCTCCAAAACCCTCAAGGTCCCCAGGCCTTTATGAAATATGTATTTGAAGATCAGCAGTGCCATTTTTGGCTTATTCTCATTTATCTTGGTAAGCGAAAGTCCACATTAAAGTATTAATCCACATTAGTTAGTCCACATTAAAGAATTGTATCAGATTGTACTGACTCGAATCTCAAAGTGAAATTGTTCCATAATAAAAACTATTGTTCCTGAGCGGCATCATAGCCCATGTATCTCGATACTGTATTGCATTATTTTACAATGGAAAGATCAACACCCCTATGTACAGTACACTTCAAATGTTTTAGGCACATTTAGGTATCATAAAATCATTTAAATTATGAAAACCTGTTAAATATTTATAAATAAATATGATGGATTTCAACTTTATTGATAATCGATATGAAAATTGGGTTCTATTTATGTGTGATTTTTCGGTACATGAGCCACACCAAAGTATAAGCCGCAGGACATCAAAAACTAATTTAAGAAAAATGCGACTTAAATTATGAGTAAATGGTAAATGGACTGCATTTATATAGTGCTTTTCCATCTGCATCAGATGCTCAAAGTGCTTTGCAGTATTTATGTAATTGAGTAATTGTGTTTTACAATTATTTTAATATTGCATGATCATTTGCAACTGTTTTTGTGCAGTATTCTACTGACCAGTACACTTGCAAAGAAATTATTATTGTTGTTATTATTATTATTATTATGAAGTTAAAATATATAGCTCACATATTCACTTTTGTTGTAACCAATTTTGTGTTGACATGCCCAAGGGGGGAGGGGGGCATCAAACGCTACATTTATTATAACTCTGGGATGCCTAAAACTTTTGCACAGTACTGTATTGTGCAACTTATACCTTAATTATGTAATTTATACACCTCACATCCCTGCGAGACTATCAGTGGTTCAAGACCACCTGTGGTCCATTCTTTCTGTACACCTGGACTTGCGTCTGGTGTAATATTAATCTTGATTCCACTGCTTTGAAAAAATACATCTTTAATCATATAATTTATGAGCTGAGTTACCAATTCTACGCACGGGTAATAGAGATGAATTTTAGCCATGTCATTGTGTATTTCATGTCACTTTAGTTAAGGTGTAGTTAAGCCCCTTTCACACCGGGCCCACTTCGAGTTGCATTGTGTGGCGCCATGATGACGCCACGTGGAAGCAACCCAGTGCTGAGACGATGCAGCTCAACGCCACAACAGCACAAGGGATGCAAAGCACGAAGCAAATCGGATGGCAAAAATTAAACGTTTAAATTTTTTTGCGTCCTGTGCTCGACGCAGAAATGAAGTGGTTTCAGTGCATGTCAGAGCAACGCGACGACACTCAACATGACTGGAAGCCACACCCTCACAATACAACGTTACCCGACGCCAATTTGTGATACCATGTGCATTTTAATTGAAAAAACGCGTCCCTTAACACTCACACGGTGCGCACTAGCCTATTTGTATTGTATTTAAAGTGCACCTTGTCCAGCCGCTACTATGTAGTAAGTAAAATGTGATGCTGCTACCTGACCTGAGTACCATGTGAACTGCGAAAATAAGGGCGTCAGTGAGCGGGTCGTGATCTAATATATAAGTGCGTGTGTGTGTGTGTGTGCGTGCGTGCGTTCAACCTAAGGGACCCAGTCACCATACCAAGTTTGGTGTTGATTGCTTAATTACTATGGCTGTGCATAGTGGAACAGGTTGTGAACTAGTATATAAGGCTGACTGTGTGCGTGTTTGAGCACATACGCCTTCAACTTAAGGGCCCCATTGGTCTCCCCCTTGGTGCCCCAGTCAGTCAGTTACTGTGGCTGTGCATAGTGGAGCAGGTTGTGATCTAATATACAGTGAGGAAAATAAGTATTTGAACACCCTGCGATTTTGCAAGTTCTCCCACTTAGAAATCATGGAGGGGTCTGAAATTTTCATCTTAGGTGCATGTCCACTGTGAGAGACATAATCTAAAAAAAATCTGTAAATCACAATGTATGATTTTTTTTTAAATAATTTATTTGTATGTTACTACTGCAAATAAGTATTTGAACACCTGTGAAAATCAATGTTAATATTTGGTACAGTAGCCTTTGTTTGCAATTACAGAGGTCAAACGTTTCCTGTAGTTGTTCACCAGGTTTGCACACACTGCAGCAGGGATTTTGGTCCACTCCTCCATCTTCTCCAGATCTTTCAGGTTTGGAGTTTCAGCTCCCTCCAAAGATTTTCTATTGAGTCCAGGTCTGGAGACTGGCCAGGCCACTCCAGGACCTTGAAATGCTTCTTACGGAGACCCTCCTTAGTTGCCCTGGCTGTGTGTTTGGGGTCATTGTCATGCTGGAAGACCCAGCCATGACCCATCTTCAATGCTCTTACTGAGAGAAGGAGGTTTTACTGCCACCTTAAAAGCCTGTGTTTTAATGTTAGCTGAAAATGTTATGTGAGCAGCAGGACAGTTTCACAGGTTTTTAACTCTCTTCCCAGCCTTTTTCATTACTCTCTCATAAGTTCATTGCTGTGATTGATCAACTTTATACCTCTATAGTTGCTACAACTCTGCACATTACCCTTATTTTTAAAAAGCCGTCATGTCTTCGATTCCCTCCTGGGCCTTTCTGTGTGGAGTTTGCATGTTCTCCTCATGTTTGCGTGGGTTTCATCCAGGTATTCTGGTTTCCTCCCACATTTAAAGATATGCAGGTTAGGTGAATTGGAAACTTTATAATTGTCCAGGTCTCCCTTGCAAAAGAGATCTCGATGTCAATGGGACTAACCTGGTTAAATAAGGGTTAAATTAAATTAAATATATGTATAAAACTGACAAAATCCGTTGTATGTATAAAATGGGCAAAATCCGCTGTATGTATAAAATTGAGAAAATCTGTTATATGTATGTAATGGATTAGTTACAGTCAGCAGGCGCTGGATGATCTTTGAGGAATCCCCATCAACAATTAGGTTTGCGTATTTCCGTTATTAAACTCCTGACCTTGAACTGGGACCTGCCTCATTTAATAGCCGGGTCAAAACTTTATCTGTAAAAATAAACGCCTGCCTTAAATAAGTGCTGGGCATTATGTGCTTTAAACAGGATTACATTTGGTTGAGTCACTCTTTTTTTTATAAGTCCACTGCCCACAGAGGGGTACCTTAATTTCCTAAAGCCTGATTTATGCTTCTACAACTCCATAACTCTCTGACCATGCAATGACGTCGATGTGCGCGTGACTGTGTAAAAGTTCTCTGTCGCATTGGTAGATGTCTTAATGCAATTTACCACAGGAACAGTGGCTTTTTCTGGACCATTTTGTCCCTCAACAAGCTCCACTTCTTTATAAAATCATCAACCTCCAAACCAGTGTTACGGTGCGTGCAATTTCCTTCCATAAATTGTGCATCATTTGAGCGTCTTTGTAATTTTTCTGACTCCGTGTTGTAAAGTTTGTCATATTTGTGGACTTTTCTGTAAAACGTTCCTCTGTTTGATCCATGATCGGAATGAAATGGGTGTGCGCCCTGCAAACACTTTTAAAATACAACCCCTGGCAATAATTATGGAATCACCGGCCTCGGAGGATGTTCATTCAGTTGTTTAATTTTGTAGAAAAAAGCAGATCACAGACATGACACAAAACTAAAGTCACTTCAAATGGCAACTTTCTGGCTTTAAGAAACACTATAAGAAATCAGGAAAAAAATTGTGGCAGTCAGTAACGGTTACTTTTTTAGACCAAGCAGAGGGAAAAAAATATGGAATCACTCAATTCTGAGGAAAAAATTATGGAATCATGAAAAACAAAAGAACGCTCCAACACATCACTAGTATTTTGTTGCACTACCTCTGGCTTTTATAATAGCTTGCAGTTTCTGAGGCATGGACTTAATGAGTGACAAACAGTACTCTTCATCAATCTGGCTCCAACTTTCTCTGATTGCTGTTGCCAGATCAGCTTTGCAGGTTGGAGCCTTGTCATGGACCATTTTCTTCAACTTCCACCAAAGATTTTCAATTGCATTAAGATCCGGACTATTTGCAGGCCATGACATTGACCCTATGTGTCTTTTTGCAAGGAATATTTTCACAGTTTTTGCTCTATGGCAAGATGCATTATCATCTTGAAAAATGATTTCATCATCCCCAAACATCCTTTCAATTGATGGGATAAGAAAAGTGTCCAAAATATCAACGTAAACTTGTGCATTTATTGATGATGTAATGACAGCCATCTCCCCAGTGCCTTTACCTGACATTCCGCCCCATATCATCAATGACTGTGGAAATTTACATGTTCTTTTCAGGCAGTCAACTTTATAAATCTCATTGGAACGGCACCAAACAAAAGTTCCAGCATCATCACCTTGCCCAATGCAGATTCGAGATTCATCACTGAATATGACTTTCATCCAGTCATCCACAGTCCACGATTGCTTTTCCTTAGCCCATTGTAACCTTGTTTTTTTTTCTGTTTAGGTGTTAATGATGGCTTTCGTTTAGCTTTTCTGTATGTAAATCCCATTTCCTTTAGGCGGTTTCTTACAGTTCGGTCACAGACGTTGACTCCAGTTTCCTCCCATTCGTTCCTCATTTGTTTTGTTGTGCATTTTCGATTTTTGAGACATATTGCTTTAAGTTTTCTGTCTTGACGCTTTGATGTCTTCCTTGGTCTACCAGTATGTTTGCCTTTAACAACCTTCCCATGTTGTTTGTATTTGGTCCACAGTTTAGACACAGCTGACTGTGAACATCCAACATCTTTTGCAACATTGCGTGATGATTTACCCTCTTTTAAGCGTTTGATAATCCTCTCCTTTGTTTCAATTGACATCTCTCGTGTTGGAGCCATGATTCATGTCAGTCCACTTGGTGCAACAGCTCTCCAAGGTGTGATCACTCCTTTTTAGATGCAGACTAACGAGCAGATCTGATTTGATGCAGGTGTTAGTTTTGGGGATGAAAATTTACAGGGTGATTCCATAATTTTTTCTTCAGAATTGAGTGATTCCATATTTTTTTCCCTCTGCTTGGTATAAAAAAGTAACCGTTACTGACTGCCACAATTTTTTTTCCTGATTTCTTATAGTGTTTCTTAAAGCCAGAAAGTTGCCATTTGAAATGACTTTAGTTTTGTGTCATGTCTGTGATCTGCTTTTTTCTACAAAATTAAACAACTGAATGAACATCCTCCGAGGCCGGTGATTCCATAATTATTGCCAGGGGTTGTATGACTGGAGAGGAATTAGTGAAACTGGAAAAATGATCAGTCACAGCCCCTGCTGTCTCCATTGTTTAGCAGGTGTGTATCAGGCTATGGAGAGGGTTCGCAGCCATGGAGAGGCCTCTGATCTAAAGCGGTTGTGTTTGGTTCGCCAAACCCAGGGATATGTGTGAAACTTAACACCATATCTATCCATGAAGCCAGAGGACACACACCAATTAGCTAAACTGCAGGATTGTCTTACAGACATAAAGACATGGATGACCTCTAATTTCCTGCTTTTAAACTCAGATAAAACTGAAGTTATTGTACTTGGCCCCACAAATCTTAGAAACATGGTGTCTAACCAGATCCTTACTCTGGATGGCATTACCCTGACCTCTAGTAATACTGTGAGAAATCTTGGAGTCATATTTGATCAGGATATGTCATTCAATGCGCATATTAAACAAATATGTAGGACTGCTTTTTTGCATTTGCACAATATCTCTAAAATTAGAAAGGTCTTGTCTCAGAGTGATGCTGAAAAACGAATTCATGCCTTTATTTCCTCTAGGCTGGACTATTGTAATTCATTATTATCAGGTTGTCCTAAAAGTTCCCTGAAAAGCCTTCAGTTAATTCAAAATGCTGCAGCTAGAGTACTAACGGGGACTAGAAGGAGAGAGCATATCTCACCCATATTGGCCTCTCTTCATTGGCTTCCTGTTAATTCTAGAATAGAATTTAAAATTCTTCTTCTTACTTATAAGGTTTTGAATAATCAGATCCCATCTTATCTTAGGGACCTCATAGTACCATATCACCCCAATAGAGCGCTTCGCTCTCACACTGCAGGCTTACTTGTAGTTCCTAGGGTTTTTAAGAGTAGAATGGGAGGCAGAGCCTTCAGCTTTCAGGCTCCTCTCCTGTGGAACCAGCTCCCAATTCAGATCAGGGAGCCAGACACCCTCTCTACTTTTAAGATTAGGCTTAAAACTTTCCTTTTTGCTAAAGCTTATAGTTAGGGCTGGATCAGGTGACCCTGAACCATCCCTTAGTTATGCTGCTATAGACTTAGACTGCTGGGGGGTTCCCATGATGCACTGAGTGTGTCTTTCTCTTTTTGCTCTGTATGCACCACTCTGCATTTAATCATTAGTGATTGATCTCTGCTCCCCTCCACAGCATGTCTTTTTCCTGGTTCTCTCCCCCAGCCCCAACCAGTCCCAGCAGAAGACTGCCCCTCCCTGAGCCTGGTTCTGCTGGAGGTTTCTTCCTGTTAAAAGGGAGTTTTTCCTTCCCACTGTAGCCAAGTGCTTGCTCACAGGGGGTCGTTTTGACCGTTGGGGTTTTTACGCAATTATTGTATGGCCTTGCCTTACAATATAAAGCGCCATGGGGCAACTGTTTGTTGTGATTTGGCGCTATATAAATAAAATTGATTGAATAAATAAATTGATTGATAAGTATTAAGTGATCCTTCGATTTTTTTTTTTTTTTCTTCTTCTTCTTCTTCTTCTTCTTCTTCTTCTTCTTCTTCTTCACTCGGGGTCACCACAGCAGATCCAAGGTAGATCTACATAGTGTATGAGCCAGTCATCAATTTTAAAACTATACCACATCATTTGTCTGATCATAATGATTACAAAAAGGCATAATTTGGACTATCTATGACTGAATGTTCTGGAATTATGTGGTAAAACAGCAAAAATGGTGACAAATGGTGATTCATGCATTTGTCTCTTCTAGATTGGACTACTGCAATGTTCTATTTTCTGGTTTACCCCAATCCAGCATTAGGGCTCTCCAATTGGTTCAAAATGCTGCTGACAGACTTTTGATCGGAAGCAGAAAGTTCGACCACATTACACTCATTTTGGCGTCTCTTCACTGGCTTCCTGTCCCTGTGAGATCAGATTTTAAGGTTTTGTTAGGTTTAGGTTAGGTTTAGGTTAGGTTTTGTTACTAACCTATAAAATTGTTCACAGACTGGCACCTACTTAAACCCTACGTACCGGCCCAGGCTCTGTGTTCTACAGGACTACTTTGTGTCCCTAGGGTGAATAAAAAGTCTGTGGGTCACAGAGATTTCTCTTATTGTGCCCCTGTTCTGTGGAATCATCTCCCTGCATCAATAAAACAGTCAGATTCTGTGGAAACGTTCTTAAGACTTAAGATGCACTTATTTTCCCTTTCGTGTGGCTAGCATAGTATGGTACTATGGTACTTCCTCCCCTTTTAAATTAATTTTATTTGGAAATGGAGCGGGTCGCGGCCTCAACTTTATCTAAAGTCTTTGTCTAGAGTCTTTTAGTGAAGGTTAAGGCTAGTGGCTGGCGATCACCTTAGTATTTCTTCTGTTTTCTAGTTGCTTAATGCTGACAAATTATGCTGTATGTGTTGTCTTTCCGATGCCTGATTCTGTTTTTCCTCTCTGTTTGAGGTGTGACTCCATCCAGAGATGGGAGTGGTGTCTACTTCTGCAAGCCTCCCTGTCCTGTGCACCGGCAAAATTTCCTGTATATTCATTTTGTAAATTGTGTCTGTAGCATGGCTGTAATGAGCAACTCAGGGGCTTTACTTGTGTGAAGCGCCTTGAGGCAGCTTTGTTGTGATTTGGCACTATATAAATGAAAATAAAATAAAAATGAAAAACAAAGGTCAGTTTCAGTTTGTACAGGAGTCTCGGTTAAAGTTGATCCAATTTCAGTAAAAAAGTATGCAAATTATTGAAATAAAATGACGAATAAATGAAATAGTTTTGACTGTGTTGAATGTTTGGTCTCCAAAGTAAAGGTCAAACAAGGTCGATGTACATTGGATTCTATGATATGTGACATATGTTATTGTGTAACATGATAACTGAGCATGACAGATGGTGTAAAGTGTTCCTTTTTAGAACCCTATTAACCCAACCAATAACTGTAATTGCAGGATAAAAGAAACTGATGCTAATCAGCTGAAGGAGGAGTACAGGCGATTGGTGGAAGGCCTTAAGGAAGCCAATGTTGCCAGGGAAACTGATATCTACCTTGCCAATCCAGTGCTACCAGATGAAGTTCTTCAAGGTATGATGGTCAATAGAGTTCCAAGTAATGACTGAATTGACCTGTCTTTGGATTTTATTCTCTATTTTTGTATTTCCTTATTGTAATTTAACATACTTCTATTTTTATCACTGTATCCACCTAATCCTTACAGTATGTTATCGTAAGTGAGGATTTATGATGTCTGTTTGTTTTCCTTCCCACTGTAGCCAAGTGCTTGCTCACAGGGGGTCGTTTTGACCGTTGGGGTTTTACATAATTATTGTATGGCCTTGCCTTACAATATAAAGCGCCTTGGGGCAACTGTTTGTTGTGATTTGGCGCTATATAAAAAAAATTGATTGATTGATTGACTGTTTGTGAACTCTGCTGTTGACATTATTTTAAGAAGCTCGAGATCTGTGAAGTGTTCATAGGAAATTTTACCTCGATTTAACTAACAGCTATGATTTACACAAATATTCTTGTTCAGGACTGTGTTTGCATGAACACGTCTTCTGTTCACACTCAGAATTTTTACACAGCCTTTCCACTTGCCTGTGTTCATGGAAAACCATCAAACCCATATTTTTTCATGGCGATTTCTCTCTGTCTGTCCATCCCAAAGAGGGTATAAGTGTCCTGAATTCATGTCCTCTCACACCTTTGGGAGGAAGTTCGTGAAACTTGGTACGAGTCCTTGTTATAGGTTGGTAATATGCATATTATCATATCGTTCGAGTTGGGCCCATTTTATCAGAGTTATGGTCCTTGATTAGCAAAATCTAGACCCTGTCAATTTCATGAGTGGGTGCCTGCATTCTGAAATCAATTCCTCACAAATGTAGGAGGAATTTTGTGACAGTTGATACAAGTCCTTGATATATGTTGATTATATGCATATTATACTATCATTTGATATATTTATTAATGTATCCTGTGATTTGTAAGCAAGGAATGTTTCTCTTGTTTTATGAAAGAAATACTTCATTAAAATTATATTATTTTACAGTTTTTGCTAAAGTGCATATAGCTGATGTGTGTTGACAAGGGATGGGTATCCTATGAATTTTCTGTATACTAAAAGTAGGCGCCACAGGTTTTCTATGTTAAAAACATTTTATTGAGTCATAAAGTAAATAAATATGAAATTGATCACTGGATCCTTGATCTCTGGACATAAATAGAAATAAATAAAATCGACATGGTCACTAGATCCTAGTACATCTCTGGACATAAATAAAATCTGTACATTGTGGATCCTAGTACATCTCTATACATAAATAAAAATAAATAAAATCTGTACTTGGTGGATCCTACTACATCTCTGGACATAAATAAAATATGTCCATGGTGGATCCTAGCTCTCTGGACATAAATAGAAATAAACATAATTTGTAGTTTTTGTAAAAAGCATTTCCATTCAGATATTAGTGAGACAAATTTAACTCCATAGCCTCTGAGCTGAGTTCTTGCAGTCGGTGACACTGCAAGTGAGGATGTAATTCATAAAGAATGGAGGATGTCTCATTTTGGGAGAAAAAAATCTGTTTTGGTTGGTTGTAGTTTGTTGTGTATATTACAGTGTTTGGAAAGAGGTGTCATTTGATTTAAAACGGTGATTTGCATTGAAGTTTTTAATTCCAACCTAAATCTGCGTGGCACAGAGCTGCAAAGCATTTGGAGCTGTGCAGTTAGTCCTGCTAAACAGAGGATATTCTTGTTATTATTAATAATATTATTTCCTTTACCTGAGCTTCAGTTTACCAACCGGCAAAGCGGGTCCAGCTCACGCCAGAGAAACATCGAACTCCGGTGTGGAACGGGGGACGATTCTGTTTTCTTGCCCACAGCAAGAGTCCCACTTAGTGACTTTAATCAGCACAAAGGTGACTCACGATTGACATCTTTAAATGGCTTTGATGTTAATGAAGAAAATGCAGCCCCGCTCCTTGCGCTTCGCTGCTTCAAAGCAGTGTTTTGCTTCACTGCTTCAAAGACCTGCTTCTAAGCGCTTTGTTGCTTCTGAGACTGCTTCAAAGCTTGTGCTGCAATCTGCTGCTTTGCTTTGCAGCTTCTCAGAAACGGCGGGCCTGCAGTCATCACAGAGAAGTGATCATTTTTCCAGATACACACCCTGAATAACAACAGCCGCCCTGGCGTAATGTGAACTTAAGAATCGACAAGGGAATCATTAAGCAAAAAGGCTGTTGATGTTGATGGACCGAATCATTTCTTATCGATTCTTAACAGGTACCGGTTTTCGATACGCATCCCTAATCTTGACAAAACAATTATCAGATACCTTGAAATGTTATCAGAATGGAGCAAGCACTTGTACCAAGCAGCATTTGCCAGCGGGGGATTTGTGTTCTCAGGGCACTCTTGCTAATTGATGTGTCATGTTGTGTGTTGGGGGGTTTGGCTGGATATTTTTGTGTTGTTTTCTTTTCTTTGCTCTCCAGGTGGTATGCAAACTGGTTTTTGTCTGTGGAGAAGGTGCTGGCAGAAGAGTCCTTCACCCTCATCAGCATTATTACCTGCACCTGTGGAGGATGTTCACGTGCAGGCCTACTGACTCGCAGCACCTGTGGATGATGCTCACGTGCAAACTTAAAGACTTTCAGCTGAAGCAGATAATGAGATGGCGTTCTGCATTTAAGCCATGAGTGGTTCAAGCAGAATTGCCGGGAACTCGACCTTGTGACGTTCGTTTGTGAGACGCTGAGGACCGCGCCAGGGTTTGACACATCGTGCCTGTGAAGGAGGACGGGTGAGGGACACATGCTGTCAGCACACATCAGAGGTGATTATTGTCTGAATGATCGTTAATAGTAATTTGGCATTCTGTTATGCAGTATATTTGAACATTGATGAGAATTGTGCAGTTTGCTTCTCACTGCCGTGGCGTACGGACTGATGATCCTCCACCTGTTGTGAGAAGCTGCTCATTTACATAAAGCTTAAATTCAGACCTGAATGTGTTGCTGATAGTGTGTGCCTCTGAAGGATATTTGCTGTAGCTCTGTTGACTTACCTCACCTTTTCCATCCTTCACAGAGTCAGTTTGTCGTGTCCACCTGGGGGGTGTTTGGCGGTGAATCTGAGTCCAGAAGTGCCGAGGCTTCGATCCTTTTGGGTGCTGGAGAGCGCGCCGTCCTTCACTCCGCCAGACAAACTAAATATTTATGTTGTACACTAATTATTGCACTGAGGGGAAATAAAATCGTTTTGTTTGTGGAACCGCTTTCTGGTTATTTAGCGCTGGGTTCGGTCAGACGTTGGTCCGCTCCTCAACCTGCGTCTGCACATAACACGTCATATGATATGAGTTCGTAAGAAGAGCGCCCCCTAAACTGGTGGATGAATTTAACACACTCTGATGATGTGCATGATGTAAAATAATTACAGTCCATCTTCAAGGGGGAAATTTTATTTTGTTTCAAATAAAGAAACAAACCCACCACATTTAACGTTTACAGTGCATCCGGAAAGTATTCACAGCTCTTTAGTTTTTCCACATCGTGTTATGTTACAGCCTTATTCCAAAATGGGTGAAATTAATTTTTTTTCTCAAATTTCTACACGCAAGACCCATAATGACAACGTGAAATGTTTTTTTTTTTTTTAGATTTTTGCAAATTTATTAAAAGTAAAAACCTAAGAAATCACATTTAAGTGTTCACAGCCTTTGCCATTAAGCTCAAAATTGAGCTCAGGTGCATCCTGTTTCCACTGATCATCCTTGAGATGTATCTACAGCTTAATTGGAGTCCACCTGGGCTAAATTCAGTTGATTGGACATAATTTGGAAAGTTGCACATCTGTCTGCAAATAAACAATTAACAATTCATGTCTGGGATGTGGAGACTGATGGGGATGTTTCAGAAGACATTCCCAAGTTGAACCAGGACGTCAGGCCAATAGTGTAACCAGTGATGCCAGTAACGCGTTACTCTAATCTAACCACTCTTTTTAGTAATGAGTAATCTAACGCGTTAATCTTTCCAAATCAGTAATCAGATTACTTCTCCAAGTCACTGTGCGTTACTATTGTTACTATTATTTTTGGATTGTGGGTCGATAGCAGCACTAAACTTGGTCCGTGGGCAGGAGGTCGGGGTTCGACCGCACTGCCCACTTTCAGCGAGCTGTGAGTTTTTCATCCGCGGTTTTCTGCAGCAGCTACGACTCGTCCTCACCTCTTAAAGCGCGGTGACAACAGCTCACCTGCAATGAGCCGCTCTGTATCTGCTCGTTAAAAACAGCTGATCCTCCGCGACGCATCAACTAACATAACACCATCTTCCACTCAAATGCGCCTAAACTCTCTTTCTGAGAACCACATGATGTGAAAGCGCAATAAAACTTTCTTACCTGTAAATCTGGTCATGTTTTCTGCATAAATAAATGTTATCCATTCTTTGTGCTCAAACGCCAAATCAGGGGTGAATCCAGATGGAATGGGGGCGTGGGGCAAGGATGTACCCCCCCCCCCCCCACAACACCCCTAGATTAAAGGTCCAGTTTTGAAGCCTTTTTTTTACTACAACTACTAATACTACTTATAATAATTTCAACAAGTAAAATGTTTAGAGAGAATTTAAATGTTAGAAAAATGTTAGAAAGAATTTAATAGTTACATTTATAAACAATGTAGGTTAGAAATTGCACGTTTTACTGTTACAGTGCTGTCAACAGTTAAATATGAGGTCAAGAAAGAGGTCTTTATTTTACTTTTTATAAAACAAGTATTGAAGTCAAGAAAAGGGTAACTATAAAGTGAGTTTTGGCAAAACAAGTATCATTGTCATGCTGAGGTGGCAGAGGGTTGTTGTTGACAGCTGGGGAAAGTAACTAAAAAAGTAACTAGTAATCCAATTTAGTTACTTTTACAATTGAGTAATCAGTAAAGTAACTAAGTTACTTTTTCAAGGAGTAATCAGTAATCAGTTATTTGATTACTTTTTCAAAGTAGCTGTGGCAACACTGAGTGTAACATAGTCTTTTCACTTTGAGACATCAGCAGTTTTGGGAAAGAGAACCAATGTACTTTATTAGGATTAATTCTGAATGAGGCCAGGTTCGCTTCAAGAGATCTGAAAATGTTTGTGCACTGACGCTCCCCATCCAACCTGATGGAGCTTGAGAGGTGCTGCAAAGAGGAATGGACAAAACTGCCCAATGCAAAAATTAAAAACTTTTTTCATGTTGTCATTATAGGGTGTTGTGCGTAGAATTTTGAAGGAAAAAAAAAATTGACTTCATTTTGGAATGAAGCTGTGACAAAAGAAAATGTGGAAAAAGTTAAGCGCTGTGAATACTTTCCAGATGCACCGTCCTAGTGCATAAAGAGAACCTGTAGACTTAAAGACCCTGTGCACACAGTAGCCTTCAGATATGCAATTCAAAAACAGTGCAATCTGAGTTCAGGACAGTCCAGAATTTGATTCTTCCTACAACTGCTAGCTTGTTAGCTGAGTGTGCCGCAGTGACAACCACACAGCATGTCCATTGTTCAGGAGGCAGACAAACTACATTCGAGTTTTGACGTGTAATTTTTGATTGTGATTTGATTGTGTAAAGGCAGGCCATCAAACAGGCTTTTCTACACTGAGCACCACCCACTTCTGTGGAAATAAATTAATAAATATATCCTAAAACCGAGAAGCTGACAGATAAGTAGTAAAAATCTAGATGATAGAAAGTGACCAAATACGAATCAGTTGTATTTAGCAGTGGTGCTTTAGGTCTGTTTGACTCATCACTCCTATCTGTCATTTACATTGTGCTTTCTTATCAAATTGGTCGTATGAGCAGTGGTAAAATTGCATTACTGCACCTCTTCATAGAAATCTAATCCCACATGAAGAGGCCTTTCTTCTGATGGGCACTCTGGGATTTAAGCCCCTTTCACATTGGCGTATTCGTAGAGCTGCTCATTGTGGCGTATCGTCTACGCTGAGTTGAGCAGGTCTACACCCACTTTTAGCATCTCTAGGTCGAGTTTTTTTTCTCCCTACGCGGTAGTATGTTGAGGGCTACACGCGTAGGATGGAAGAAATTAAACATGTTTAATTTTCTTCAGCGTAGAGCGCTGAACGCAGTTTTAAGCAGGTTAAATGCAGTAATGCACAGCGTTACTGCATGCAAGTCTGTGCAACACTGCGCTTCTGTACACAACCAAAAACTGAGTGTGTGCATTCAGAGGAATCAGCTGAGAACATGATCACACAGCCCACAGCACCTGTGTGTGATCAGAACAGGGAATCGAACCTCAACTCAGAAATCCAGAAACGCAACAGAAACAGCAGGTCGGTCTCTCTCTCTCTCTCTCTCTCGCTGCATGACGGTGTGCTCATCAAACGCCCTGACCGAGCGGACCTGATCGGAGCAACCGGAGGTTTAACAATTTAACGAGTCACAGCGTTTCATTCACGGCAGCCTTTACCACAGCCAGACTCAGCAGCATCTGTACATAATGAAAATGATCCACCAAGACAAAACAAAAAAAAAAAATGTTAAATGACTGTTTTTGAGCCGCACCACACCTGCAGTATAGAGCGCACTTCCACAGAGGCAGAAAATAGCACTGAACTGGTTTAATAATAGCAGCATGGTACACACGACTGTGTGCACACATTAAAAAGCGAACACACGCAACTGCAAGTATGAAACGAACACGGAAAAAGGCTGAATACACGCGCATTTCGGGCGTATTTAAATGAAACACAATGCTGTAATACGCAGCTCTACGAATACGCCAATGTGAAAGGGGCTTTAACTGTTGAGTCCTACAATACAAACCCAACAGCAGGCCTCCAGTGTTCCTCATGGAGTGTGTCTGACTTGGCATTCTGATCAATTGTTTAGGTTTAGCAGCACCACTGTGCTTTACTTTGTGGGTGCTACTCCTTCTGAGACGCTGTTGCGTAACCTTTTTTGTTGAGGCAGACAGTTAATGAAATTTGAAAATCTACTGCTGATGGGTCATTCTCCTGAATGTGCTTTATGATAGAATGTTTTTAATGTCACAACAGAGGCAGCTGCACAATTAACATACTGTGAAAGTCTCAGTAGCTTTTATAAGAAGGTTTCCAGTCAGAATGTTGGGGAGGTGATGGTCTAGTGGTTCAGCAGTGGGCTTGACACCAGAGGATCCTTGGGTCAAACCCCCGTCTGGGCAGAAAATCACTAAGGACCCTTGTACAAGGTCCACAGTTTCCAAGTTGCTCCAGTGTGTCGTGACCAACTTGCATGACAGCACCCTGACATCAGTGTGTGAGTGGGTGAATGCGAGGCATCATTGTAAAGTGCTTTGAGCTTCTGATCTTGATGGAAAAGTGCTATATACAGTAGTATTCAGAATAATAGTAGTGCTATGTAACTAAAAAGATTAATCCAGGTTTTGAGTATATTTCTTATTGTTACATGGGAAACAAGGTACCAGTAGATTCAGTAGATTCTCACAAATCCAACAAGACCAAGCATTCATGATATGCACACTCTTAAGGCTATGAAATTGGGCTATTAGTAAAAAAAAAAAGTATAAAAGGGGGTGTTCACAATAATAGTAGTGTGGCATTCAGTCAGTGAGTTCGTCAATTTTGTGGAACAAACAGGTGTGAATCAGGTGTCCCCTATTTAAAGATGAAGCCAGCACCTGTTGAACATGCTTTTCTCTTTGAAAGTCTGAGGAAAATGGGACGTTCAAGACATTGTTCAGAAGAACAGCGTAGTTTGATTAAAAAGTTGATTGGAGAGGGAAAAACTTATACGCAGGTGCAAAATTATAGGTTGTTCATCTACAATGATCTCCAATGCTTTAAAATGAACAAAAAAAACAGAGACGCATGGAAGAAAACGGAAAACAACCATCAAAATGGATAGAAGAATAACCAGAATGGCAAAGGTTCACCCATTGATCAGCTCCAGGATGATCAAAGACAGTCTGGAGTTACCTGTAAGTGCTGTGACAGTTAGAAGATGCCTGTGTGAAGCTAATTTATTTGCAAGAATCCCCCGCAAAGTCCCTCTGTTAACTAAAAGACGTGCAGAAGAGGTTACAATTTGCCAAAGAACACATCAACTGGCCTAAAGAGAAATGGAGGAATATTTTGTGGACTGATGAGAGTAAAATTGTTCTTTTTGGGTCCAAGGGCCGCAGACAGTTTGTGAGACGACCCCCAAACTCTGAATTCAAGCCACAGTTCACAGTGAAGACAGTGAAGCATGGTGGTGCAAGCATCATGATATGGGCATGTTTCTCCTACTATGGTGTTGGGCCTATATATCGCATACCAGGTATCATGGATCAGTTTGGATATGTCAGAATACTTGAAGAGGTCATGTTGCCTTATGTTGAAGAGGACATGCCCTTGAAATGGGTGTTTCAACAAGACAATGACCCCAAGCACACAAGTAAACCAGCAAAATCTTGGTTCCAAACCAACAAAATTAATGCCTCACAGATGTGAAGAAATCATGAAAACCTGTGGTTATATAACTAAATACTAGTTTAGTGATTCACAGGATTGCTAAAAAAGCAGTTTGAACATAATAGTTTTGAGTTTGTAGTGTCAACAGCAGTTGCTACTATTATTGTGAACACCCATTTTCTACCTTTTTTTTTTACTAATAGCCCAATTTCATAGCCTTAAGAGTGTGCATATCATGAATGCTTGGTCTTGTTGGATTTGTGAGAATCTACTGAATCTACTGGTACCTTGTTTCCCATGTAACAATAAGAAATATCCTCAAAACCTGGATTATTTTTTTTAGTCACATAGCACTACTATTATTCTGAACACTAATGTAAATGTAGTGCATTTACCATGGAGTTATTCTGATCAGTGAATCCACAGTTATTGTTTACGTTATGATAATAAAAATGAACACATACATGCAAGTGGTTATTTGGATGTGCAGAAACCACCATCATTTAATTTGACAGTAGACCCACATTGTTCTATTTTTGCTCCTCAAATTGCAATGTAAGATTTTATTTTTTTAACAAGGAAAGTAGCGGAATCACACTATCTCCTTGTGTGGTCTTTGTTTCTTTTTTCTGTCTCTGATCAGAAACTGTAACACAAGCTGGTGGCTCATTGCAAAACAGATCCTTGTTCTATGTCACTATGTAACACATTTTAACTGTGCACTCATCACTTTAATTGAAATTCTCCACAGATCCAGCTATTTGATTCTGATTGATGATGCTAAAGTTGACAGTCAGTAAGAAAAAGACAAAAGAGCTGTACATAAAGAAGATTTTAAGGTGATTAATTCAGGTTAATTCAGACTTTCCAGGTTAAAATATGGCAGCCAACAGAGGTGGACAAAGTCACTCAAGTTATGAATCTGCAAGTCCCACGTCAAGTCTCAAGTCATCTTGCAAACAATTGATGGTCATTATAACCTGAGACTTGACTTGGGACTTGCTGATTCATGACTTGAAGGTGACTTGGTGGTGACTTCCTCCCACCTCTGGCAGCCAACAACTGCAATGATTTAATGACTAAATGGCATCCTGTGCAGACAGCGAAGTCTTGCTCGGTCACAGGCCAAAGCCCCTGTTCCTAGTGTGCCTACGTCCTTAGGGTGATCCCTGCTCACATTGAAATGTTCTCTTTGGCCATTTAATTGTTCGCACTCTTCCCTCCTCTCTCTCTCTCACACTCTCAGAGGCTGTTCCTGGCAGCATTCGCACAGCAGAGCATTTTGTTGCTTTCTTGAGGCGTTTTCTGCAGTACCTAAAAGCCCGTCTGAGGGTCCAGCATGTAGTGCAAGAGAGCAGCTCACAGTTCCTCAAAGACATTTACGACAAAGTCTGCATTGACCGGAAACCTCTCAGGTCAGTGTTGTTGTTTTTTTTTTTTTTTTTTTTTTCTTTTATTAAGTTTTAAAGATGTAAGTAAAATCCGTAGTTTACAACAGATGTTGTTTTTGATATTTGCTTAATTAGCGTCACCTATAGTGCAATAAGCACTGTCATTTTTTTTCCTTGGAACAATGTTTATTCAAACAGTTCTTGTCAACTCAATATACAATTACAGAATTGGGATGTAAGAACAATGACAACAGAAGCAACTCGGCAAGCGATCTATTCAAAAACAGTATTCCAGCCCACTGGAAATAATAGGGGTACGTCCTACAAAATATTTTACATTTCTATCATAGCTGAGTAGATCCTTGTCATTTGATTGGTGGCTTGTATGTCACATGACATGGATTATTTGTACCATTTGCCATGGTGTTTCATTCATTGTGCAGTAGTTCTTTTTAGTGGGCAATTTTGGTACTATATGAAATGTGCTATTATACGCCCCAACCACATCACATGCTCACGCTACCAGGGGCGGTGTTTAGCTAAACATGGTGAAGTTTGCTTTGCTGACGGACGGTCTTCTAACATAAAAAAAACATCCACCACTCTGTAATCCGTCTGGAGGCATGAGGAGCTGTTAGGATGAAGAGGATGACGTTAGGATGAAAATTTCTGATGTGATTTTTGCTGCAGTGAGAAAAGCAGACGGCAGTCTGTACACGAAGTTGGTGCACAGCATCACGGCCTACATCATCAGGATTGTTTTTTGCAAGTTGACTGAGAACAATTTTGCACTCCTATTTAAAGTCCGTGTTGGACTGTTGACGTCAAAGCACCAGTGAGGAACACCAAAATTTAAGTCCCTTTTCTGTTGTTTATAAATTAATAAAATATCAATTGACAAGGATCTATTTTTGCTGTTATGTAAAACAAATGAATGTTTTTTCATTCTTTCAATGGAACGAATATTTTCCTTCTGTGAAAGATGGAATGTACCATTCAGTGAGGCTCATAAATATTGAACTCATAAACATTCATTATTTGTATACAACCCCACAATTGGTATATTATAAAAATAAACTATTCATTCTTGTAATTATGTCCAACCATAGTAAACAATGACAGGAGCCCACAGGTCCAAAAACAAGTCCATTTTCAAATGAAGCTTTGCAGTAATTTTTTTCCATCAGATATACATTTTTTAAAACCTTGTGCCATTGAAGAACAGTGGAAGTTGGTGCTTTTAGCCAAGATTTTTTTCATTTTCTTTGGCACCAGTAAACAAATGTGAAATAATTTGAACTTCCTACCCATTGGAGTCAATCCTATCATAGTATTATAATAGTATAATAGTATTTTGAATCAAGTGGAAAATTAAAATTTTATATCTCTCCTTGAGTCCCTTGCCAGTAAGATTTCAAGGAGGGACATTCCCCCCAAAAATATGTAAATGGTCACCAATTTGTTTGCAGTCCCTCCAACACAGATTAGTTTTAGTATTGTCATTATTAAAAATAATGGATGATGTCCTAACGAATCTCAGCTTGACTTTCCAATTGAATTCCTTCCATATTGGACTATTTGTAATTTTATAACCTCAATATTATTTTAACCTTACTTTTTTCTTCAATAGCCTGAATCGAAAAGGGTTCAATTAATTCAAGGTGCCCCATTCTGCACATGATAATATATAATCTTGCAATTATAAATACTGATAAAAATCATTAGAACCTAATCCAAATTTGCCCTGCAATTGATTAAAACATTTTAAAATCCCTCCATCAAACATTTGGTGTATAGTTATTAGACCTTTTTCTGCGCAGGCCATAAATCCAGAATGTAGTTTATAAGGTAGGAAATCAGCAATCTTCGTAATTTTAAGTGCCTGTGACGTTGTTAAAGGTGCACCAGTTTTCTTCCTCACCTGTGTCCACGCTTGTGTACACACATTCCACTCATTTTATTTTTTATATTAAGATCTCTCTATTTCTTTTGTTAAAAAAAAAAGGTGCATTCTCTAGTGGGACAACATGTTTTTCTAGTTTAATCAAATTTGTTTCTTCATTCTGAGATACCCATTCTACTAACCAACGTATCTGTGCCACCTAATAATATAAATTTTGTTTAAATAATTATTGCACACTTTCTGTAAATACTAGAAACTTCATTTTACTTCTCAAATATCAGATCCACGCAACCAATGATTTCTAAAGGAAAATCATGAAATGATCAGGGGTGCCCAAACGTTTGCATACGACTGTATTAGATCTAATCATTAACTTGAACTGATATCATTTTGAGCCAAATGACATTGATAAACAATTTGAGCTGTTTTAGTTAATCAGTTAATCATTTTTCATTGTACATTTTTCTTCACAAAAATGCACATCTGTAATTTTTCAGTCTATTTGATTTCTCAACATCAATGTTTCGACCCATGCATACACGCACACACAGTTACTCCAGTATTTCACATTATGCAACACGAGTGTGAGAAGATGACGATGTTTTCGTGTCATGTAAACAGTTAAATCCCTCACCACTTTCTGCTTCAAGTTACTCCCCATTGTCTGAAAATAAACTTAAAAATCTTTTCTGTAGGCTAAAAGCACCAAAATCATAACCAACCACATTACCCATGATGCATTTCTGCTTCCCGGGGAATCATGATGCAGTTTGCCGGCCACATCTTGAAAATCATACCGGACCAACATCACATTTCAGTCTGAATGTGTCACCTTATCACACAGTTTCATCTCTGCAAATTTTAAGATCAGCAGATGAACAGAACTGCTCTGCAGCTAGCCCAATAATTTTGCAATTACAGAGAAAAAAATATTTAAAAAGTGAACCAAAAATACTGATATTTGCATAGAGGATTTCATTTTCTTGGTTTGTTTCCTCAGTCCTCCTCTGCTTTCATAATTGTCTCTCTTCAGGTTCTGCGCAGAGAGGTTGCAGTCGTTATTACGAACTTTGGAGATTGCTAATATCACAGACTTTTCAGGCGTTACACTCATCTCTAACTTTGCTACCCTGGTCAGCACCTATAGCCAAGGTATGAAATATGTCAGTTTTTTTTTTTCCCGTTTCTAAATGCCACAACTGAAATTTTTTTGATGTGTACTGCAGTTGCATTTTGAGCTGCCAAATAAGTCAGGTGAAAATCAGTGACTTTGACATTTAGGTGTGCTACTAGTAATAGATTTTGGTTCATTAATAATTGCTACTGTTTTCTTAATGGAAACACAGGTGATGGCCAAGGGGTTAAGTTTACTTGTTTTCAGATTGGAAGGTTCCTGGTTCAAGGCCCCCCTCTGTCCATTCTCCATGTAATGTGGAGAAGGGTCAGGAAGGGCATCCGGTGTAAAACCTGTGCCAAATCAAGTTCATTCATGTTCGCTGTGTCTGCTGTGTAAAATTAATGCTCTCTGTACATTCACTAGTAAAAGTAGTAGGTTCCAGCATAGGTTCCTTCCTATGTACAGTTGGGTGGACATAGACAGTGCAATTAAGCACTGGATGATTATTCTTATGCAAGGCTACACAAGGTGCAGTGCATGTGTCACTGTCATTTCTGCACGCTGTGCCCTTGTCCTCTAATTAACACTACTCCTTCTGCTCTTGTGAGTACATTGATATAAAAATGAGGGAACGTCAGGAGCACCACTTGTCCATTCATGTCATCCATCACCAGAAAGCATTTGTGCTTATCCTGGTGAATAATACATGCAAACTGCCGCACTGTCTAGCGCTACTAGCAATGATGTAAAAAATATGATGGCCGATGATATGCCACTGATACATGATAGCCACTGTGGGGAAAGTTTCAAGCAACTTTCCGAAGCTGTTGGCTGTGAACCGGGTGCACCGTCTTGGGTTGCTGACGGCTGGTGAAAAAGCCTGGCTGTGTATAATGATAGCCCAGATCCACGATGTCCAAGTAAAGGACAAGATGCTGCAGCTGTGCCGCCAGCAGTCTCCTTGGCTCTACAAGGGCAAGATCATAAACTTCGTTCCTGACTTCCTGGCAGAGGTGATGAAGCATCTCCAAGCCTATGATGTTCTGTTTCATTCTTCCTGACCACCAGAGGGTGGTGCTTAGCACCTGGGTTATTCCATGCGTGCATGTGCTAAGGTCGTGTCTTATACTAGCCCGACAGCCAGCCCGGCTATGAATTGGGTCGGCTACTGGCCTCCATTTTGGAGTGAGATTTCCCACTCCTGAAGGACCAATAGGAGAGCAGCGGTGGAATTCCCTCTCCTAAATGACCAATAGGAGAGCAGCACTCGCTCCACATCAACGTGAGGCTGACGTCTGCACCTTGGTTGCCAACCAATCACAGGCTAGCAGAGAGAGGCCAGTATGTGGCCCAATTCAGGGCCGGTTGTTGTGTTAGTCTTATACCAACAAAGTCACGTTACTGGGTGTGACCTGGGTGAGGTCAGCCAGTAGTATATGAGAGCATGTCACCCAATATTCAGTCTTTTTCCATCTCTTGCACAGAGAACAGAAGGTTAACATTCTTTCAGAACGTTTGTCTTGCCGGAGCCTCGCAACCTTTTGGTTGGAGCTGCTCGTATGCACTGTCCAAGGCTGCAAGACAATGACTTACTTCCTCTGTTGTGCTGTGGCTTTGGTGAGTTAAGCTACGCTGACACTTGCATGACTTTGATGCATGCACTTGCACGCATGTCATCGTGACAATCCCACCTGCTTTTTTTCTAGCTGGATGCCGTGCTTTGTTCCATCACCTGCCACGCTCTGTGCCATACGCTGCTTATATAAAATAATTATTTCATAGCGAATTGATCATTTTCTTTGCACGTTGGCTGTTGAAAATGGCTCTATTCACTTCCTGAATCACAGAGGACCGCTCCAGCAGCGCTGTTGAATGAGCTGGAGAAAGCATTTGGAGCTGTCTAAAACGGTAATTATTTGTCATGTTTACATTGTCATGGCTTGGTAAAACAGTTGCATGTTCTTTCCTTCTTGTGTGTACCTGTAAAAGTATGTTTATGATAGATTTAACATCTCATTATAATTGCTCAGACGAGCTGCGCTCTGATGCAATCTGCTGACGCATCCACTTGCTCTGTTCACTTCTTCTTTACGCCACTTGATGAGCTGCACATCGTGTTGGGAAGTAGATCGCGCCACGTAGCATGAAATGCGCTTTAGCATACTTCAAGCTACTCTGTTTGTGGCATGTACGCAGAAAAGGCTTCCTCTGCATTACAGCATCATAGAGCATCTCCTTGTGCAAAGTGTGCTGTATAGTTGAATGATCATGTTGTAGGTCTTTGGAGCAGGTCTGTGGGTTGACTATGACTGTTCTCACCATCCTTTGCTTCAGCTTATCTAAGATTTTTCTTGGCCTGCCACTTCGGCCCTTAACTAGTACTGTGCATGCTGTCTTACATTTCCTCACTATGTTCATCACAGTGGAAACTGACAGCTGAAATCTCTGAGATAGCTTTTTGTATCCTTCCTCTAAATCATGATGTTGAACAGTCTTTGTTTCAGGTCATTTGAGAAAACTTCATTTCACTTCTCAAATATCAGTGTGTTTGTCTGCTATATGATATATTTAACTGAAATTTCTGATCCAGACAAAAAATGATTTATAAAGGAAATTAATCAAGGGTGCTCAAACTTTTGCATACAACTGTAAGATTTGGGAAGATGATTGTCTAGTGGTTAAGCGTTGGGCTTCAGACTAGAGGATCCTCGGTTCAAAACCCAGCCAGACGTGGGCAAGGTCCTTAATCCTTTAGTTGCTCCTGGTCTGTAGTGAGCGCCTTGCATGACAGCGCGCTGACATCTCTGCGTGAGTTTGTCTGTGTGAATAAGTGAATGTGAGACATCATTGTAAAATGCTTTGAGTTTATGATGCAGATCGAAAAGCGCTATTTAAATTCAGTCCATTTACCAAGACTCTGGAAATCAGACACTGTGGCTCACTTCGAGGTGTGGCTAAGGGAACTAAACACTTTTTTGCATATGGAGAAATTCTGATATGGTGTGATGGACAATCTTAATAAATTTTACATCATATGACAACCATTCTTAGATGGTTTTGCCCACCCTGGCGATCGCTCTAACATGCCCACACAATGGCCCACTCACCTTGACTTTGAAAGCTTGTTGGACTGTGATGTTTTAGTGATGCAACAGTGTATATTGCTGCCCTTTGTACACCCAGTTCTGTTCCTTTTTTTTTTTGTCATTTTCAAATATGGAAATACTGTTAAAAAAAAATATAATAAAAATTAATTAAAGATGCAGGAGGAGGGGGAAAAAACATTTTAGGAGGATCTCTCTCTGATCTTTTGAACCTTGAAAAGTAGGAAAAATGTTTGAGGGAAAATTTCAACTGGCCTCACCTGTGACTTAAGGAAATTACGTTAAATAATCAATGAAGATCAATGAAGAAGTTCATTTTTACTACGTCTTAATAGTAAGAGAATTTATGCACTGAAATCATTCAAATGCCGGAATGAATTATTTTCTCTGACAGCTTTTATTTATTCTGTGCTAGATTGGTATTTGGGCATTTTCTTAAATGATTTGCCTAAATTAATAGAGAATCAGCATGTGTGCAGTAATTCACATCACCAGGTGTAATTATGCACACAGACTACTGCAAAGATTGTTGATATTTAAGAATAAATAAGATTATGAGCTGTCAACTTATCAACCTCAACAGCAAACAATGTGAATCCTTTGTTTTTTTTTTTGTTTTTTTGTTTTTTGAGGGGTCCAGCCATCGAACATTTTGATACATAACACAACACGCTGATGGGAGGGGCGATGGAGAGGTTTTGAGCCTGACCCAGAAAAAGTAGGGCATGGTTCTCCATGTTTTGTATTCTGAGAAACCAAAATTTCTTAAATGTGTGAACTTTTGACTCACTAAATACAATGTTGAGAAATATTGTGACTATATTTGTTAGGACTATATTTTTGATTTCAGCTCTATTAACTCACGCTCTCTTTTGTGAAGGTTTTACCATCATCATTGAGCCATTTGAAGACAGAACTCCAACCATCTCCAACCCTGTGCTACACTTCAGGTATTCTGGAGTTGACAATGATCATATAAAATTCATAACATTTTGGATAGATTTTCTGTTATTTTATATTTGTAGTCAGGTCACCTGTTAACTCAGCCACATGGGGTGTGCAGCCAGTACATTCTGAGTGCCTGTCCCAAGCCCGGATAAATGAGGAGGGTTGCGTCAGGAAGGGCATCCGGCGTAAAACAAGCCAACCCAACTATGCAGACTCAGAATCGAATTCCCATACCGGATCGGTCGCGGCCCGGGTTAACAACGTCCGCCACCGGTGCTGTTGCCCAACAGGGTGCCGGTGGAAATTGGGCTACTGCTGGGCGAAGACGACGATGAAGAAGAGGAGGAAAATGTTGCCACGAACAGCGGGAGAAGAAGAAAACTAGAAGAGTGGAAATGAGAGTGGGGACTTTGAATGTTGGTAGTATGAGTGGTAAAGGGAGAGAGCTGGCTGATATGATGGAGAGGAGAAAGGTAGACATACTGTGTGTGCAAGAGACCAAGTGGAAGGGAAGTAAGAGCAGGAGCATCGGCGGTGGGTACAAGTTGTTGTACCATGGTGAGGACAGGAAGAGAAATGGTGTTGGGGTCATTTTAAAGGAAGAGTATGTTAAAAGTGTGTTGGAGGTTAAGCGAGTGTCTGACAGGGTGATGAGTGTGAAGTTGGAAATTGAAGGGGTGATGATGAATATCATCACTGCATATGCGCCACAGGTAGGTTGTGAGATGAAGGAGAAAGAAGATTTCTGGAGTGTGTTAGATGAGGTGGTGGAGAGTGTGCCCAAGCATGAAAGAGTGGTGATAGGAGCAGACTTCAATGGGCATGTTGGTGAAGGGAACAGAGGTGATGAGGAAGTAATGGGTAGATATGGTATCAAGGATAGGAATGGGGAAGGACAGATGGTAGTTGATTTTGCAAAAAGGATGGAAATGGCTGTGGTGAATACCTACTTTAGGGTGGTAAAAGATGCACATGGTAATGTGCTGACAAGTGAGGAGTGTGTGCTGAGAAGGTGGAGGGAATATTTCGAAGAGTCGATGAATAAAGAAAATGAGCGAGAGAAAAGGCTGGATGATGTGGTGAGAGTAAATCAGGAAGTAAAAGAGATTAGCAAGGAAGAAGTGAGGGCTGCTATGAAGAGGATGAAGAGTGGAAAGGCAGTTGGTCCAGATGACATTCCAATGGAGGCATGGAAATGTCTAGGAGAGATGGCAGTAGAGTTTCTAACCAGATTGTTTAATAAAATCTTGGAAAGTGAGAGGATGCCTGAGGAGTGGAGACGAAGTGTGCTGGTTCCTATTTTCAAGAACAAGGGTGATGTGCAGAGCTGCAGTAACTACAGAGGCATAAAGCTGATCAGCCACAGCATGAAGTTATGGGAAAGAGTAGTAGAAGTTAGGCTTAGAAAACAGGTGAAGATCTGTGAGCAGCAATATGGTTTCATGCCGAGAAAGAGCACTACAGATGCAATGTTTGCTCTGAGAATACTGTTGGAAAAGTACAGAGAAGGACAGAAGGAGTTACATTGTGTGTTTGTGGACTTAGAAAAAGCTTATGATAGGGTGCCAAGAGAAGAATTGTGGCATTGTATGAGGAAGTCTGGAGTGGCAGAGAAGTATGTTAGGGTAGTGCAGGACATGTACAAGAATAGTGTGACAGTGGTGAGATGCGCAGTCGGAATGACAGACTCATTCAAGGTGGAGGTGGGATTACACCAAGGATCAGCTCTGAGTCCTTTCTTGTTTGCAGTGGTGATGGACAGGTTGACAGATGAGATCAGACAGGAGTCCCCATGGACTATGATGTTTGCAGATGACATTGTGATCTGTAGTGAGAGTAGAGAGCAAGTTGAGTCTAGTCTGGAGAAGTGGAGATATGCTTTGGAGAGAAGGGGAATGAAAGTCAGTAGAAGCAAGACTGAGTACATGTGTGTGAATGAGAGGGAGCCCAGTGGAATAGTGCAGTTACAAGGAGTAGAAGTGGTGAAAGTAGATGAGTTTAAATATTTGGGGTCAACTGTTCAAAGTAATGGAGAGTGTGGTAGAGAGGTGAAGAAGAGAGTGCAGGCAGGGTGGAGTGGGTGGAGAAAGGTGGCAGGAGTGATTTGTGACCGAAGAATATCAACAAGAATGAAGGGGAAAGTTTACAAAACAGTAGTGAGACCAGCTATGTTGTATGGTTTAGAGACAGTGGCACTAACAAAAAGACAGGAGACAGAGCTGGAGGTGGCAGAGCTGAAGATGTTGAGATTCTCTTTGGGAGTGACAAGAATGGACAAGATTAGGAATGAACATATCAGAGGGACAGCTCAGGTGGGACGGTTTGGAGACAAAGTCAGAGAGGCGAGATTGAGATGGTTTGGACATGTGGAGAGGAGGGACCCAGGGTATATAGGGAGAAGGATGCTGAGGATGGAGCCACCAGGCAGGAGGAGAAGAGGGAGACCAAAGAGGAGGTTCATGGATGTGCTGAGAGAGGACATGCAGGTGGTTGGTGTGACAGAGGAAGATACAGAGGACAGGGTGAGATGGAAACGATTGATCTGCTGTGGCGACCCCTAACGGGAACAGCCGAAAGACAAAGAAGAAGTCAGGTCACCTGTGATTTTTTTTTTTTTTTTTTTTTTTTTTTTAAATCTAATACAACAAAAGTAAGCACTTCTTTGTTTTGATAGTATTTGATTTGGTGGTATTTCATTTGAAAAACACATACTGACATGTCAAACATCAGAAGATTAATTTGAATGGTTTGACGTATATGTATATGTATGTATATCAATAATTCAGCCTTATAGGGTGTCCACCCAGTACATTCTGAGTACCAGTCCCAAGCTCAGATAAATGAGGAGGGAGGAAAGAATCAGGGAGTTCACCGTACATTTTATCAACTCTCAGCCACATGGGGAGTGCAGGCAGTACATGCTGAGTATCTGCCCCAAAACCAAGTACATAGTAGGGTTATATCAGGAAAGGCATCTGGCGTAAAAAAGCCAACATAATCTTGCAGGGTCACAAATGAAATTTCTATACCGGAGCTGTCGAGGATCGGGTTAAAAACGACTGCCACTGGTGCAGACAGAAATTGGGCTAGCAGTTGGTGAAGGAGAAGAAGAGAACAACATGTCTGGAGGCAGCGGGAGAGGAGGAAAGGTGGAAGTGAGTGTTGGGAATTTGAATGTCCCAGTTTGACTTGTGCAAAGAGAGAATTGTCTGATTCGAGGGAAAGGAGAACAGTAGACATACAGTTGTGATCGGAATTTTACAACTTTACTCATCGTGGGCATGAATGTCATGGTAATTGTGGGCTTGCCAGGGTGGAATGATGGTACAGCAGACATCATTAATGACTTTAAAATGAAAGAATTGAGGACACAAATTTGAATTTATTTGGGATCTTCTGTAGTCCATGCAGGGTCAGAATTATACACACAGGCTCACATATGTCCACACATTCACTTAAATGTTTAATACGTGGTATTGAAGGTTCTGCAGTGTCTTTTAATGTAACAAGGCAAAGGCCTTTTAACTGCTCTGTAGTGATCTTGATTGACCACAGCTGGTAGTTCTCTTTGCTGGCATAAAAAGGATGCGTTTGACAGCACTCACTGGGCTTACCAGTACTCAGAACAATGGGAAAGTCCAAGGAACACATTGAAGATGTCAGGAGAATTGTAGATTTACACAGTTTGGCAAACCATTAGGTTTAGTAATGTGTGTGTGTGTGTGTGTGTGTGTGTGTGTGTGTGTGTGTGTGTGTGTGTGTGTGTGTGTGTGTGTGTGTGTGTGTGTGTGTGTGTGTGTGTGTGTGTGTGTGTCCTTTTAGCTGTATGGACCCATCTATAGCCATCAAACCTGTTTTTGAGAGATTTCAGTCAGTTATCATCACATCTGGGGTAAGTTGGACATTCTTCCACTCTTGTCACATTCACTGTCAACTTACTGTATGTTTGGTTTGTGGTGCTCAAAAATGGTGATAAATATTAGCATCAGGCTGTAAATACAAATGTCAAGTCAACTTGATTTGTCAATTCTGCAGTGCAGACACAGACATATTGACAATTGAAATTTCATTATTCTGTCTCCTGAACAATACAGAGTAAAAAAAAAATAGTAAGAACAGTCTTTCTTGTGTGCAAGAGTTATTACAACAGTAAGAATATAAAAGATATATGTAAATACAGTAGACTGTAGCAGACTGTAGACTGTAGCAGTGTGACATCCAAACAGAGCAGTGAATAATTACGGGTTTTTCCGTAATTATTGTATGGCCTTGCCTTACAATATAAGGCGCCTTGGGGCAACTGTTTGTTGTGATTTGGCGCTATATAAATAAAATTGATTTGATTTGATTTTGATTCAACATTGGTGAGCTTATTCAAATTAATGTAATGTGCATGTAGTGCATAAGCAGTCCTTGGAGATATGTTCAGTGTTAGTGAGGTGGGTGTCAAGAATAAGAAGTCAGTGTCTGGGGGGAGGAGTCAGGATCCAGAATTTGTGTGTGAGGGGGGTCAGCAGGGAACACGGGGGAAGAGCAGGCAGAGAACTGAGCACTCTGACACCCTGGTGAGTGAAACCGTCCCTCAGTGCTGATGTCCAACTCTTCCACAATTTCTCTGGTAGTCAGATGACGTCGCGGATCAACACAGCGTTCACTTTTGAAATGATCTGGTCGTTTCAGCCTGTCGATGGCCACTCGGAGCGCGGCGCACCCTCCGCCGCTGTGGGCCATCTTTAATCCGGTTGTAATGCTCCTTAATTTGTGTGACGCCCAGAGTGTCCTCACTGAAAGCCGTCTGAATCTTCCGAATGGTTTCCTCCTGGCTGTCTCTCACAGTTTCTGGAAAATTTTATTCAGCGCTGCTCCAATCGCTCAGCCATTTCCCTGACAATGAAAATCCTACGAGGGGGGTGGATCAGTGCAAACTCAAAGCCTTCCCACAGGCGAATGACGCAACCGACAGGCGTGAAAAAACTCACGCATGCGCACGAAGGTTCAAGCTTGGCTGATGCAAGCGCACATCATTCAAATCCATATAGTTTTTTTAAAAAATAAAAAGGTCGGATAGTTTTCTAACTGACCTCATGTCTTAAATAGCGATTAAAAAAAACAAAAAAAAACAATTTATATTCATTTATTTTCTTGACAGACAACAAAAATACACCAATCATACATCAAAAATAGACAAATGATATAATAAACATTTCCAAACATATATGACATTTACAATTAACCCATTTACCAGGGGCGATTGAGATGTTAAGACATTCAGTGGTGTAAAAGTCACAGGTGTTTCAGACCCAGAGAAGTCTCTTGTTCTCAGGCAGGAAATTCTCGAGCTAATGAAGAAAGGAGCCATAGAACCGGTCCACAGTTTGGATCACCTCCGGGGTTCTGTTCAAGTTATTTTGTTGTTCCAAAAAAGGATGTTGGCTTTTGTTCTATCTTCGATCTCAGAAAGTTAAATCAGTATGTGAAAGTGCTGTGTTTTTGCATGCTCCGCACAACAGACGTTCTCAGGCAATTTAGCTGGGAGACAAGTTTACCAGGTTGGACCAAAAGGATGCCTATTTCCATATCCTGGTGACAGGTCACCACTGGCAGTTCCTCCGGTTTGCTTTCGAGGGACGGGCGTACCAGTTCAGAGTCCTCCTCTTTGGACTCTCCCTCACTCCCCGTATATTCATCAGATGCGTGGCAGCAGGCTCATGAGATATAGATTCTTCCGTATCAAGATGACTGGCTTGTTTGCGCTCCGAGCTGGCAGCAAGCACTTGACGACACTCGGACCCTACTGCACCACAAAGAGCTCCTTGACCCCACGCCAACAGGTATTTTTTATTGGCATTGCGATCAACTCACTGTTGACGAGAGCTCGCACATCCCCGCAAAGGGTGGACGATATTCTCACTCTAGTCTGCCATGTTCGCTGGACTGCTCAACTGACTTACGTCTCAGGGATGAGAATCTTTCACAGATTTCCAACTTTTTCTAGATTTCTGGGCCATTTCTGAGATCAATGTAAATCCGCTGAGAAAATTGGGTGTAGGGGTGCAGCGGGGCCAGGCGTGCTTGTTAAACCTTTCCTCATACAGTAGTGTTCAGAATAATAGTAGTGCTATTTGACAAAAAAGATTAATCCAGGTTTTGAGTATATTTCTTATTGTTACATGGGAAACAAGGTACCAGTAGATTCAGTAGTTTCTCACAAATCCAACAAGACCAAGCATTCATGATATGCACACTCTTAAGGCTATGAAATTGGGCTATTAGTAAAAAAAAAAAAAAGTATAAAAGGGGGTGTTCACAATAATAGTAGTGTGGCATTCAGTCAGTGAGTTCGTCAATTTTGTGGAACAAACGGGTGTGAATCAGGTGTCCCCTATGTAAGGATGAAGCCAGCACCCGTTGAACATGCTTTTCTCTTTGAAAGCCTGAGGAAAATGGGACATTCAAGACATTGTTCAGAAGAACAGCTTAGTTTGATTAAAAAGTTGATTGGAGAGGGGAAAAACTTATACGCAGGTGCAAAAAATTATAGGCTGTTCATCTACAATGATCTCCAATGCTTTAAAATGGACAAAAAAAACAGAGACGCATGGAAGAAAATGGAAAACAACCATCAAAATGGATAGAAGAATAACCAGAATGGCAAAGGCTCACCCATTGATCAGCTCCAGGATGATCAAAGACAGTCTGGAGCTACCTGTAAGTGCTGTGACAGAAGATGCCTGTGTGAAGCTAATTTATTTGCAAGAATCCCCTGCAAAGTCCCTCTGTTAACTAAAAGACATGTGCAGAAGAGGTTACAATTTGCCAAAGAACACATCAACTGGCCTAAAGAGAAATGGAGGAATATTTTGTGGACTGAGAGTAAAATTGTTCTTTTTTGGAGGAATATTTTGTGGACTGAGAGTAAAATTGTTCTTTTTGGGTCCAAGGGCCGCAGACAGTTTGTGAGACGACCCCCAGACTCTGAATTCAAGCCACAGTTCACAGTGAAGCATGGTGGTGCAAGCATCATGATATGGGCATGTTTCTCCTACTATGGTGTTGGGCCTATATATCGCATACCAGGTATCATGGATCAGTTTGGATATGTCAAAATACTTGAAGAGGTCTTGTTGCCTTATGCTGAAGAGGACATGCCCTTGAAATGGGTGTTTCAACAAGACAATGACCCCAAGCACACTAGTAAACAAGCAAAATCTTGGTTCCAAACCAACAAAATTAATGCCTCACAGATGTGAAGAAATCATGAAAATCATGTGGTTATACAACTAAATACTAGTTTAGTGATTTACAGGATTGCTAAAAAAGCAGTTTGAACATAATAGTTTTGAGTTTGTAGCATCAACAGCAGATGCTGCTATTATTGTGAACACCCCCTTTTCTACTTTTTTTTTTTTTTTTACTAATAGCCCAATTTCATAGCCTTAAGAGTGTGCATATCATGAATGCTTGGTCTTGTTGGATTTGTGAGAATCTACTGAATCTACTGGTACCTTGTTTCCCATGTAACAATAAGAAATATACTCAAAACCTGGATTAATCTTTTTAGTCACATAGCACTACTATTATTCTGAACACTACTGTATGTCATAGTATAAACATTTGATGTACAGTAAATGTTAAATATGTGTATAAATATGTAATAATATGTAATGTTAAATACATGTTCTATGTATAACTTCTCAAACATTATTGGAATAACTAATTTTTCCAATAATTATCACCATCAGTTCCACTTGTTCCTCACAAAATGTACCCCTCCCCTGTGCTCTGAGAGCCATTTATCATATTGATGAAGTGTGTGTGTTGTTTCCATGCATTTATGTGGAAATGCCTAATTCTGTATATTTTGTTTATTCTTCATTTCAGACTCTCACCCCACTGGAAATCTATCCCAAGATACTTGACTTCCGACCCGTTACCATGGCATCATTCACCATGACACTAGCTCGGACTTGTCTCTGTCCGCTGGTGTGTAACTGACATGTTCACTTCTGTTCCCAGTTTTTGGGTTTATGTTTTATCAGGGATGTTCCTTGGTTTTGGAAAAGCTCAGGCACGCATAAATTGCAGTGAACAAATGAATGGCTGTGTGATAGACTGGTGGCTGGTCCAGTGTGTTCCCTGGACGCCCAATGACCGCAGGGATAGGCTCCACTTTCCCCAAAACGTTTAACTGAAATAACTGTGTGTAGAAAATGAATGTATGTCAGGCAACTATTAATATCCACAATTATTTCCCATCACACTTGTTTAATTTCATTTATTAAAGTATAACAAATCAACACTTAAAACATTTAAAAAGTATCCAGTGACCAGCCCCCCCCCTCAGAGACTTCCATGACCGTTCATCCATGGAGTTCGTGTCATGATCTGCTATCATCTTTTCTTGCAGCAGCAACTGCAGCCTCCCAATTACTGTTCAAAGACGCAAGTCTCACATTTAAGAGTGAATCCCTTGTGTGACATCACCAGGCACAGTGCAGAAAGATTGTTAGTGCATGACTGGGTCGTTCCCCTCCAAATTAACATGATACCTTAAAAACAGTAAATGCTCTCATCTTATAACTCACCAAATCAAATGAAGTGATTATACTTTTATTAACTTTGGGCCATCACATCAACCCAAACCTTCACCTTTTGGTTTTCTTATGTTATATTCTGAAAACCTGGTCTTCCACCAGCAGAATACTGCCATCTGCTGGACATGACTGAGTTTGTTACAGGAAATAATTATCACTTGTATGTTTGAAACAAGCAGTGGTGGATTTGGTGGCCAATCTACCCGAGGTTTAGGAAATGAAAGAATCAGAACCTGAATCTGCTCATTCTTATTTCAAGCTTTGTGTAGCTTCGACCACACCTGCTTGTAACCTCCATCAGCACCTGGCGTGAATGATGGAGGTGAAAATCACAATGCCATTGACTGGAATCTGCACATAATACTTGCATTATGTGTGTGTTTCGGGTGGACGGTTGATCCCCGAATCAACTGGTAGAGGAGTTTGAGGTTATGTCATCACATTTATCTCAATAAGTTTGAACGTATGAAATGCTTTTGTGCTCAGAGTTCAGAATATTTTCTTCGCGATCAAGTTCTGCATTAAAATGTTTTATCCGCCCAAAATTTTGGACACAGGTAAAGGTGTTCCTTTGAGCTCTTTTTTTTTTTATATTAATGGTCTTTCCATACAACAACACAAGTAGTAGATGGTGGAAGATACGGGTCAGGTTTCTGATTGGATTCCTCTGTAATTTGAACACTTTCAAGTTTCTTTTAGAATGTGGTTCATAGTGTTTTTAGTTGGTACTTTTCAGTCATCATATTGAACTTTTAATTTTGATTGCCTGTTGGTGTCTTTGTTTTCTGTCTCACAGATTGTTGCCAGAGGAAATGATCAGGTGACTCTCAGTTCAAAGTTTGAAACAAGAGAAGACATTGGTTAGTAGAGAGATAATTTCAGCTTTTGTCCCCCCCCCCCCATTGCTTGATCAAAAGCAACATAGCACCATGCTGATCAAGGGAGACTTATTGTAAAACTCAGTCATGTTCATGTCCATAAGTATTTGGATAGTAACCATTTTTATGCAACCCCAGTTCAGTAAAAATTGGGATGAATGGTAAATGCAAATTTAAAATAAATAGATAAATTTGCAGTAATCCTTCTGTTTCACCGTAGACAGTATGACCCCATGATATTTAATGTTTTGTGTGGTCAGCTTAATTTCACTTCTCATAAAAGGTTAAGAACACATTATTAGATGGATGTAGCATTCACTCCCATGCATAGTTTTAGGCAGAAATTGAACTTTTGGGTGTCCCTCCAAAGAAATCAGGGTGTCCCGGGGATCCTGGGGGCCTCCTCCATGAAAATTTTGAAAAAATAGTGCCTTGAGTACCCCCGAGTACATGTACAGTTTTAAAGCTGGAGCGGATTTCCGCACTTCTAAAATATCACAAAGACCTCTAAAAAAATGAGCAAATATTTGCACAAAAACAATAAAGTTTATCAGTTTGAACATTAAATATCTTGTCTTTACGGTGTATTCAATTGAATGTAGGTTGAAGAGGATTTGCAAATCATTGTATTGTTTTTATTTACTTTTTACACAATGTCCCAACTTCATTGGAATTGGGGTTGTAAGTAGACCACTACATATTGGTCTAAAAAATTGCACAGTACATCGTTAACAAGGTCTTGGAAGGTTGGAGGAGTGTCAGAATGACACAGAGGGGTCTTAAAGGCTGTTTCCCCCTAATCGTCCTCTCTCATATGAACCAAATGATAGGCATTACAGAGATCATGTTTGGTGAAAATGGACAACCTGTGTAAGGGTTTAAAAGTGGAGCTGAAGAGGGGAAGAGGATACTTGTTTTTAAGTTGCATTGTTTAAATCTCTAATCAATACAGGGATGGAGGGTGCTGTCCTTCTTCCCTGTGAAGAAGAAACAGGCACCCATCAGGGGGAAGAGGGCTGGATCCCTGAAGTCAGGAACTCCTGAATGTGCTGTTCCATCGATTTGCATTCCCAGTGGTTCAGATTGTATAATCTGCTTAATAGTAGAGTGGCACCGGGAAGCAAATCGATGGAGCAGTCATGAGGACGGTGAGGGAGTAGTGACAGAGCTTTGTCTTTGCTAAACACAGGGGCTAGGTCATGATAGATGGATGGAACCAGAGACAAAACTACTGGGGTGTCATCAGAGAGAGGGACATTGGACTGGCTAGTAGGTATTGCGGATTGTAGGCAAAGGGATAGGCACCTCTGGTTCCACCGAGTGATAGTGCCAGTAGACCAATCGATGGCCAGGTTGTGATGGAGCAAGCATCGATGTCCTAATGCTACGGATGTGGAGGAGGAGAATATGTAAAATTGTATTTCCTCATGGTGGTTACCAGAGGTGATG
Source organism: Thalassophryne amazonica (assembly GCF_902500255.1). NCBI lineage: Eukaryota > Metazoa > Chordata > Actinopteri > Batrachoidiformes > Batrachoididae > Thalassophryne > Thalassophryne amazonica. The sequence goes on from NC_047106.1 coordinate 137,574,854, forward strand.
AGATGGAGGGAAATGGTACAGTGTGTGATGGAGGTGAGAGGGGAGTCATCTAAATCCCAAATGCCTAGCGGGTTCGGCAGTTCCTCTGGGGGATGTTTGAGTTTGGCAACGATATGTCTGACTATGAAGGTAGCCTCTGTCCTGAAGTCAACCAAGGCATGGAGGTGGAGAAATGTTTTTGTGAAGGCTCTCATTTCTCCAGGTGGTTTCCATAGTAGAGAAGCTTGAATCTTCGACTGGACGGGTTGCTTGACACGAGGATGTTTCTCTTCAAATAGCAGAAGCTTCCTCAGCTAAAATTCTTGCTCTGGTAGTCTGATTTCTGTCTTGACTCTTGTAGAGAAGAATAACAGAAGCCACAAAAGCTGAAGTTTTAAACCTAACCAGACCCCTCCTACCGAGAGGCAGACTGCTATAGGCTAGTGACTAAACAGTTGCTCTAATTAGCACCTATTGTGCTCTAGTTAGCACCCTCCTAATGCCAGGGCAGCTGTCACTCCTAACGATGGGACTGACGCCTCTCCTGACGGCTCTCCTGACAACTCTCCTCATGATGTGAATGACTCATTACAATGAGCAAAAGACTGAAACTGCTTTGACCTGAGTACCCCATTGTAAACAGGGGACAAAGCGTGTCTCAGACCCCTCCCCGGTTAAGGCTGGGTTTCAACTGTTTCACATAAAATGCCTCCTTCACTCCTCTCTCAAACCATTTCCTTTCTCTGGCTAAGATTTTAACTTCCTTGTCCTCAAACGTGTAGTTAGTGTCTTTAAGGTGGAGATGAACTGCAGAATGAGGTCCACTGTCATTGGCTGACACTGAATTTTTTTCCTGATACTGTGCATCCCTAGTCTAGTTTGTCCACTTGCTTGTAGACTCTCACACTGGAGACACTTTGCATATCTTGCTTGTTGCATTTTAACAGCTGCCCCTGTCTAAATATTTATGACCTGACTAAGTTAAACATCTGTTGAGTTGTCAGCACCTGATACTGTGAAACAGTTAATTTCTTACAAAGTTTGATCAAATGTCTTTTGTTCCCCAGCTGTGATCCGTAACTATGGCAACCTACTGCTGGAGATGTCTGCAGTTGTTCCTGATGGCATAGTGGCATTTTTCACTAGCTATGTGTACATGGAAAACATTGTGGCATCTTGGTATGAACAGGTCAGTGTTTGCATATATACAGAGATATTTGCAGCTGATAACTGTACTGTGTTAAGCTTTTGAAGACTAACATGTTGTCCTCCACTCACAGTGATGACAGTCACTTGGCAGCATATCTGCCACATTTTGGGAAATGTAGTGTATTGTATCACTTCCTGTTCCGGAGCACAGCGGTGTTTTGCTGTATCTGTTAGCTGTTTAATCTGCGCAGTTAGATTGATCTAGTTACCTAGATAACGATTTGTTTCACAGTGTAATCTTCACGTGCCTTAACTAAAGCACTCCCTCTGCTGAATCACCTCTAAATTATTTACACGTTATTCACTTTGCGTGTTTTTAGGAATCCGCTAGCTTAGCGCAGCTACTAGCTCTTAGCCGGTTTAGCATGGCGGCTTCTCCTGTCTCTCCCGCACTTTTCTGCTCTGGGTGTGAAATGTTTAGTTATTACTCGGCCTCCTTTAGTAGTAATGGTACTTGTAATAAGTGTAGCTTATTCGTAGCTTTGGAGGCCAGGCTGGGTGAATTGGAGACTCGGCTCTGCACCGTGGAAAATTCTACAGCTAGCCAGGCCCCTATAGTCGGTGCGGACCAAGGTAGCTTAGCCGCCGTTAGTTTCCCTCTGGCAGATCCCGAGCAGCCGGGAAAGCAGGCCGACTGGGTGACTGTGAGGAGGAAGCGTAGCCCTAAACAGAAGCCCCGTGTACACCGCCAACCCGTTCACATTTCTAACCGTTTTTCCCCACTCGGCGACACACCCGCCGAGGATCAAACTCTGGTCATTGGCGACTCTGTTTTGAGAAATGTGAAGTTAGCGACACCAGCAACCATAGTCAATTGTCTTCCGGGGGCCAGAGCAGGCGACATTGAAGGAAATTTGAAACTGCTGGCTAAGGCTAAGCGTAAATTTGGTATGATTGTAATTCACGTCGGCAGTAATGACACCCGGTTACGCCAATCGGAGGTCACTAAAATTAACATTGAATCGGTGTGTAACGTTGCAAAAACAATGTCGGACTCTGTAGTTTTCTCTGGGCCCCTCCCCAGTCGGACCGGGAGTGACATGTTTAGCCGCATGTTCTCCTTGAATTGCTGGCTGTCTGAGTGGTGTCCAAAAAATGAGGTGGGCTTCATAGATAATTGGCAAAGCTTCTGGGGAAAACCTGGTCTTGTTAGGAGAGACGGCATCCATCCCACTTTGGATGGAGCAGCTCTCATTTCTACAAATCTGGCCAATTTTCTTAAATCCTCCAAACCGTGACTATCCAGGGTTGGGACCAGGAAGCAGAGTTGTAGTCTTACACACCTCTCTGCAGCTTCTCTCCCCCTGCCATCCCCTCATTACCCCATCCCCGTAGAGACGGTGCCTGCTCCCAGACCACCAATAACCAGCAAAAATCTATTTAAGCATAAAAATTCAAAAAGAAAAAATAATATAGCACCTTCAACTGCACCACAGACTAAAACAGTTAAATGTGGTCTATTAAACATTAGGTCTCTCTCTTCTAAGTCCCTGTTAGTAAATTATATAATAATTGATCAACATATTGATTTATTCTGCCTTACAGAAACCTGGTTAAAGCAGGATGAATATGTTAGTTTAAATGAGTCAACACCCCCGAGTCACATTAACTGCCAGAACGCTCATAGCACGGGCCGAGGCGGAGGATTAGCAGCAATCTTCCATTCCAGCTTATTAATTAATCAAAAACCCAGACAGAGCTTTAATTCATTTGAAAGCTTGACTCTTAGTCTTGTCCATCCAAATTGGAAGTCCCAAAAACCAGTTTTATTTGTTATCTATCGTCCTCCTGGTCGTTACTGTGAGTTTCTCTGTGAATTTTCAGAACTTTTGTCTGACTTAGTGCTTAGCTCAGATAAGATAATTATAGTGGGCGATTTTAACATCCACACAGATGCTGAGAATGACAGCCTCAACACTGCATTTAATCTATTATTAGACTCAATTGGCTTTGCTCAAAATATAAATGAGTCCACCCACCACTTTAATCATATCTTGTTCTGACTTATGGTATGGAAATTGAAGACTTAACAGTATTCCCTGAAAACTCCCTTCTGTCTGATCATTTCTTAATAACATTTACATTTACTCTGATGGACTACCCAACAGTGGGGAATAAGTTTCATTACACTAGAAGTCTTTCAGAAAGCGCTGTAACTAGGTTTAAGGATATGATTCCTTCTTTATGTTCTCTAATGCCATATACCAACACAGTGCAGAGTAGCTACCTAAACTCTGTAAGGGAGATAGAGTATCTCGTCAATAGTTTTACATCCTCATTGAAGACAACTTTGGATGCTGTAGCTCCTCTGAAAAAGAGAGCTTTAAATCAGAAGTGCCTGACTCCGTGGTATAACTCACAAACTCGCAGCTTAAAGCAGATAACCCGTAAGTTGGAGAGGAAATGGCGTCTCACTAATTTAGAAGATCTTCACTTAGCCTGGAAAAAGAGTCTGTTGCTCTATAAAAAAGCCCTCCGTAAAGCTAGGACATCTTACTACTCATCACTAATTGAAGAAAATAAGAACAACTCCAGGTTTCTTTTCAGCACTGTAGCCAGGCTGACAAAGAGTCAGAGCTCTATTGAGCCGAGTATTCCTTTAACTTTAACTAGTAATGACTTCATGACTTTCTTTGCTAATAAAATTTTAACTATTAGAGAAAAAATTACTCATAACCATCCCAAAGACGTATTGTTATCTTTGGCTGCTTTCAGTGATGCCGGTATTTGGTTAGACTCTTTCTCTCAGATTGTTCTGTCTGAGTTATTTTCATTAGTTACTTCATCCAAACCATCAACATGTCTATTGGACCCCATTCCTACCAGGCTGCTCAAGGAAGCCCTACCATTATTTAATGCTTCGATCTTAAATATGATCAATCTATCTTTATTAGTTGGCTATGTACCACAGGCTTTTAAGGTGGCAGTAATTAAACCATTACTTAAAAAGCCATCACTTGACCCAGCTATCTTAACTAATTATAAGCCAATCTCCAACCTTCCTTTTCTCTCAAAAATTCTTGAAAGGGTAGTTGTAAAACAGCTAACTGATCATCTGCAGAGGAATGGTCTATTTGAAGAGTTTCAGTCAGGTTTTAGAATTCATCATAGTACAGAAACAGCATTAGTGAAGGTTACAAATGATCTTCTTATGGCCTCAGACAGTGGACTCATCTCTGTGCTTGTTCTGTTAGACCTCAGTGCTGCTTTTGATACTGTTGACCATAAAATTTTATTACAGAGATTAGAGCATGCCATAGGTATTAAAGGCACTGCGCTGCGGTGGTTTGAATCATATTTATCTAATAGATTACAATTTGTTCATGTAAATGGGGAATCTTCTTCACAGATTAAGGTTAATTACGGAGTTCCACAAGGTTCTGTGCTAGGACCAATTTTATTCACTTTATACATGCTTCCCTTAGGCAGTATTATTAGACGGCATTGCTTAAATTTTCATTGTTATGCAGATGATACCCAGCTTTATCTATCCATGAAGCCAGAGGACACACACCAATTAGCTAAACTGCAGGATTGTCTTACAGACATAAGGACATGGATGACCTCTAATTTCCTGCTTTTAAACTCAGATAAAACTGAAGTTATTGTACTTGGCCCCACAAATCTTAGAAACATGGTGTCTAACCAGATCCTTACTCTGGATGGCATTACCCTGACCTCTAGTAATACTGTGAGAAATCTTGGAATCATTTTTGATCAGGATATGTCATTCAAAGCGCATATTAAACAAATATGTAAGACTGCTTTTTTGCATTTACGCAATATCTCTAAAATTAGAAAGGTCTTGTCTCAGAGTGATGCTGAAAAACTAATTCATGCATTTATTTCCTCTAGGCTGGACTATTGTAATTCATTATTATCAGGTTGTCCTAAAAGTTCCCTGAAAAGCCTTCAGTTAATTCAAAATGCTGCAGCTAGAGTACTGACGGGGACTAGAAGGAGAGAGCATATCTCACCCATATTGGCCTCTCTTCATTGGCTTCCTGTTAATTCTAGAATATAATTTAAAATTCTTCTTCTTACTTATAAGGTTTTGAATAATCAGGTCCCTTCTTATCTTAGGGACCTCATAGTACCATATCACCCCAATAGAGCGCTTCGCTCTCAGACTGCAGGCTTACTTGTAGTTCCTAGGGTTTGTAAGAGTAGAATGGGAGGCAGAGCCTTCAGCTTTCAGGCTCCTCTCCTGTGGAACCAGCTCCCAATTCGGATCAGGGAGACGGACACCCTCTCTACTTTTAAGATTAGGCTTAAAACTTTCCTTTTTGCTAAAGCTTATAGTTAGGGCTGGATCAGGTGACCCTGAACCATCCCTTAGTTATGCTGCTATAGACTTAGACTGCTGGGGGGTTCCCATAATGCACTGAGTGTTTCTTTCTCTTTTTGCTCTGTATGCACCACTCTGCATTTAATCATTAGTGATTGATCTCTGCTCCCCTCCACAGCATGACTTTTTCCTGGTTCTCTCCCTCAGCCCCAACCAGTCCCAGCAGAAGACTGCCCCTCCCTGAGCCTGGTTCTGCTGGAGGTTTCTTCCTGTTAAAAGGGAGTTTTTCCTTCCCACTGTCACCAAGTGCTTGCTCACAGGGGGTCGTTTTGACCTTTGGGGTTTTTACGTAATTATTGTATGGCCTTGCCTTACAAAATAAAGCGCCTTGGGGCAACTGTTTGTTGTGATTTGGCACTATATAAATAAAATTGAATTGAATTGAATAGTGTCATTTTATGGAAAGCTATCATTTCAAACAAGGGCAATCAGAGATTTCTGACATCCGCCAGTCCGGATCCAGATCATCTCCAAAATGCAGTGGAGTCTTCCATGCCCTAATATCTATATGTGCTGCAAATCTGGTGAGAATCCGTGAAGTAGTTTTAATGTAATCCTTCAAAGCTGATATAAAGGGAAATCTTGATCCAGAATCCGGATCCGGTGTCACCAACTGAACGGCTCCCCCTAAAAATCCGTCTCCCCTGCCTTCACTGCGCATGTCATTTCTGTGCGTCAGCCGCGGTTCATGGATTAACACCTTGTTTCTGCTTCAAACTGCACTCCAGTCATCATCTATCTCAGTGACAGATATCTGAAGCTTTGTACAACAGTCATTTCCACATAAATTCAGCATTATTTCATCATAAAAGAGGAAGCGATCAGAGCGCAGCAGCCAGACGAGCTGCTGCTGCGTTCACTGCGCCTCTGTCATTTCAAAGCGCCAGGACCGACTCACCGATTAGCACCTTGTTTCTGCTTAAAACTGACTTTAGAATGATTTAAGAGGTTTTACTTTGTCATCTGATGGTTAATAATCACATTATTCCTTTGATCACTTTGGGTGAAGAGAGTCAGAGTCAGACGAGCTGCTGTGGTCCCAAATGATGCATGCGCAGTTGAAGGCAGAGCGGACTGATTTTTATGGGGGGGCCATTCGGTCTGTGACACCGGATCACCTCCAGAATTTAATGGAGTCTTCCATGGCCTAATGCAGTTGTTTTCAAACTGTGAGGCGTGCCCAGAGTTCTTCAGGGGGGCATGTGGGATGGGTATCATGAACCAGTTCTTTTCGAGTATCATTTAGAAATGATTCCACCGACATCAATAGCCGTTTTGCTTAACGAGTCTCTTATTGGTCCTTCAGAGTGTCCGTTGTTTTTGAGGGTGTTTGTCAGGAAAATGATCATTTCTTTACATTGATTGCAGACCCTGCAGCGGGTCTATAATCAGCCGCTTCTGTAATGGCTTCACTTTGAAGCTTGGACCAACAAAGCAGTGCTCTGATCCACTCCTTCATTGGTTCATTGCTTCACTGCTTTTCAGAAGCGGCAAGTCCACTCCTTATCCCCTCTCAAAGCCATTTAAAAATTCAATCGCAAGTCACTTTTGTGCAGATTAAAGTCAATAACTGGGACTCCTGTCTTGTTGCAGGCAAGAAACAAGAATCATCCTCCATTCCTTTCGCCGACCAGAATTAATAACTTCAAAGCGAATCACCGTTTTAAAACAAATGACACCGCTTTCCAAACGTTGTAACATAGACAACAAACTAAAACGTTTCCTTCCAAAATGAGACATCCTGCGTTGTTTATGATTTACATTGATGCTGACTTGCAGCACAGCTGGCTGCAAGAGCTCAGCTCGGAGGTATGGTAAATGGACTGCATTTATATAGCGCTTTTCCATCTGCATCAAACGCTCAAAGCACTTTACAAATAATGCCTCACATTCACCCCGATGTTGCCATGCAACGCGCTCACGACACATCGGGAGCAACTAGGGGATTAAGGACCTTGCCCAAGGGCCTTTAGTGATTTTCCAGTCAGGCTGGGATTTGATCCGAGGATCTTCTGGTCTCAAGCCCAACGCTTAACCACTAGAGCACCACCTCCCCAAGGTATGGAGTGATCTTCATACTGTTAATGTCTGAAAGGAAATGCTTTTGAGGAACTACAGACTTTATTTTTATTTATGTCCAGTGATCAAGGATCCAGTGACCTTCATATTTATTTACTTTAAGACTCAATAAAATGTTGTTGACATAGAAAACCTGTAAAGCCTACTTTTATTACACAGAACATTTACAGGAAGTATTGATAAGGAATCGGATCGATATGCGGAATCGACAATAGCATTGATATCAATAAAATCTTATCAATACCCATCCCTTATTATTTATGCTAAAATGTGTTATGCAAAAGACTTTTAAAAACAGAGATATTTAAATGTTTAAAAAACAATGTTTAAAATATGATAAAAATAGAAGAAGAGAAAGTTGTTTTAAAACACGTTTAAAATGTTTGAAAAGGATGTAAAATGTGTAAATGTATTTGTAATTCTTTTAAGATGTGTAAAAGAATAAAAAGAAACACATGAAGATATTGAAATTGTGTGTGGGGGGTGGGGGTGGGGGCAGCTATTCATTTGTTCTGGGGGGAACTCAGTCTCCCACAGTTTGAAAACCCCTGGCCTAATATGTATCTGTGATTGAAAATTTTGTCAAAATCTGTGCAGTAGTTTTGACATAATCTTGCTGACAGACAGACAAATAAATAAGAGCAAGTGCATTATGTCTGAGAAGGTCCCATCATATGGAGAAAATGGTGCATTACTTAAGGCACAGAATCAGCCCACACCACGCTTTGCAAATGTGACTCACTGATTTAGCGTATTTTATTTATTTATTCTTTTTCACATTTCAGTTCCAGTATTAAATATTTTTGAGAATTAAAACTTCATCGTTCTTTGAAAGGATGTACTTATGAATATGAGGATAAATTCTTGAATGCCACTTGCCAGGTGACTTAGTGAACTAATGTTTTCTCATCCAGAAAGTTTACTTCCGTGGCGAACATTTCCTGGTTATTTTTGTTTTCTTGGCCCTCGTTGGATTTGGTCTGTGAGCTGATATCATTGATGTTCGTATCTGTAAAATCATTTGGAAATGTCTCTGATGAGACGTCACAGTGGATATTAAGTCTGACAGTTTCGCGTCCTGATCCGAGACTGAAGGATAAATGTTACATGGCGCTGCTTGTTCACACAGCAGCAAATGAGAGACACCATTACAGATTTTATGGTGAACTCCGCACCATACTAAGGTAAGTCCCTTTGGCTGCTCCCTTGTTCTCACTCGGGGTCACCACAGCAGATCTAAGGTGGAGCTGCATGTTGATGTGGCACAAGTTTTACACCAGATGCCCTTCCTGACGCAACTCCACATTACATGGAGAAATGTGGCAGGGGCGAGGTTTGAACCAGGAACCTTCCGCACTGAAACCAAGCATATGAATCACCACCCCTGCCGAACTCCGCGCTATGCTGACAAAACAGAATGGATGAAATGTTCTGCTGCAGGGAGACAATTTAAAATGAATTAGGAATGAATTCAGATGAGGCTGGTTCAAGCAAAAAGACCAAAGCGGCGACCCGACTTTTTTTAAAATCATCGTTTATACAGAAAAGCTAACACTCCCAGTAAGTTTTTGATTTTTGTATCATCTTTCAAAATCTGTCTTTGGGAAGAATTTACTTCTAATTGGGGCTGCCATGACTAGTCGACTAGTCACGACTACGTCGACAACTAAATTAGTTATCAATGAGTCATTTGTTTTAAACTTTGAACCAGTGAAGCAAGGAATCGGATTGATAAGCGGAATCAATAGTGGTATCAATATCGATAAAATGCGATAAGCTGCAATTTACATATTACTAGTCAACTAATCGCAAAAGTAATCGTTGACTAGTCAACTATCAAAATAGTTGTTTGTGGCAGCTCTACTTCAAATTGTCTCCATGCAAACTCTTGGCTGCTAAATCTGCATTTTATGGTTCTTCTGTAACATTGGCATGAAATGTCCAACTGGAGGAAATTTTGATAAACATTTAACATGCTATAAAAGTCAAATGTTGATGTGAAAAATGACATAAATTGTCAGTATCCCAGAAATGCTTATGTCATCAATGGACGGAAAAATCTTATTGCATTTCCCATTTATATAAGTGAATAAGAATCAAATTTAAAGCAAAATCAGTGTTCCTGAGAACTGAAAGTTATATTGTTGACTTAATTAACAGTAGGTGCAGCTTTACTTATGTCAAATTTTATTTTAGTTTATTTTATATCTACCGTATTTTCCGGACTATAAGTCGCACTTTTTTACATGTTTTGGCAGGGGGTGCGACCTATACTCCAGAGCGACTTATAAATGAAAAATATACCGGTAGATTCTCAATTAATTTACCGTAATAAAACAATTTTACGTGACACAGTCGCTCTATGTTTTAAAATGGCCGGAAATGCAATGCATCATGGGCACTGTAGTATGGCAGCCGTCCTATAGGTCACGCTGGTCGCGATAACCAATCAGAGAACAGAACATTGGACGCGTATTCCTCACTTCACCCAGACAATGATTGTGAAACAGCGTGTGAAGCAGATGAACACGGTGCTTATTCTGGGAGGGCTAACAAAACAGCTTCAACCCTTGAATATCAGTGTGAGCAGAGTTGATGCTTAGAGCTGTGTGGGAGCACTGGGTGAGCGACGGCGGAGGATTAGCATCTGCACTTGGAAGGAGCTGGCTTCGACACCACAGGGAGGTCATGAGCTGCGCAGGTAGGTGCTGCATGGTTCGGCTCGCAATGTGGTCCGCAAAATGCAAACATATCCATAGGTAAAATGCAGCTCACGAGAGGGCGCTCAAGGCTTGTGTGACTGTTCCTGCGACTTCTGACTACCATAGAAAAATTAAAATTTCAACATTACTGATAACAAGACAATGGAGAAGGCCAGAAAAAAATGCCACCAAAAAGAAAAGCATACTCTGCAGATTACAAGTTGCGACTGGTGAAATATGCATCCGAAAACAGTAATCGAGCAGCAGAGAGAGAGTTTGGAGTGAGTGAGAAACTTGTGAGGGACTGGAGGAAAGCGGAGGTTACTCTAACCACCATGAAAAAAACAAAAAAAGCTAATCGCGGGCTAAAACCTAGAGGAGCGAGTCCGCACATGGGTGCTCAAACAATGTGCAGATATTATCATCATAATATTATCATCTGAACTTTCATGTTAAGTTAACATACCTGTATGTCCATGCGACTTATACTCCAGTGCGACTTATCTATGGTTTATTTTTCTTTATAATGGATAAAGTGGCTGGTGCGACTTATACTCCGGTGCGACTTATAGTCCGGAAAATACGGTATGTCTTGCATGCCTTTGCACAGCCCCATTCCACTGTTATATTTATTTGACAGTGAACATAGTTTTGTCTATTCGACCCCTTACTTTTTACAGAAATGTTTTTGCCTTTCTTTTTATTGTTGTTTATGCACAAATTACTTCTTACAGAAGTATTTTTTCCTTTTCTTATTGTTGTTTATGCACCAGTGACACCAGGTCAAATTCCTTGTATGTGAGAACTTACTTGGCAATACATTTGATTCTGATTTTAAGACACTATCTGTTGTTATGAAAGCATATATTGCTGATGTCAAATGTTTAGATAAATGTCAAGAGAGAACAGTAACAGTCCAATGCAAATATGTGATTTTAATGAAATATTAATAAAACCGTATTCTAATCCATGTGACAGACTGTGTATTATAATTCGGCCATTTGCTGATATGAGAAAGTATGCTTTTTATGACTAAAATGAGCAAGAAAAGTGGACTGAGAAAAAGCTCTTAATTGCACCAAAATGCATGCACACACACACACACACCAGCTGTGGCACCCCCAACGTCATAATTTTTTTTTTTTTTTTTAGGACCACTTTCATCACTGATCAAAAACAGTTTTTAACTGTTTGTCAAGGATCAGTTTCCTGATTTTCTGTTTGTTTGCAGGGAATCCTGGAGAACATCCAGAGGAACAAGCTGATATTTATTGAGACTCAGGATGCGGCAGAGACCAGCATGGCCCTGGAAAAGTACCAGGAAGTGAGAGTTGCACTTCTCACATACAGCCCAAGCAGTTATATTTAAAAATAATATAACACAATGCTAAAATACCCTCAGCCGTATTAGCATTGTCTTCTTTATAATTTGCAATTGTTTAATTGGTATGTCAGTGCAAACTAGATACAATAGAATAAACTATAATGTATAACGATAATGTGGAAGAGTTTAGTTCTGTGTTTGGTGGTGAACAGGTTGTACCAGAATGAGATACTGAAGGTAAGCAGCGATTCAATGAGAGATTTATAAGCCAGAGTTAAAGTGTCCTTGCCGACGTGGAAAGTCCTCAGTTTCCTCAGCAGGTGGAGGTGCTGTTGCGCTTTTTTGTAAACAGCGTCACTGTGCGTCGAGGAGGACAGGCAGAGGTGTCAAATCCAGCTTCAGAAAGTAAAAACCCTTGCATGTGTTGCTTCTACCTTGTGCACCTAAAACAGGTGATCTCAATAATTAGCTCATCCACCTGCCTGAAGAGCTGAACTAATTACAATCATCTGGTTTATTCAGATGATGGAACAAATATGTGGCTGGACTTTTACTTTCTGAAGCTGGATTTGACACCTCTGAGGACAGGCAAGTGTCTATCTCTGTTCCAAGGTATTTGAACGACTGAACCTGCTCCACCATGTGACCCTGGATGCTGATTGGCTGGAACAGAGAAGATGGTGTTTTGTCTCTGCCCCCACAGCACAGATCTCCATTCTTTGATTACATCCTATATCTGTAATGGTAAAGTTCCTAGACTGTGTAGAACATTTCTTAAAAGACCTAAACAAGCTGGCAGTATGGCTCTACCTATCTTTCTTTACTATTACTGGGCTGCAAATATACATTGCTTTACTACATTGGGTGTTTATTCATCTTGACCCATCCTGCCCGTTTGTGTATCAGTGAAGGTCTGTGTTAGTCCAATTTCCCTACCTGCTCTTGTGGGTGCTGTGCTTCCACTTTCCTGTATCAGCTCCTGCAGTAATCTTGTGGTGAAGCACTCCTCGCGTATCTGGACTCAATTCAAGTTTCATTTCTCTACATTGATTACAGACCTGCAGCGGGTCTGTAATCAACTTTTCTGCAGCGTGGGTTTGCTTTGAACCGTGAACCAATCGAAGCAGTGATTCGCAGATCAAAGCAGTGATTTGCAGATCGAAGCAGTGCTTCAATCTACTATTCGTGGATTCATTGTTTAATTTCGCTTTGTCCTAATTTTTCCCCACGAAAAACTTGAAAAGCATATGTCTGTGTGTAAAATGTGATATTTTTAAGTTAAACCAATCTGTTATGGTCTTCTGAAACAGTTGATAGATGTATTTTATAACTTACAAACGGGACCGATGCTAACGCGTTAGCATGTCTATGGCGTTTTCAATGTTAAAGTTAGCATTAAGCTGTTCGCATCAGCACGTTTGTGTTGAGTTGTTTTCTGTATAATTAATGGCTCAACGTTGTCGTAAAAGAGTCAAATTGTAATTTTTTTAATTTATTTTTATTCATATATTAATAATAGCAACAACAATAATAGTCTACATAATAGACAATAATAGTCAATAATAATACACTAATAATGTTACAATACAATTTTAGAGAAAGAGACAAAATGAACCTAATGAAACAAAACACAACTGAAAAGATAAAACCATGTAACAATGAAAATAAATAAATACATATAGAAATAAATAACTGTTTCCTGTGAACACCTAGTGAGTAGCCTACTCTCGTTTAGGTTTTGAAACCTTGTTTCTGAAGTGTTTTTGTGTGATGTGCACAATTTTCAGTGTTTTGACTAATACTACCAGTCATTTACAAGCCTAGATAAACTTTGTAATATAAAAAAGTCAGTCCGTTTTTGATTATTGACATTTACTTGTACTTTTACTTTCAATACTTGAGTACATTTAGTTGTACATTACTTGTCATACTTAATAGTAGAGAAGCTTGAATCTTCGACTGGACTGGGTTGCTTGACGCGAGGACGTTTCGCTTCAAATCGCAGAAGCTTCCTCAGCTAAAATTCTTGCCCTGGTAGTCTAACTTCTGTCTTGACTCTTGTAGAGAAGACTACTGTCTTGACTCTACAAGAGTCAAGACAGAAGTTAGACTACTGACTAGCTGAGGAAGCTTCAAGACAGAAGTTAGACTACTGACTAGCTGAGGAAGCTTCTGCGATTTGAAGCGAAACGTCCTCGCGTCAAGCAACCCAGTCCAGTCGAAGATTCAAGCTTCTCTACTATGGAAACCACCTGGACAACTGAGAGCCTACACAGAAACATTGTCATACTTAAGTACAATAAATACTAGATACTTTAAGACTTTTACTTGAGTAGCATTTCAATCAGTGACTTGAACTTCTACCAAAGTCATTTTTTAAATGGGTATCTGTACTTTTACTTAAGTGTGATTTTCCAGTACTTTATACAACACTGGTTCTGTCCTACTTTAACTAAATATTGGGTATCTTATTTTCAAACTATTTCATCAAACTTGACCATCAGATTGTACCAAGCCCTCTGACTGCTCTCTTTGGCATATTCCCAGACTGTGATCTACCAAAAGAAAAAGTAGAAGTTTTTCCGTTTTCCTCTTTGTTGGCTCGCCAAGTTATTTTACTAAGGTCGAGGGATCCCACTTCTCCTTTATTTTCGCTCTGGATCAGAGACACAATGAACTGTCTAGATCTAGAGAAAATCCGTGTCATGACTCAATGAACAAAAAATAGATTCGACACAGTCTGGCATCCTTTCCTGACTTTCTTTGAGAAACCCAGAACTGTCATTTCTGAGTAGCTTCTGGGTTGTGTTTTCTTTTTCTTAATTCACACGTTTCTTTATATGATTGTATATTTATAAATGTATGTATATTATTAGTGCATCTACTTTCTTTTCTATATAGCTCTGTCAGTTTTGTTCACACAGTTTATTTATTGACTAATTTATTTTGTTTATAGTGCTTTACCTCACGCTATGTTTGGTTGGGGGGGTAACTTATCAATATAACTACGCTTTGCCATTATTATTACGCTTAGCTGTTTTTTTTTCTTTTTTTTCACGGGGGGGTTGTCTCTGAATAGCCAAACTTTTCCTTCTGTATTGCTACAGATTTTTTTTCTTTTTCATATAAAAAGAAATAAGTGTTTATTTCTCTCTAGTTTTTACACAATATATGAGAAACATGTTATGTTTAGCCAGAAACAAAGTGGTTTTGGAGTGCTCGAGAGACCGGCCAGAGACATCATGGTGTCACTCGACTATGATTGGCTGTCTTGCCCCCCAACGGAGGGGGAAAAAATCCTATTTGCATGATTCATAGCATAAAAATAGGAAACAGAACCTGACTTTTACCCTCTTAAAATAGGTCCAGGTTAGCCATCTTTTAACTTGTCCAAGGTCTGTGTCCCAAGAATGATCTCTGTGAATTTAAAGACCCTGGCAGTAATAGGAATGGACTTATGCTGTACACAGACAGATGGACAGACAGGCACAAAACCTTTGCAATATCTGATGGTCATATTTTGATGGCCTCGGGTAAAAAAAAAAAAAAAAATAAAAATCACTGAAAGATGATCACACTGAGATGACTGTGATTCTTCATTTTGGCATTGGTCATGATTGTAATGAATAAATGTACAGGGTGATCCCCCCCCCCCCCCCCCCCCGAAAAAAACAAAAAACAGAACCCATCAAGTCCAGCAAATTCCTTCAAATATGCTGGACTTGAGCTTCAGTCTGTGTATGATCATTCCCCAAAGTTTCAGTTATCTTGGTCGCTTTGCATAGAAGTCATGTTCTTTTCAAAATACACTCCAGATGGTGTGATTTGTTGGTGAAATAGGCCTCCGGGCCTGTTATGTCATGGAAGAACATGACTTTTATGTGACGCGACCAAGATAACTGAAACTTTGGGGAATGATCGTACACAGACGGAAGTTAGTACAGCAAATTTCAAGGAATTTACTGGACCTTTGTAGGATTTCTTACAATTTTTATGGGGTCTGGGTTTTTTTGGGGGGGGTCACCCTGTATTAGAAAATGATGTTTGTTACCCTGGTTTGTTGCTGTAACCTCTGACCTCTCCTGTGTTTGTATTCTTCAGGCATGTGAAAATGGCAGAGGAGCCATTCTGCTATCTGTAGCCAGAGGAAAGGTGTCTGAAGGAATAGACTTTGGTAAGTGCTTCAGCATATTCAGTTCTTGGCGGGGGGCAAAATACAAATTATGTTCTTATAGATGTGCTGAGAACCTTGTTTAAAGATTTCAAATCACTTTTGTGTACACAATACATAAAGGCAATGCTTTTTGCATATAAACAATCTCATCAAATCAAAAGATTTTTTTGCACAACATAGCAGCTGTTGATAGCAAAGACCCATACGTCTTTGCTTGTCTCCATTCTTGAGATAAATGGCAGAAAACCCCTTTCACACAGGATTAATATAATAATTACTTCACCACAGCTCTCCATGTAAGTTTGCCCCCATCTGAATAAATTATGCAAAAAGAGATTCATCAACCAATCATACTGCACAGATGAAGGTTTTTATGGACCTCGCCAATGACTGAGGATTTTACAGATTTACTTGCTGACCAGGATTCACTGTCATCAATAAGATGAAAAGCATCACAATAATTATTAACATTAAGAGAAACAAAACAGACAATAAAACATAAAATAGCCCCACCTCAAACTAACAATGAGCGCTGCACTACATATATCTACATATACATAAATAAATCAAAAAATAATAAATAAAAAAACTGCAGGAGATAGTTAGACTAAGAGCACACGTGAAATAAATGAAAGGCCAGACAGCTCTCATCTTCCTGAGACAGATGATGAATTATTGCTTCTGTAAGAAGGAATGCAACGTTTCCCAGATCCTTCAAAACCTGTCCAATTTGTGATTAAGGTCATGAGTCAATTTCTCAAGAGGAATAAGAGCAGAAATCTGTGATATCCACATGTTGACTGTAGGAACCTAGGGAGATGACCACCACAGCAAAATACATGTTTTAGCCAGAAACAAAAGAAGAGTCCATTAGAATTTGGAATCTGCATCCAAGACGTTATCTGGTGGATGGCTAAGTAGACAGAAAGAAAGAGTAAAAAAAAAAAGTGTTTACCAGGTACCTCCTGAATTAGAGTGAAATCCCTTTGATCACATGACCAAACAAAGTGAATAAATGTACCCTTACATATATTACATATTACATAAAGGGTGGAGGTATCAGGGAACATTCTCTGGAGGCAAACAGGTGTGTAATAAGTTTGGTGAAAAAAATTTAAAGTTCTGTTCATGTATAGAGATTGAGGTGCATTTAGGAAAAATGAGTTATGTATGTAACTACGGTTCTATGAATCCCTGACGACCGCCAGAGGGCGGTGCTTAGTACCTGGATTATTCCATGTGCTCATGTGCAGAGGTCGAGTCTTATACCAACAAAGTCACGTTAGTGGGTGTGACCTGGGTGATGTCAGCCAGCAGTATATGAGAGCATGTCATCTGGCACTCAGTTCTTTTGGAATCTATCGCCCAACTCCAAGTAACAACCAACTCTGGTGGTCATCCGGAATTCATAGAACCATTGCTATATACGTAACTCTCGTTCTGTTTAATTCCTCCTGATCACCAGATGGCAGTGCTTAGCACCTGGATGACCTCATACCAACAAGGTCACAAAGAATCTGCACTTACTGAACCTCACTTGCAGTTTGAAGAGACTGATAATACGGCCATCGTCACAGGGTGAGGAGCAGCTACATTAAGTCTGTAGAAGCGGGTAAAAGTACAGGAGGAAGCCCACGTTGCTGCAGCACAGATCGCTTAATCGCTGCGGAAGTTCACGCCGAACAAAAATTGTGCCACATAAATACATACGTGCTATTTTTATGAGAGAGATATTCATCAATCTTGGTTATATGGAGAAAGCTGCCCTTCACTATCACCAGTTTAATGGGCCGATCTCACTCCACATCCTCATTATAACCTTTTTCTTGCTTGATTTCTGTGCAGTGCATCACTTTGGTCGGGCAGTCATCATGTTTGGAGTGCCTTATGTTTACACACAGAGCCGCATTCTAAAGGTATTGTGTGTTTTTTGAATTGTTGCCTTGTCTTCTCTCCTTCTACATCCTTCATGTCTTTCCACATGGAAATAATTTAATGTAAACTAATGTATTTGGTAACAACAAATAGTTCCTATTTCTACATGAGACATTTGTTTTGTTTTTTTTTCTAGGAAATTTATTTATTATTAATTATGTATTACTCTGTTCTCACGTAATTCAGGTATGGTCTGTGGGAAAAACACACACACACTAGCGCCATCAGGCGATTAAAAAAAAAAAAAAGTTTAATCGCAAGGTTTGTGATTAATTAATCTAAATATGGGGTTGTTGTTTTTTTTGAACAGCTTAATATTCCTTTTTCATCACTTTCTGTAAAATAATAACACATTTTGATTTGAAATAGCATGTGCAGTGTTCCCAATGCATTTACATGTATGGAAATATAAGCTATTATAAGAATTTTGAGCTTTACTCACTTTTTCAGACACACTTATTTTGAACATAAGTGTGTGTGTATGTGTATATATACGTGTATATATATATATATATATATATATATATATATATAATATGCGTATATAGAGTGAGGAAAATAAGTATTTGAACACCCTGCAATTTTGCAAGTTCTCCCACTTACAAATCATAGAGGGGTCTGAAGTTTTCATTTTAGGTGCATGTCCACTGTGAGAGACATAATCTAAAAACAAAATCCGGAAATCACAATGTATGATTTTTTTTTTTAACAATTTATTTGTATGTTACTGCTGCAAATAAGTATAAGTACCTGTTTGAACTTGTTACCTGTATAAAAGACACCTGTTCACACACTCAATCAATCACATTCCAACCTGTCCACCATAGCCAAGACCAAAGAGCTGTCTAAGGACACCAGGGACAAAACTGTAGTCCTGCACAAGGCTGGGATGGACTACAGGACAACAGGCAAGCAGCTTGGTAGAAGACAACAACTGTTATGGTTATTTATTAGAAAGTGGGAGAAACACAAGATGACTGTCAATCTCCCTCGGTCTGGGATTCAATGCAAGATCTCACTTTGTGAGGTAAGGATGATTCTGAGAAAGCTCAGAACTACACAGGAGGACCTGGTCAATGACCTGAAGAGAGCTGGGACCACAGTCACAAAGATTACATTAGTAACACATGATGCTGTCATGGTTTAAAATCCTGCAGGGCAGCAAGGTCCCCCTGCTCAAGACAGCACATGTCCAGGCCCGTTTGAAGTTCACCAGTGACCATCTGGATGATCCAGAGGAGACATGGGAGAAGATCATGTGGTCAGATGAGACCAGAATAGAGCTTTTTGGAATCAACTCCACTTACCATGTTTAGAGGATGAAAACAACCCCAAGAAAACCATCCCAACCGTGAAGCATGGGGGTGGAAACATCATACTCTGGGGGTGCTCTTCTGCAAAGGGGACAGGACGACTGCACCGTATTGAAGGGAGGATGTATGGGGTCATGTATTGCGAGATTTTGGCAAACAACCTCCTTCCCTCAGTAAGATCATTGAAGATGGGTCATGGCTGCTTCCAGCATGACAGTGACCCCAAACACACAGCCAGGGCAACTAAGGAGGGGCTCCGTAAGAAGCATTACAAGGTCCTGGAGTGGCCTGGCCAGTCTCCAGGACTAAGATGAAAATTTCAGACCCCTCCATGATTTCTAAGTGGGAGAACTTGCAAAACCGCAGGGTGTTCAAATACTTTTTTCTCACTGTATATATATATATATTTATATGTGTGTGTGTGTGTGTATATATATATATGTGTAAGTCCCTTCAGCTGCTCCCTTGTTTGCACTCGGGGTCGCCACAGCAAATCCAAGGTAGATCGGCATGTTGAATTGGC
The DNA here is from genome assembly GCF_902500255.1 of Thalassophryne amazonica. Classification (NCBI taxonomy): domain Eukaryota; kingdom Metazoa; phylum Chordata; class Actinopteri; order Batrachoidiformes; family Batrachoididae; genus Thalassophryne; species Thalassophryne amazonica. Next base: position 137,594,440 of record NC_047106.1, read on the forward strand.
ACAGGTTTTATGCCGGATGCCCTTCCTGACGCAACTCCACATTACATGGAGAAATGTGGCAGGAGTGGGATGTGAACCGGGAACCTTCTGAACTGAAACCAAGCGCACTAACCATGTGTGTGTGTGTGTATGTGTGTATATATATATATATACACATACACACACACACACACACAGTGGTAGGCACAGTTCCGTGAATCCCGTGAATCCGCTAACTACTAATTATCGAAGCTAATGTTTTCATTATCGGTTTAGCTTTTCAGATAACTTTGAAAACCATTAGCAGACCAATTAACTTCCAATAAATTTAGGGCCGATAATTTTTAGACTGCTAACATTTTTTGAAGGCAGAGTGAATAAAGCTTAACAGTTAAAAACATTTGTGAAGTCTGAAATCAAAGATTTTAGTACCTGCCTGTTAAATGTTTTGTAGCAGACAGGTTACAGGAGAGAAAGGAAGTAAGAGAGGGGAAAAAAAAGATAATTTCCTTTTACACCATACAGACTCACCGGTATATCACGCAAGTCATCGACAGGCATACAGTTTTAACTTATGGTTAAAATTTTAACCAAACTAATTCCAGACAAGTTATTTAAATTAATGTCACAGCTGGCATTTTATAGTGAAAATATCAGCTATATGTTTTAGTTTTAAAGTAATGCAATAATTTGGAAGGTTTTACTGTTTGGACACACATGCTGCAGTGCATGATGGGTAAAGTTTCACAACCGGAGAAATGCATTAAGACACTCTGATCAGGCTGCAGTTGGACGCTGCACATGGACAACAGCATTAAACTCTTTGTATATTGTTCCTAAAACTCTCGTGAATATATTCTCTGGGTTTATAGATGTTGCTATTGTTTGTTTTATGTAAACATGTCGGGTTGTGTGAGCTGCCATCTGCTGGCCAGTAGATGGCAGTAGAGACCCTGAAAACTTGCTAAAACAAATATTCCAAATAATCCGTATCTGCTATGTTTAATCTGCGTGGAATTTAATAAACGCAAACCGAATTTCAGACATCGTATATATATTATTCTGGAACAAAGAGGCCAAACAGTGTTGTAAAGGACAATAAGCAGGATGTTAAAGAGCAAACTTCGCTTTCCCCCAGAATGACATGAACAGGAGAAGATCGCAGTTTAACATGGAGTTCATCACAGAGTCTGTCCCTTCAGGGGCCACACATACAGTTGATGATGGTCTGGGTGAGGATGCCAAATGCTCCCATCCAACTGCGACAAATGGCCCCTCCTCTGAGGGAGAGGTCACAGCTCTTTGCTAAGGAGCATCAGAATCATGGGGAACCATGTCCTGCCCAGCCAGTACGGGGCTACCAGTAACACTGTGTGATTGGTCATGCATATTCTATGTAGTGCCAGCGTAATAAACACAAGAGGAGGAAACACATATAGTAGACGGTCCGGCCAAGGGTGTGCCAGTGTGTCCTGGCCCAGTGGGCTGTGTGGTTCTGAGAGAGAGAACCACAGGTGACAGTGTTGTGGTGTTCCAGGCAAACAGATCGACTTCCGCCTTGCCAAACCTGTCCCAGATCAGTAGAACCACATCTGGGTTTAGTCACCCTTTGCCCAGTGGCAGTTTCTGTTATGATAGGAAATCTACAGTGTAGTTCTGCATGCCGGCAGATGCACAGCCTTGAGACTCTGCATGCTAGGCAAAGCCCACTGGAGAAGCTTCTGGGTTTCTCTCAGGGAATGACCTGGTGCCTCCTTGATGGTTTACATGGAAGACTGTCGATGTGTTGTCCGACCAAACAAGCACGTGGTTCCCCTCTAGGCCAGTGGAGAAATGGCTCAGAGCTTGGCGGACAGCTCACAGCTCTAGCATGTTGATGTGCTGGAGCCTCACCCAAGGGCTCCAGACACCCCTGATCATTCTGTGGTTCGACACTACACCCCAGCCAGAAAGTGAGACATCTGTTAGAAAGACCTCCCGGTGAGAGGGTATAGAGGCCAGAGGAACATCACGTGTTAAAACGCCCTTTCTTCCCAGGGGTGAACTTGTCAGAGGGACTGATCTAAAAGATGCACAGTCCTGTGTTGATGCAGCGTGGGGTTGAGGTACAGGCTGTTGAGCCAATTTGTAAGGGGCGCAAGGACAGGAGTCCCCGAGGTGCGACTGCTGATACTGCCGTCAGTTTGCCCTGAGCTGGAGGAGCAGACCGTAAGTCAGTTTAACATTCCTCCAAACACGGCAGACCAGAGTGAGAATATTTAGCCCTTTGAGGTGATGGGCGAGCTGTCATCACCAGTAAGTTGAGCGCAGTGCCAACAAAAACCACCTGTTGGCACGGGATCAAGGTCTCTTTGCGAAATTCACAATGAGCCCTAGCTGCGACACGTGTCACAGTAAGATCAGAGTGTCGTCGAGTGCTTGTTGCCGGCTCAGTGTGCACACAAGCCAGTCATCTAGATATGGAAGAATCTGTATCCCATGAGCCATCAAGGGAGAGAGTGCTGCTGCCACGCACCTGGTGAATGTTGTACGGGGAGCAAGTGAGAGCTCAAAGGGGAGGACTTGGAACTGGTACGCCTGTCCCTCTAAGTCAGATTGGAGGAACTGGAACTGCCTGTGGTGAACCAACTCCGGAATGTGGAAATAGGAATCCTTCAGGTCCACACTGGTAAACCAGTCCCCCAGCCAAACCGCTTGGAGAACTTCTGTTGTGTAGAGCATGCGAAAACGCAGCACTTTCACGTACTGATTTAACTTTCTGAGGTTGAGGATAGGGCAAAAGCCACCATCCTTTCTTGGAACTACAAAATAAGTTGAATAGAAACCCTGTAGGTGATCTGAACTGTGGACCCGTTCTATGGCTCCTTTCTTCAGGAGCTGAGGAATTTCCTGCCTGAGAACAAAAGACCTCTCTGGGTCTATAACAACTGTGGATATAGTGACAGTCAGCATGCTACTTTGCAAAAATATTCCATTTCATCCTTAATGTCAGCATTAGCCACTGCCATTGTTTTGAGCTAAATGAAGCTGAGAGACAACTTCAGCTATAGTTTTTTTAACAGTGCAAAGGTTTTTCTGACAAAGTAACACTTACTTTTTCACGATCAAATTGATATCTGCATCTCATGTCAGACGTCATGCTCGATTGAGAGACACACGCACACACAGTCTCGCCACATACTAATGTTAGCCTGCTACCATTTCACTGTGTGACACTAGCGAGTTCTAAAAGACATTTGAATGAGTCATTTGTGAATCGCTGCTTTAAGTCACTTCCCTCACTCGTTTCATCAGCCATTGTCTGGAAAAAAAAAACCTGATGAAAAATGTTACAGCATTAAAACCTCAAATAATTTTCACTTGCATCATGCATTTCTTCTTTCTCAGCAAATAACAGTCAGTCACACGTCTTGAAAATGATGACATGACGTTGACACGTTTTTTTTTTTTTTTTTCTGAATGTCACATCAGTTTTATCTGCACATATTTTCAGATCTACAGATCATAATTACCCTTTTATCAACTGATACCTGTTTTCCTGTTAGATTCGTGCGTATGGACGTGGTCCGACTTCCAAAATAAGGTGGATCACTTGAGCTTATGATTGTCTTTTTATGGTGTGTACAGACTTTGCGTTTTCCTCAGTCCTGTTATTATTTCATTCATATTCTGACACTTTTCCTTCTTTTATCGGACACATACTTTAGGCTCGTCTGGAGTACTTACGGGATCAGTTCCAGATCAGAGAGAATGACTTCCTGACCTTTGATGCCATGCGTCATGCAGCTCAGTGTGTTGGCAGAGCCATCAGGGGCAAGACTGATTATGGACTTATGATTTTTGCCGACAAGGTACTTTATTATCTCCGTTTCCTGTGATTTGACACAGATTCTTTTTTGCACAACCAGCACTGAAATTCATGAACAATATTCATTATAGTCCAACTTGAAGTGTTGCAGTTTTTCAGCATCACTCCCATCATGTCGTACTTTCACACACATTTGTTTCTGATAGCCTAAAATACAACCACAGTGTATTTTAGGCACCGCTGTGCTTCCTGTTCCGGAGCACAGCGGTGTTTTTCTGTATCTGTTAGCTGTTTAATCTGCGCAGTTAGATTGATCTAGTTATCTAGATTACGATTTGTTTCCCAGTGTAATCTTTACGTGCCTTAACTAAAGCACTCCTTCTGCTGAATCACCTCTAAATTATTTACACATTATTCACTTTGCGTGTTTTTAGGAATCCGCTAGCGTAGCGTAGCTAATAGCTCTTAGCTGATTTAGCATGGCGGCTTCTCCTGTCTCTCCCGCACTTTTCTGCTCTGGGTGTGAAATGTTTAGTTATTCCTCGGCCTCCTTTAGCAGTAACGGTACTTGTAATAAGTGTAGCTTATTCGTAGCTTTGGAGGCCAGGCTGGGCGAATTGGAGACTCGGCTCCGCACCGTGGAAAATTCTACAGCTAGCCAGGCCCCTGTAGTCGGTGCGGACCAAGGTAGCTTAGCCGCCGTTAGTTACCCCCTGGCAGATCCCGAGCAGCCGGGAAAGCAGGCTGACTGGGTGACTGTGAGGAGGAAGCGTAGCCCTAAACAGAAGCCCCGTGTACACCACCAACCCGTTCACATCTCTAACCGTTTTTCCCCACTCGACGACACACCCGCCGAGGATCAAACTCTGGTTATTGGCGACTCTGTTTTGCGAAATGTGAAGTTAGCGACACCAGCAACCATAGTCAGTTGTCTTCCGGGGGCCACAGCAGGCGACATTGAAGGAAATTTTAAACTGCTGGCTAAGGCTAAGCGTAAATTTGGTAAGATTGTAATTCACGTCGGCAGTAATGACACCCGGTTACGCCAATCGGAGGTCACTAAAATTAACATTAAATCGGTGTGTAACTTTGCAAAAACAATGTCGGACTCTGTAGTTTTCTCTGGGCCCCTCCCCAATCAGACCGGGAGTGACATGTTTAGCCGCATGTTCTCCTTGAATTGCTGGCTGTCTGAGTGGTGTCCAAAAAATGAGGTGGGCTTCATAGATAATTGGCAAAGCTTCTGGGGAAAACCTGGTCTTGTTAGGAGAGACGGCATCCATCCCACTTTGGATGGAGCAGCTCTCATTTCTAGAAATCTGGCCAATTTTCTTAAATCCTCCAAACCATGACTATCCAGGGTTGGGACCAGGAAGCAGAGTTGTAGTCTTACACACCTCTCTGCAGCTTCTCTCCCCCTGCCATCCCCTCATTACCCCATCCCCGTAGAGACGGTGCCTGCTCCCAGACTACCAATAACCAGCAAAAATCTATTTAAGCATAAAAATTCAAAAAGAAAAAATAATATAGCACCTTCAACTGCACCACAGACTAAAACAGTTAAATGTGGTCTATTAAACATTAGGTCTCTCTCTTCTAAGTCCCTGTTGGTAAATGATATAATAATTGATCAACATATTGATTTATTCTGCCTTACAGAAACCTGGTTACAGCAGGATGAATATGTTAGTTTAAATGAGTCAACACCCCCGAGTCACACTAACTGTCAGAATGCTCGTAGCATGGGCCGAGGCGGAGGATTAGCAGCAATCTTCCATTCTAGCTTATTAATTAATCAAAAACCCAGACAGAGCTTTAATTCATTTGAAAGCTTGACTCTTAGTCTTGTCCATCCAAATTGGAAGTCCCAAAAACCAGTTTTATTTGTTATTATCTATCGTCCACCTGGTCGTTACTGTGAGTTTCTGTGTGAATTTTCAGACCTTTTGTCTGACTTAGTGCTTAGCTCAGATAAGATAATTATAGTGGGCGATTTTAACATCCACACAGATGCTGAGAATGACAGCCTCAACACTGCATTTAATCTATTATTAGACTCTATTGGCTTTGCTCAAAAAGTAAATGAGTCCACCCACCACTTTAATCATATCTTAGATCTTGTTCTGACTTATGGTATGGAAATAGAAGACTTAACAGTATTCCCTGAAAACTCCCTTCTGTCTGATCATTTCTTAATAACATTTACATTTACTCTGATGGACTACCCAGCAGTGGGGAATAAGTTTCATTACACTAGAAGTCTTTCAGAAAGCGCTGTAACTAGGTTTAAGGATATGATTCCTTCTTTATGTTCTCTAATGCCATATACCAACACAGTGCAGAGTAGCTACCTAAACTCTGTAAGTGAGATAGAGTATCTCGTCAATAGTTTTACATCCTCATTGAAGACAACTTTGGATGCTGTAGCTCCTCTAAAAAAGACAGCTTTAAATCAGAAGTGCCTGACTCCGTGGTATAACTCACAAACTCGTAGCTTAAAGCAGATAACCCGTAAGTTGGAGAGGAAATGGCGTCTCACTAATTTAGAAGATCTTCACTTAGCCTGGAAAAAGAGTCTGTTGCTCTATAAAAAAGCCCTCCGTAAAGCTAGGACATCTTTCTACTCATCACTAATTGAAGAAAATAAGAACAACCCCAGGTTTCTTTTCAGCACTGTAGCCAGGCTGACAAAGAGTCAGAGCTCTATTGAGCTGAGTATTCCATTAACTTTAACTAGTAATGACTTCATGACTTTCTTTGCTAACAAAATTTTAACTATTAGAGAAACAATTACTCATAACCATCCCAAAGACGTATCATTATCTTTGGCTGCTTTCAGTGATGCCGGTATTTGGTTAGACTCTTTCTCTCAGATTGTTCTGTCTGAGTTATTTTCATTAGTTACTTCATCCAAACCATCAACATGTTTATTAGACCCCATTCCTACCAGGCTGCTCAAGGAAGCCCTACCATTATTTAATGCTTCGATCTTAAATATGATCAGTCTATCTTTGTTAGTTGGCTATGTACCACAGGCTTTTAAGGTGGCAGTAATTAAACCATTACTTAAAAAGCCATCACTTGACCCAGCTATCTTAGCTAATTATAGGCCAATCTCCAACCTTCCTTTTCTCTCAAAAATTCTTGAAAGGGTAGTTGTAAAACAGCTAACTGATCATCTGCAGAGGAATGGTCTATTTGAAGAGTTTCAGTCAGGTTTTAGAATTCATCATAGTACAGAAACAGCATTAGTGAAGGTTACAAATGATCTTCTTATGGCCTCGGACAGTGGACTCATCTCTGTGCTTGTTCTGTTAGACCTCAGTGCTGCTTTTGATACTGTTGACAGGATTGTCTTACAGGCATAAAGACATGGATCAATCAATCAATCAATTTTTTTATATAGCGCCAAATCACAACAAACAGTTGCCCCAAGGCGCTTTATATTGTAAGGCAAGGCCATACAATAATTATGTAAAACCCCAACGGTCAAAAACGACCCCCTGTGAGCAAGCACTTGGCTACAGTGGGAAGGAAAAACTCCCTTTTAACAGGAAGAAACCTCCAGCAGAACCAGGCCCAGGGAGGGGCAGTCCTCTGCTGGGACTGGTTGGGGCTGAGGGAGAGAACCAGGAAAAAGACATGCTGTGGAGGGGAGCAGAGATCGATCACTAATGATTAAATGCAGAGTGGTGCATACAGAGCAAAAAGAGAAAGAAACAGTGCATCATGGGAACCCCCCAGCAGTCTAAGTCTATAGCAGCATAACTAAGGGATGGTTCAGGGTCACCTGATCCAGCCCTAACTATAAGCTTTAGCAAAAAGGAAAGTTTTAAGCCTAATCTTAAAAGTAGAGAGGGTGTCTGTCTCCTTGATCTGAATTGGGAGCTGGTTCCACAGGAGAGGAGCCTGAAAGCTGAAGGCTCTGCCTCCCATTCTACTCTTACAAACCCTAGGAACTACAAGTAAGCCTGCAGTCTGAGAGCGAAGCGCTCTATTGGGGTGATATGGTACTACGAGGTCCCTAAGATAAGATGGGACCTGATTATTCAAAACCTTATAAGTAAGAAGAAGAATTTTAAATTCTATTCTAGAATTAACAGAAAGCCAATGAAGAGAGGCCAATATGGGTGAGATATGCTCTCTCCTTCTAGTCCCTGTCAGTACTCTAGCTGCAGCATTTTGAATTAACTGAAGGCTTTTTAGGGAACTTTTAGGACAACCTGATAATAATGAATTACAATAGTCCAGCCTAGAGGAAATAAATGCATGAATTAGTTTTTCAGCATCACTCTGAGACAAGACCTGTCTGATTTTAGAGATATTGCGTAAATGCAAAAAAGCAGTCCTACATATTTGTTTAATATGCGCTTTGAATGACATATCCTGATCAAAAATGACTCCAAGATTTCTCACAGTATTACTAGAGGTCAGGGTAATGCCATCCACAGTAAGGATCTGGTTAGACACCATGTTTCTAAGATTTGTGGGGCCAAGTACAATAACTTCAGTTTTATCTGAGTTTAAAAGCAGGAAATTAGAGGTCATCCATGTCTTTATGTCTGTAAGACAATCCTGCAGTTTAGCTAATTGGTGTGTGTCCTCTGGCTTCATGGATAGATAAAGCTGGGTATCATCTGCGTAACAATGAAAATTTAAGCAATACCGTCTAATAATACTGCCTAAGGGAAGCATGTATAAAGTGAATAAAATTGGTCCTAGCACAGAACCTTGTGGAACTCCATAATTAACTTTAGTCTGTGAAGAAGATTCCCCATTTACATGAACAAATTGTAATCTATTAGACAAATATGATTCAAACCACCGCAGCGCAGTGCCTTTAATACCTATGGCATGCTCTAATCTCTGTAATAAAATTTTATGGTCAACAGTATCAAAAGCAGCACTGAGGTCTAACAGAACAAGCACAGAGATGAGTCCACTGTCCGAGGCCATAAGAAGATCATTTGTAACCTTCACTAATGCTGTTTCTGTACTATGATGAATTCTAAAACCTGACTGAAACTCTTCAAATAGACCATTCCTCTGCAGATGATCAGTTAGCTGTTTTACAACTACCCTTTCAAGAATTTTTGAGAGAAAAGGAAGGTTGGAGATTGGCCTATAATTAGCTAAGATAGCTGGGTCAAGTGACGGCTTTTTAAGTAATGGTTTAATTACTGCCACCTTAAAAGCCTGTGGTACATAGCCAACTAACAAAGATAGATTGATCATATTTAAGATCGAAGCATTAAATAATGGTAGGGCTTCCTTGAGCAGCCTGGTAGGAATGGGGTCTAATAAACATGTTGATGGTTTGGATGAAGTAACTAATGAAAATAACTCAGACAGAACAATCGGAGAGAAAGAGTCTAACCAAATACCGGCATCACTGAAAGCAGCCAAAGATAACGATACGTCTTTGGGATGGTTATGAGTAATTTTTTCTCTAATAGTTAAAATTTTGTTAGCAAAGAAAGTCATGAAGTCATTACTAGTTAAAGTTAATGGAATACTCAGCTCAATAGAGCTCTGACTCTTTGTCAGCCTGGCTACAGTGCTGAAAAGAAACCTGGGGTTGTTCTTATTTTCTTCAATTAGTGATGAGTAGAAAGATGTCCTAGCTTTACGGAGGGCTTTTTTTATAGAGCAACAGACTCTTTTTCCAGGCTAAGTGAAGATCTTCTAAATTAGTGAGACGCCATTTCCTCTCCAACTTACGGGTTATCTGCTTTAAGCTACGAGTTTGTGAGTTATACCACGGAGTCAGGCACTTCTGATTTAAAGCTCTCTTTTTTAGAGGAGCTACAGCATCCAAAGTTGTCTTCAATGAGGATGTAAAACTATTGACGAGATACTCTATCTCACTTACAGAGTTTAGGTAGCTACTCTGCACTGTGTTGGTATATGGCATTAGAGAACATAAAGAAGGAATCATATCCTTAAACCTAGATACAGCGCTTTCTGAAAGACCTCTAGTGTAATGAAACTTATTCCCCACTGCTGAGTAGTCCATCAGAGTAAATGTAAATGTTATTAAGAAATGATCAGACAGAAGGGAGTTTTCAGGGAATACTGTTAAGTCTTCTATTTCCATACCATAAGTCAGAACAAGATCTAAGATATGATTAAAGTGGTGGGTGGACTCATTTACTTTTTGAGCAAAGCCAATAGAGTCTAATAATAGATTAAATGCAGTGTTGAGGCTGTCATTCTCAGCATCTGTGTGGATGTTAAAATCGCCCACTATAATTATCTTATCTGAGCTAAGCACTAAGTCAGACAAAAGGTCTGAAAATTCACAGAGAAACTCACAGTAACGACCAGGTGGACGATAGATAATAACAAATAAAACTGGTTTTTGGGACTTCCAATTTGGATGGACAAGACTAAGAGTCAAGCTTTCAAATGAATTAAAGCTCTGTCTGGGTTTTTGATTAATTAATAAGCTGGAATGGAAGATTGCTGCTAATCCTCCGCCCCGGCCCGTGCTACGAGCATTCTGACAGTTAGTGTGACTCGGGGGTGTTGACTCATTTAAACTAACATATTCATCCTGCTGTAACCAGGTTTCTGTAAGGCAGAATAAATCAATATGTTGATCAATTATTATATCATTTACCAACAGGGACTTAGAAGAGAGAGACCTAATGTTTAATAGACCACATTTAACTGTTTTAGTCTGTGGTGCAGTTGAAGGTGCTATATTATTTTTTCTTTTTGAATTTTTATGCTTAAATAGATTTTTGCTGGTTATTGGTGGTCTGGGAGCAGGCACCGTCTCTACGGGGATGGGGTAATGAGGGGATGGCAGGGGGAGAGAAGCTGCAGAGAGGTGTGTAAGACTACAACTCTGCTTCCTGGTCCCAACCCTGGATAGTCACGGTTTGGAGGATTTAAGAAAATTGGCCAGATTTCTAGAAATGAGAGCTGCTCCATCCAAAGTGGGATGGATGCCGTCTCTCCTAACAAGACCAGGTTTTCCCCAGAAGCTTTGCCAATTATCTATGAAGCCCACCTCATTTTTTGGACACCACTCAGACAGCCAGCAATTCAAGGAGAACATGCGGCTAAACATGTCACTCCCGGTCTGATTGGGGAGGGGCCCAGAGAAAACTACAGAGTCCGACATTGTTTTTGCAAAGTTACACACCGATTTAATGTTAATTTTAGTGACCTCCGATTGGCGTAACCGGGTGTCATTACTGCCGACGTGAATTACAATCTTACCAAATTTGCGCTTAGCCTTAGCCAGCAGTTTCAAATTTCCTTCAATGTCGCCTGCTCTGGCCCCCGGAAGACAATTGACTATGGTTGCTGGTGTCGCTAACTTCACATTTCGCAAAACAGAGTCACCAATAACCAAAGTTTGATCCTCGGCGGGTGTGTCGTCAAGTGGGGAAAAACGGTTAGAAATGTGAACGGGTTGGCGGTGTACACGGGGCTTCTGTTTAGGGCTACGCTTCCTCCTCACAGTCACCCAGTCAGCCTGCTTTCCCGGCTGCTCGGGATCTGCCAGGGGGGAACTAACGGCGGCTAAGCTACCTTGGTCCGCACCGACTACAGGGGCCTGACTAGCTGTAGAATTTTCCACGGTGCGGAGCCGAGTCTCCAATTCGCCCAGCCTGGCCTCCAAAGCTACGAATAAGCTACACTTATTACAAGTACCGTTACTGCTAAAGGAGGCCGAGGAATAACTAAACATTTCACACCCAGAGCAGAAAAGTGCGGGAGAGACAGGAGAAGCCGCCATGCTAAATCGGCTAAGAGCTAGTAGCTACGCTAAGCTAGCGGATTCCTAAAAACACGCAAAGTGAATAATGTGTAAATAATTTAGAGGTGATTCAGCAGAAGGAGTGCTTTAGTTAAGGCACGTAAAGATTACACTGGGAAACAAATCGTAATCTAGATAACTAGATCAATCTAACTGCGCAGATTAAACAGCTAACAGATACAGAAAAACACCGCTGTGCTCCGGAACAGGAAGTGATACAATACCGCAGTGAGAGCCAACCACCAGTAGGATGGATGACCTCTAATTTCCTGCTTTTAAACTCAGATAAAACTGAAGTTATTGTACTTGGCCCCACAAATCTTAGAAACATGGTGTCTAACCAGATCCTTACTCTGGATGGCATTACCCTGACCTCTAGTAATACTGTGAGAAATCTTGGAGTCATTTTTGATCAGGATATGTCATTCAAAGCGCATATTAAACAAATATGTAGGACTGCTTTTTTGCATTTACGCAATATCTCTAAAATCAGAAAGGTCTTGTCTCAGAGTGATGCTGAAAAACTAATTCATGCATTTATTTCCTCTAGGCTGGACTATTGTAATTCATTATCAGGTTGTCCTAAAAGTTCCCTAAAAAGCCTTCAGTTAATTCAAAATGCTGCAGCTAGAGTACTGACGGGGACTAGAAGGAGAGAGCATATCTCACCCATATTGGCCTCTCTTCATTGGCTTCCTGTTAATTCTAGAATAGAATTTAAAATTCTTCTTCTTACTTATAAGGTTTTGAATAATCAGGTCCCGTCTTATCTTAGGGACCTCGTAGTACCATATCACCCCAATAGAGCGCTTCGCTCTCAGACTGCAGGCTTACTTGTAGTTCCTAGGGTTTGTAAGAGTAGAATGGGAGGCAGAGCCTTCAGCTTTCAGGCTCCTCTCCTGTGGAACCAGCTCCCAATTCAGATCAGGGAGACAGACACCCTCTCTACTTTTAAGATTAGGCTTAAAACTTTCCTTTTTGCTAAAGCTTATAGTTAGGGCTGGATCAGGTGACCCTGAACCATCCCTTAGTTATGCTGCTATAGATGTAGACTGCTGGGGGGTTCCCATGATGCACTGTTTCTTTCTCTTTTTGCTCTGTATGCACCACTCTGCATTTAATCATTAGTGATCGATCTCTGCTCCCCTCCACAGCATGTCTTTTTCCTGGTTCTCTCCCTCAGCCCCAACCAGTCCCAGCAGAAGACTGCCCCTCCCTGAGCCTGGTTCTGCTGGAGGTTTCTTCCTGTTAAAAGGGAGTTTTTCCTTCCCACTGTAGCCAAGTGCTTGCTCACAGGGGGTCGTTTTGACCGTTGGGGTTTTACATAATTATTGTATGGCCTTGCCTTACAATATAAAGCGCCTTGGGGCAACTGTTTGTTGTGATTTGGCGCTATATAAAAAAATTGATTGATTGATTGTCTTATTTTGCATTTGGTAGCTGTCGTGAATAATGATTAATGCTTTTTGTTCATTAATATTTGTATATAGTACTGATAGTCACCCGTTTCTTCTCTTCCTAGCGTTATGCAAGAGCAGATAAACGTGGAAAACTGCCTCGGTGGATCCAGGAGCACATCAGTGAGAGCAGTCTGAACCTGACTGTGGATGAAGCTGTGCAGCTGTCCAAGCACTTCCTGCGGCAGATGGCTCAACCTTTCAGACAGGTAGGACTCCCAGTGTTTAAACCTATCTTTGACACAAGTTTATCTACCTCAGATAATAAATTGAAATAAGTTCTTGCTCTAATCTGCTAAAACATCTGTCAGATGTGAATATCTTCAGATTTTATGCAGAACGAGACCAGATCAGCAGATTGGTACAGATACATAAGACACAGGCACACAATGAAATGAAAAGAGGACAGTAACAAAATGTAGTTTGAAGGTTTTACAGGCAGCACACTCAAGGTGTCTTTCTCTGTATTTCGATGTTCTACATCATGTGCCAGCTGTTTGTCAGCACCTCTAGATCCAGAAGTAGAAGCAAGTCCTATATTAACCCAGAGGTCCCTTGGTACAGGTTCTTATCTGTATCATGACGTGAACGAAAGTCTGTCACTCCCCACAGATCCGATGCCTGCCACTGTCACTTATTTCCTGATGTTTAATTTGTGTCTGTGGTTTGTAACAGGAAGGGGACAAAAGAAAACTGACAGAGGGCTGAAAGTTCAGTTTACAACCACAAAAAGCGAGCACGCGAAACAACCAAGTGGCCTCCACTCAGGCACCACACAACAAAGAGGACTGTCCATGATGCTCTTCATATTAACTCAGTCTCATTATGAAACAGTTGCATTTTAGTTTGGAAACCAAGTGTTGGTGTGGCGGATGCCATCATCTCCCTGCTACTCCGAGTCCACTCACATCTGGATAAGGGAAATGGCACAGTGAGGATTCTCATCCTGGACTTCTCAAGTGCCTTCAACACCATCCAGCCCCTTTTGCTCAAGGACAAAATGAACAGGATGCAAATGGACCCCTGCCTGGTCACTTGGATCTCCAGCTACCTCACAGGCAGGCCACAGTATGTCAGGCTGAAGGACACCACATCTGACACTGTGATCAGCAGCATCGGAGCACTCCAGGGCACAGTGCTGGCCCCTCTTCTCTTCACCTTGTACACCTCGGACTTCTGCTACAACTCTGAGCTGTGTCACATCCAGAAATTCACAGATGACACAGCCATTGTTGGATGCATCAGGGATGACAGAGGAGGAGGAGGAGGACAGGAGCCTAGTGAAGGACTTTGCTGTCTGGTGCCACACAAACCATCTACAGCTCAACACCTCAAATACAAAGGAGCTGGTCATTGATTTTAGGAAGTCCAGAACAAGTCTGTGACCCGTTCTGATCCAGGGAGCTGCGGTGAAGGCTGTGGATTCCTACAAGTACCTCAAGCTGTGGCTGGACAGCAAACTGGGCAACCTACACCAACCACCTGTACAGGAAGGGACAGAGCAGGCTGGACTTCCTGAGGAGGTTGTGGTTGTTTATCATCTGCAGGAATCTCCTGAGGATGTTTTACCAGTCCGTTGTAGCCAGCGTCCTCTTTTACACCGTGGTGTGCTTGTGGGGGGGGGCAGCAGCACAGCACATCCAAGAAGGACACATCCAGGCTGGACAAACTGATCAGGCAGGCTGGCTCTGTGGTTGGCATGAAGCTGGACTCTCTGGTGATGGTGGCAGAGAAGAGGACACTGGACAAACTGCTGGACATTATGGACGATGCCAGTCATCCTCTGCACACCGTCATCAGCAACCAGAGCAGCCTCTTCAGCCACAGACTGCTCCTTCCCAAGTGCAGAACCAACAGACTGAAAAACTCCTTTGTCTCTCAGACCATCAGACTGTACAACTCCTCACTCAGGGGGAGGAGAAGTAACAGGAAGACAGAGGACGGGAATGAGAGGAACAGTAGTAGCCAGTAAACCAGTATTGTTCAGTATGTTTGGTTTTTATATTGTATATTTAGGGCCCGAGTAGGACAAAGTCCTACAAGGACCCTATTGCAGTTGCGCTGTTTATTATTATTATTCTTGACACTTTTCAAGCCCCAGTTTCCGAACTTCGATATTTTGGGGGTTGCTCACATGCTCATAGCGAAATGGTTCCCCCTACAAATTTACCACTTTTCATTATACTATTCAAGCTCCAATTTATCTTTCATGCTCTCTCAAAGCTGGATGTTGTCCCATTTCTATCTTGCTTTATGCTCTTTTTTTTTTTTTGACAGGAGGACCAGTTAGGCCTGTCTTTGCTGACATTTGAGCAGTTGGAGTCTGAAGAGATACTGCAGAAAATCGCCCAGATTGCTCACCAGAGTTGATGGTGATTCCAGTGCCTACCATTTGGTCTTCACCTCATTGTACCAGGATGCTTACAAAGACAAATTCCAGGATCACCTACATCACTCATGAATTAGATGGCAGGGTGATTAAAAAAAAAAAGCCCAACTGTGGTAGCTTCAGTAATAACCAACTCTGTAAAGCCAGTTTACACCTCAATTTTCAGTCAATTTGTCAGTTGAAATCATTGAAGTACATACAGCCTCCAAGATGCAAGCCTCCTAAAATTCCCTTTGTCATACAAAAAACTAACTATCTATTTAACATTAGACTCAAACTTGCTGGTGGCATCCAAAGCCCATGGCACTTCTGTAGTGTAGTGGATGTGGCATGTGGAAACAGACAAATGCCACGTATCATTCTCAGTTCCCGAATAACTTTCCTAATTTGTGTGGAACCTGAGGCTCGATATATGTCAACGCTTAAATGAAGCACAAAATGGCAGCCTGTATGCACGTGTGTGGACAGCAGAGGCTGTTTGCTTTTAACATGATCCAGTCTCTTGAATGCACAGCTGCCTTCCCTGCACTCACACTGACCATCACTGAAACTCTGCATCACGATTTATGCAGTTATTACTTTAAAACCATTTCACTGTTACAGTAATTCTCTTTCACATTTTTACAATTAATCTGTTCATGCACCTAAACCGTGGGGAGGTGTCAACTATGTTCTGTTGCCCCACCACTAATGGTCATTCCAACCATATTGCCGTAATGTGACGGGCTGCATGTTGTTTCCTGCTCAGACAAAGTAGGGCAATGGATAAGAGAATATTTAGAGTGGAATCCTGCAAATGGTGATAAAAGCATCCAATTCAGCAGAAATACTCCTTAGACAATCCTCTTTTGAAAAAACCGAATGGCCACTTGAATTTTCAATCGGTGGTCAGGTAGGGGTCAATTGAAGAATTACACAGAGGTCAAAGCTAAAAGATGCTCCAATCATATTGCAAAATATTCCACATTATTATCACTTTACCGGGGCGTTGCTAGGCCGGTATCATAGATTTACGTCAACGCTATCTGGCCCGCTGTGCATAAACAAATGATGTCATAGCGCACCCAGCCCAAGAAGTGTCCGCAGAGGGGAAAAAAAAACTCCGCAGAGGAAAAGATGAAAAGGCGAGAAGTGTGTTTTGGTCCCAATATGGATATTCCGGATGATTTTCTCATGGATGGATTTTCCCATGGCCTCTGAAAATGCATACCGCCCTCCAAAAGCATGTTATTGTATTATTATTTGCCTGATCGTAAAGATTCCAAAAAGGTATAGTTTGGACTATCTGTGACTGAATTCTATGGAGTTACGGGATAAAAACAGCAAGAATGGTGACAAAGGTCAGTTTCATTTTGTACAGGGGTCAAAAGTTACAGTTGCTCCAATTTTGGTAAAAAGTGATGCAAATTAGTAGTTGAGTTAACACAGTTTTAAAAAGGAATAGTTTGGACCATGTATCATCCTTACTTATCACGTGACTGGGTAACATATGTCACCTGTCATAGAATCCAATAGACGTAGACCTTGTTTGACTTTACTTTGGACACCAAGCATTCAACACAGTCAGCACTATTCCATTTATTAATCC
The DNA here is from genome assembly GCF_902500255.1 of Thalassophryne amazonica. Lineage (NCBI taxonomy): Eukaryota > Metazoa > Chordata > Actinopteri > Batrachoidiformes > Batrachoididae > Thalassophryne > Thalassophryne amazonica. Next base: position 137,611,435 of record NC_047106.1, read on the forward strand.
TCTTAACTCAACCAATAACTTGCATCACTTTTTACCAAAATTGGAGCAACTTTAACTTTTGACCGCTGTACAAAATGAAACTGACCTTTGTCACCATTCTTGCTGTTTTTATCCTGTAAAACCATAGAATTCAGTCACAGATAGTCCAAACTATACCTTTTTGGAATCTTTATGATCAGGCAAATAATGTGGAATATTTTTCAATATGATTGGAGCATCTTTTAATTTTGACCTCCTGACTACCGATTGAAAAGTCAAGTGGCCATTCGGTTTTTTCAAAAGAGGAGTGTCTAAGGAGTATTTCTGCCGAATTTGATGCTTTTATCACCATTTGCATGATTGTTTTACTTATCTGCTGCACTAAAGGTAAGAAAACGTGCAGCTCTGCCTCACTGTTGGTGGTTAAAGATTCTGTGCTACACAGTCTGTCTTGTAATTTTAAAGAGTGGAGTGGTCTCTCTCCACAAACACTTTGTGGTCCCATCAGGCTCAGTGCTGAAGGACAGACGAGCTGAGTGTGAATCACTGACAGCTACCATTGAGTCCTGAGCTTCACTTCTGCTCAGTCTTTCATTTACATGGATCAAGTTCAAAGGGGCGAAGCAGCAGCAGCTCCTGTTGTGTGATTGGTCGCCTGTTCTCTCCGTGTCTTATGCTGTTAACTCTGAGCACTTTCAATGAGCTAATATGATTAGCGCTCATGAGGAAAATATTGTCAGACTGAGCTGTAATTTGTCATAACACTTATTTATTAGCAATACAATTATAGATTAGCAATAAATGAAACATGACTTTAAATGTTATCTCAGTCTGTGTAGTTCATCTCGACTGCCAATAACAAACACATTGACAGGTTGAGGTTCTGTTTTTTTTAAATGCTTTCTGTTGTTGAGATGGTTTTGATGGTTTTATCATTGTTGTTGCCTGTTTACTTTCATTTGTAAAATTTTATGCCGTAAAATTGATAAGAAATAATAAAATAGTCCAACAAATGATGTTTGTTCCATGTTTATGTATAAAAATATTCTAACTAACTAAGCATTTTTATTTGCAAAAATAAGCACATGAGATAAAAAGCAACATGAAGTACTGAAGTTTCCTCTGAGCTGTGCACGATACCACAGTAATATAATCCAAATGATGTCCTGAGTCTGTTTCACATGAGCACTCATTTATTGTGTTAAAAGCAGTACTGCTATGCAACCTCAGCTGGCAAAGCGTCTTCCCATCCAGTCCATTAGGAGGCAGTGTTTTGTTTTTTGTTGAACAGGGCCTTTCTATATAATATGCGCCATCTAGTGGCCACAGGAAACACCTTCACTGTCTGCCGGGGTCCTGACGAGATGATCTACCCCTCGAGATGAGCTCCACCGTGCATAGATGAACTCCCCGTCACCTAACGACAATATTCTGCTTTAAAGATGGTGTGTACATGCAAATATTTACTTTTTAGTTGAAAAGACACTTAGTACTACATTTTTATGTAAAGACAAAACTTGCATGGGTTTTCTTACGTGGGGGAACTCGATGGGTTCGTGCACAGCTCGATCTTGATGGGACATATGCTTATCAGGACAACACCAACTGCGTTATTTGGTCACTGGCTGCTCCAGTAGAATAGAAGTTTTAATCATTGTAGTATGAGATGAAGACTGCTACTCAGCTATTTGGTGTTTATATATTTGTGTGAAAATAACTTGGGTAAACTTAGAAAGATATTCACAGATTTGAAGTTCACGGCTCAATAGATCTTAAGAGAAACGTTGTAGAAAGACGAACACCACTAGTTTCTAACCTCAGGAAGGTAGACAACGAGCTACAACCTTATTTTTATCCATATGAGCCGTCCTCTGAACTGAAAAATAACACTGATCTGAACGGGCAGGCGGCAGAGAAACGAAAGCGCATACACGGAAAAAAAAAAGACACCAGAAAATTATTGAATAAATCACTGTAATGAGTCATATCACCATATTCACTGCACACATCAGTGTGGCCCTGCTGATAAAACTACAGAGCTCAGTTTGGAAAAAAGTCATTTTAAAACATTTTGGAGAATTTTTTATTGTTTAAATTTTCAGTAGCATCAAAGTCACAAGATGTGGTGTCAACAAATTCACTGCACACAACAGCGGTGTCGTGTTGATTATACTACAGAACTCGCTTTGGAAAAAAGCCATTAAAAAAAAATTGGAGAATTTTTCATTGTTTAAATTTTCAATAGCATCAATGTCATGTAGTGACACAAAATTTACTGCAGACAACAGTGGTGTCCTGCTTATTATAGTACAACACTCACTTTGGGAAAAAGTCATTTTAAAAAAATTTGGGGGGATTTTTCATTTTTTTTTAATTTTCAATAGTATCAAAGTCATAAGGTGTCATAACAGAAAATTTACTGCACAGAACAGGGGTGTCCTGGTGATTATACTACAACACTCACTTTGGGATAAAGTCATTTTAAAAAAAATTTGGAGAATTTTATATTGTTAAATTTTCAATAGCATCAAAGTGACAAGTCTGAAGGACGGATTAGGCTGGACACAAATGCAGGACTCTGACAACAAGCTCTGTAAGAAACAGCAGTTTACTGAAACAGTAAATGAGTTTCGGTACACGGAAAAGCAGTCCAACAAGAGTAATAAAAACAGAAACGTCAGGCAGTAGGCGTGGTCGAGGATAGAGGCAGGTAGCCGTAACACACGTGAAGCAGGCAGGATGAGAATACACAATACAGAGCTGGAGAGAAGGCACTAGGCGCATCAATCTGGTGAAGAAATGAGGCAAACAAAAGAGCTTATATACTCCCAGGTGATGAGGTACAGATTCAGAGCAGGTGTGTGTGGAACGCCCCAGAAAGAGGGAGTGGCCAGGGAGAAGGGCACGCCCACCACCAGGAGACACAGACAGACAACAGAGAAAGGGACAAACAGACCCAAGCAGGAAAAAAACCCCAGCAAGAGACAAAACAAAATAAGCAAACCAAGACCAGGAAAGCAGCAAACAGGACCCAAACCCTGACAGTACCCCCCACTCAAGGGCCGACTCCAGACAGCCCAGGAGCCACAGGATGAGTTGCATGAAAGGCACGAATAAGATCAGGATCCAACACAAAACGGGAGGGAACCCAGGACCGCTCCTCGGGACCGTAACCCTCCCAGTCCACCAAATATTGGAAGCTGCGACCCCGGCGGCGCAAAGCAAGCAGCCAGCGAACCGTAAAAGCTGGACCCCCGTCCACACACCGGGCAGAGGAGGGGGAACGGCTGGAGGGCACAGCAGGCTGGACCGATAAAGCTTAACATGACTAACATGAAACGTGGGTTGGATGCACATGGAAGCAGGTAACCGGAGTCGAACCGATACAGGATTGATGACTTTAGCTATGGGGAAGGGTCCAATGAACCTGGGCGCTAATTTACGAGGAACCCCACAGAGCGGGAGGTCACGCGTCGACAACCACACTTTCTGACCAACAGTATAGGCCGGAGCGACCGTCCGCCTGCTATCAGCCGCCCCTTTATAAAGAGCCGAAGATCGGACGAGCGACCGCTGAGTCTGCTCCCAGGTCCATTGGCACCGAATGATCAAACTGAGGGCAGACGGAACTGGAGATCGCAGAACAGCAGGGGTAAACAAAGAAGGTTTGTGACCGAAAACCACATGAAAAGGCGAATACCCAGAAGAAGCTGATGGTATACTGTTGTGTGCTAATTCAATCCACGATAATTGTGAGGTCCCGGTGGACGGGTGTTGTGAACACAAAATACGCAAACCTTTCTCCAATTCCTGATTAAACGGTTCTGACTGAACGTTTGCCTGCGGATGGTACCCGGATGTGAGACTGGAGGTGGCTCCAAGGAGACGGCAGAATTCCCTCCAAAATCCCAAGATGAACTGTGGACCCCGGTCGGAGACTATGTCCTGTGGAAACCCATGGAGACGAAAAACGTTGGAGCATAAGTTCAGCTAACTCCTTGGCAGAAGGTAATTTAGGCAAAGGCACAAAATGACACATTTTGGAAAGCCTATCAACAACAGTTAGAATTACTGTGTGTCCCTTAGAAGGAGGTAGTTCCGTAACAAAGTCCAGGGAAATATGAGTCCAGGGCTGTCTAGGGATTGACAGAGGCAGTAATGACCCAGAAGGAGGACAAGTGGAGGACTTGTGCATGGCACAAGCCTGACAGGCATTAACAAATTCAGTAACATCCCTACTCATACAAGGCCACCAGAACCGCTGTTGGAGAATAAACATAGTCTTTTTAATACCTGGATGGCAGGAAAAGCAACTGCTATGGCCCTGCTCGATAACCGCCCTCCTAAGAGGAACCAGAACAAACAATCGATCGGCAGGACAATCGGTAGGTATGGTTTTGTTCTTAAGTGCAGCCTTTATGCGAGATTAAATGTCCCAAGTAATCACAGAAACAAAGCATGTGGACGGCAAAATATTACCTGGATCTGTTGGAGCACTGGGATCATAGAATAGAATAGAATTTATTATTATCATTGTACATGACACCAGAAAAAAAATACTGTGCATGACAATGAAATTAAAAATAATCTCTTAAAAGCACATTTAAAATAAATAAATAGAATAATAAATAACCCTAAAAATTCTACATAAAACCTAGTTAAAACACTCAATCACAATCATAAAATGGCAGGTCCAGCAGCATTCAGTGCACAAATAGCTCTTCCCACAAAGCTATTTTTAAGTCTGTTTGTTCTGGCCTTAAGTGCCCTGTATCGTCTGCCTGATGACAATAATTCAAACAAATAGTGTCCAGGATGGGAGGGGTCTCTGATTATAGTCCTTGCCTTCCTGAGACAACAACTTGTATACAGTTCCTCTAATGAAGGCAAGAGACAACCACTGATCTTCTGGGCTGTGGTGACAACCCTCTGGAGAGCTTTCCTGTCTGTGACTGTGCAGCTGGAAAACCACACACACAGACAGTAGGTCAAAATGCTCTCTATGGAGCAGCGATAGAAGGACTCCAGCAGTCTCTGTGGCAGATGGTTATTCCTGAGAACCCTCAGGAAATCAAGTCTCTGCTGTGCCTTCTTGATGATAGCCATAGTATTTGTGGTCCAAGTCAGGTCGTCTCTCAAATACACGCCCAGAAAACAAAATTCAGAGACCCACTCCACACAGTCCCCATCGATGACCAGTGGCTGGATGACTGTTTTCTTCCTTCTATAGTCCACCACCATCTCCTTTGTCTTTGAGGTGGAAAAAAGTCATTTTAAAAAATTTTGGAGAATTTTTTATTGTTTAAATTTTCAATAGCATCAAAGTCACAAGATGTGGTGTCAACAAATTCACTGCACACAACAGCGGTGTCGTGTTGATTATACTACAGAACTCGCTTTGGAAAAAAGTCATTTAAAAAAATTGGAGAATTTTTCATTGTTTAAATTTTCAATAGCATCAATCAATCAACTTTTTTCTTATATAGCGCCAAATCACAACAAACAGTTGCCCCAAGGCGCTCTATATTGTAAGGCAAGGCCATACAATAATTATGAAAAACCCCAATGGTCAAAACGACCCCCTATGAGCAAGCACTTGGCTACAGTGGGAAGGAAAAACTCCCTTTTAACAGGAAGAAACCTCCAGCAGAACCAGGCTCAGGGAGGGGCAGTCTTCTGCTGGGACTGGTTGGGGCTGAGGGAGAGAACCAAGAAAAAAACATGCTGTGGAGGGGAGCAGAGATTAATCACTAATGATTAAATGCAGAGTGGTGCATACAGAGCAAAATGAGAAAGAAACACTCAGTGCATCATGGGAACCCCCCAGCAGTCTAAGTCTATAGCAGCATAACTAAGGGATGGTTCAGGGTCACCTGATCCAGCCCTAACTATAAGCTTTAGCAAAAAGGAAAGTTTTAAGCCTAATCTTAAAAGTAGAGAGGATGTCTGTCTCCCTGATCTGAATTGGGAGCTAGTTCCAGAGGAGAGGAGCCTGAAAGCTGAAGGCTCTGCCTCCCATTCTACTCTTACAAACCCTAGGAACTACAAGTAAGCCTGCAGTCTGAGAGCGAAGCGCTCTATTGGGGTGGTATGGTACTATGAGGTCCCTAAGATAAGATGGGACCTGATTATTCAAAACCTTATAAGTAAGAAGAAGAATTTTAAATTCTATTCTAGAATTAACAGGAAGCCAATGAAGAGAGGCCAATATGGGTTAAATATGCTCTCTCCTTCTAGTCCCTGTCAGCGCCCTCTGGTGCCTGGAGCCCGCACTCCAGGCAGGGCGCCCTCTGGTGATGGTGGGCCAGCAGTACCTCCTCTTCAGCGGCCCACACAACAGTGTACTACAAATAATATTGTTGTTGCCTCTGTTTATAATCAAATGGTTTCTACATTTATGTTAGAACTATGCTGATCAATAATGTACAGTTGAACACTGTTCAAAATTAATTGCTGCTTGTAAAATGTGAGTGATCTCATACTTTGACTGTGTGAAAGAATTTTGCTTCCAGAGACAAACAATACTGTAAGGGTGATTCTTTAACTACCGGCGCTATTGGCCTTGTAAATATAATTTCCACCACACCATTGCCTTACAATGTAAAGCGCCTTGGGGCAACTGTTTGTTGTGATTTGGCGCTATATACATGTGCTCTGATGTCACTGTTTATCTCCATAGAAACTACCCAAACAATCTTTCATGCAAACTGGTTAAAGGGACATTACAGTGTTGTGGTGGAAATTACGGCCATAGTGTGGGACAACTACATTTTGTTTAAAAAATGACAACAGTTGTATGACATTGAATACCCCAATTATGTTTTGATTATTTTACTGATATTTTATTCAGAGATATTTTAAAACATTAGAAAAATGTGAGAGCCAACTGGTGGTTGGCTCTCACTGCGGTATTGTATCACTTCCTGTTCCGGAGCACAGCGGTGTTTTTCTGTATCTGTTAGCTGTTTAATCTGCGCAGTTAGATTGATCTAGTTATCTAGATTACGATTTGTTTCCCAGTGTAATCTTTACGTGCCTTAACTAAAGCACTCCTTCTGCTGAATCACCTCTAAATTATTCACTTTGCGTGTTTTTAGGAATCCGCTAGGTTAGCGTAGCTACTAGCTCTTAGCCGATTTAGCATGGCGGCTTCTCCTGTCTCTCCCACACTTTTCTACTCTGGGTGTGAAATGTTTAGTTATTCCTCGGCCTCCTTTAGCAGTAACGGTACTTGTAATAAGTGTAGCTTATTCGTAGCTTTGGAGGCCAGGCTGGGCGAATTGGAGACTCGGCTCCGCACCGTGGAAAATTCTACAGCTAGCCAGGCCCCTGTAGTCGGTGCGGACCAAGGTAGCTTAGCCGCCGTTAGTTCCCCCCTGGCAGATCCCAAGCAGGCTGACTGGGTGACTGTGAGGAGGAAGCGTAGTTCTAAACAGAAGCCCCGTGTACACCGCCAACCCGTTCACATTTCTAACCGTTTTTTCCCACTCGACGACACACCCGCCGAGGATCAAACTCTGGTTATTGGCGACTCTATTTTGAGAAATGTGAAGTTAGCGACACCAGCAACCATAGTCAATTGTCTTCCGGGGGCCAGAGCAGGCGACATTGAAGGAAATTTGAAACTGCTGGCTAAGGCTAAGCGTAAATTTGGTAAGATTGTAATTCACGTCGGCAGTAATGACACCCGGTTACGCCAATCGGAGGTCACTAAAATTAACATTAAATCGGTGTGTAACTTTGCAAAAACAATGTCGGACTCTGTAGTTTTCTCTGGGCCCCTCCCCAATCGGACCGGGAGTGACATGTTTAGCCGCCTGTTCTCCTTGAATTGCTGGCTGTCTGAGTGGTGTCCAAAAAATGAGGTGGGCTTCATAGATAATTGGCAAAGCTTCTGGGGAAAACCTGGTCTTGTTAGGAGAGACGGCATCCATCCCACTTTGGATGGAGCAGCTCTCATTTCTAGAAATCTGGCCAATTTTCTTAAATCCTCCAAACCGTGACTATCCAGGGTTGGGACCAGGAAGCAGAGTTGTAGTCTTACACACCTCTCTGCAGCTTCTCTCCCCCTGCCATCCCCTCATTACCCCATCCCCGTAGAGACGGTGCCTGCTCCCAGACCACCAACAACCAGCAAAAATCTATTTAAGCATAAAAATTCAAAAAGAAAAAATAATATAGCACCTTCAACTGCACCACAGACTAAAACAGTTAAATGTGGTCTATTAAACATTAGGTCTCTCTCTTCTAAGTCCCTGTTGGTAAATGATATAATAATTGATCAACATATTGATTTATTCTGCCTAACAGAAACCTGGTTACAGCAGGATGAATATGTTAGTTTAAATGAGTCAACACCCCCGAGTCACACTAACTGTCAGAATGCTCGTAGCACGGGCCGAGGAGGAGGATTAGCAGCAATCTTCCATTCCAGCTTATTAATTAATCAAAAACCCAGACAGAGCTTTAATTCATTTGAAAGCTTGTCTCTTAGTCTTGTCCATCCAAATTGGAAGTCCCAAAAACCAGTTGTATTTGTTATTATCTATCGTCCACCTGGTCGTTACTGTGAGTTTCTCTGTGAATTTTCAGACCTTTTGTCTGACTTAGTGCTTAGCTCAGATAAGATAATTATAGTGGGCGATTTTAACATCCACACAGATGCTGAGAATGACAGCCTCAACACTGCATTTAATCTATTATTAGACTCTATTGGCTTTGCTCAAAAAGTAAATGAGTCCACCCACCACTTTAATCATATCTTAGATCTTGTTCTGACTTATGGTATGGAAATAGAAGACTTAACAGTATTCCCTGAAAACTCCCTTCTGTCTGATCATTTCTTAATAACATTTACATTTACTCTGATGGACTACCCAGCAGTGGGGAATAAGTTGCATTACACTAGAAGTCTTTCAGAAAGCGCTGTAACTAGGTTTAAGGATATGATTCCTTCTTTATGTTCTCTAATGCCATATACCAACACAGTGCAGAGTAGCTACCTAAACTCTGTAAGGGAGATAGAGTATCTCGTCAATAGTTTTACATCCTCATTGAAGACAACTTTGGATGCTGTAGCTCCTCTGAAAAAGAGAGCTTTAAATCAGAAGTGCCTGCCTCCGTGGTATAACTCACAAACTCGCAGCTTAAAGCAGATAACCCGTAAGTTGGAGAGGAAATGGCGTCTCACTAATTTAGAAGATCTTCACTTAGCCTGGAAAAAGAGTCTGTTGCTCTATAAAAAAGCCCTCCGTAAAGCTAGGACATCTTTCTACTCATCACTAATTGAAGAAAATAAGAACAACCCCAGGTTTCTTTTCAGCACTGTAGCCAGGCTGACAAAGAGTCAGAGCTCTATTGAGCCGAGTATTCCATTAACTTTAACTAGTAATGACTTCATGACTTTCTTTGCTAACAAAATTTTAACTATTAGAGAAAAAATTACTCATAACCATCCCAAAGACGTATCGTTATCTTTGGCTGCTTTCAGTGATGCCGGTATTTGGTTAGACTCTTTCTCTCCGATTGTTCTGTCTGAGTTATTTTCATTAGTTACTTCATCCAAACCATCAACATGTTTATTAGACCCCATTCCTACCAGGCTGCTCAAGGAAGCCCTACCATTATTTAATGCTTCGATCTTAAATATGATCAATCTATCTTTGTTAGTTGGCTATGTACCACAGGCTTTTAAGGTGGCAGTAATTAAACCATTACTTAAAAAGCCATCACTTGACCCAGCTATCTTAGCTAATTATAGGCCAATCTCCAACCTTCCTTTTCTCTGAAAAATTCTTGAAAGGGTAGTTGTAAAACAGCTAACTGATCATCTGCAGAGGAATGGTCTATTTGAAGAGTTTCAGTCAGGTTTTAGAATTCATCATAGTACAGAAACAGCATTAGTGAAGGTTACAAATGATCTTCTTATGGCCTCGGACAGTGGACTCGTCTCTGTGCTTGTTCTGTTGGACCTCAGTGCTGCTTTTGATACTGTTGACCATAAAATTTTATTACAGAGATTAGAGCATGCCATAGGTATTAAAGGCACTGCGCTGCGGTGGTTTGAATCATATTTGTCTAATAGATTACAATTTGTTCATGTAAATGGGGAATCTTCTTCACAGACTAAAGTTAATTATGGAGTTCCACAAGGTTCTGTGCTAGGACCAATTTTATTCACTTTATACATGCTTCCCTTAGGCAGTATTATTAGACGGTATTGCTTAAATTTTCATTGTTACGCAGATGATACCCAGCTTTATCTATCCATGAAGCCAGAGGACACACACCAATTAGCTAAACTGCAGGATTGTCTTACAGACATAAAGACATGGATGACCTCTAATTTCCTGCTTTTAAACTCAGATAAAACTGAAGTTATTGTACTTGGCCCCACAAATCTTAGAAACATGGTGTCTAACCAGATCCTTACTCTGGATGGCATTACCCTGACCTCTAGTAATACTGTGAGAAATCTTGGAGTCATTTTTGATCAGGATATGTCATTCAAAGCGCATATTAAACAAATATGTAGGACTGCTTTTTTGCATTTACACAATATCTCTAAAATCAGAAAGGTCTTGTCTCAGAGTGATGCTGAAAAACTAATTCATGCATTTATTTCCTCTAGGCTGGACTATTGTAATTCATTATTATCAGGTTGTCCTAAAAGTTCCCTAAAAAGCCTTCAGTTAATTCAAAATGCTGCAGCTAGAGTACTGACGGGGACTAGAAGGAGAGAGCATATCTCACCCATATTGGCCTCTCTTCATTGGCTTCCTGTTAATTCTAGAATAGAATTTAAAATTCTTCTTCTTACTTATAAGGTTTTGAATAATCAGGTCCCATCTTATCTTAGGGACCTCGTAGTACCATATCACCCCAATAGAGCGCTTCGCTCTCAGACTGCAGGCTTACTTGTAGTTCCTAGGGTTTGTAAGAGTAGAATGGGAGGCAGAGCCTTCAGCTTTCAGGCTCCTCTCCTGTGGAACCAGCTCCCAATTCAGATCAGGGAGACAGACACCCTCTCTACTTTTAAGATTAGGCTTAAAACTTTCCTTTTTGCTAAAGCTTATAGTTAGGGCTGGATCAGGTGACCCTGAACCATCCCTTAGTTATGCTGCTATAGACGTAGACTGCTGGGGGGTTCCCATGATGCACTGTTTCTTTCTCTTTTTGCTCTGTATGCACCACTCTGCATTTAATCATTAGTGATCGATCTCTGCTCCCCTCCACAGCATGTCTTTTTCCTGGTTCTCTCCCTCAGCCCCAACCAGTCCCAGCAGAAGACTGCCCCTCCCTGAGCCTGGTTCTGCTGGAGGTTTCTTCCTGTTAAAAGGGAGTTTTTCCTTCCCACTGTAGCCAAGTGCTTGCTCACGGGGTCGTTTTGACCGTTGGGGTTTTACATAATTATTGTATGGCCTTGCCTTACAATATAAAGCGCCTTGGGGCAACTGTTTGTTGTGATTTGGCGCTATATAAAAAAAATTGATTGATTGATTGATTCATTTTTATCATTGAAGATCAAAAGTCTGGGTGTGGGACAAGCACAAAACGGCAATATTTGCATATAATGGTGCTGAAAAAAGGTAAAAAGTCATCATAGACTACTAGAACAAAGTTCATAACACACTTTCATTGTAAAAAGTGTGAAATTTCCCCTTTTTCTGTTTTTCATACAATATGATCAAAGGACATAATAAGTGCCCATAGTCTAAGAATCACCCTTAAATGGTTTATTTCTTATCTGAAGCCAACCTTGAGAGTGTCACATGTAACACATTAAGGCATTTGGTGAATAAAGCAATTCACATGTCACACATTAATACAGTTTGGTGAATAAAGCAAAGGCACGTGTCACACATTAATACAGTTTGGTGAATAAAGCAATGTCAAATGTCACACATTAATAGAGTTTGGTGAATAAAGCAATGTCAAATGTCACACATTAATGGAGTTTGGTGAATAAAGCAAAGTCACATGTCACACATTAATGGAGTTTGGTGAATAAAGCAAAGTCACATGTCACACATTAATGCAGTTTGGTGAATAAAGCAAAGTTAAATGTCACACATTAATGGAGTTTGGTGAATAAAGCAAAGTTAAATGTCACACATTAATGGAGTTTGGTGAATAAAGCAATGTCACATGTCACACATTACTGAAGTTTGGTGAATAAAGCAAAGTCAAATGTCACACATTAATGGAGTTTGGTGAATAAAGCAAAGTCAAATATCACACATTAATGGAGTTTGGTGAATAAAGCAAAGTCAAATGTCACACATTAATGGAGTTTGGTGAATAAAGCAAAGTCAAATGTCACACATTAATGCAGTTTGGTGAATAAAGCAATGTCACATGTCACACATTAATAGAGTTTGAAGAATAAAGCAAAGTCAAATGTCACACATTACTGAAGTTTGGTGAATAAAGCAAAGTCAAATGTCAGACATTACTGTAGTTTGGTGAATAAAGCAAAGTCAAATTTCACACATTAATGGAGGTAGGTGAATAAAACAGTCACATGTCACACATTAATGTAGTTTGATGAATAAAGCAAAGTCAAATATCACACATGTGAATAAAGCAAAGTCACATGTCACACATTAATGCAGTTTGGTGAATAAAGCAAAGTCAAATGTCACACATTAATGGAGTTTGGTGAATAAAGCAAAGTCAAATGTCACACATTAATGGAGTTTGGTGAATAAAGCAAAGTCAAATGTCACACATTAATAGAGTTTGAAGAATAAAGCAAAGTCAAATGTCACACATTAATGCAGTTTGGTGAATAAAGCAAAGTCAAATGTCACACATTACTGTAGTTTGGTGAATAAAGCAAAGTCAAATGTCACACAGTAATGGAGGCAGGTGAATAAAACAGTCACATGTCACACATTAATAGAGTTTGGTGAATAAAGCAAAGTCAAATGTCACACATTAATGGAGGCAGGTGAATAAAACAGTCACATGTCACACATTAATAGAGTTTGGTGAATAAAGCAATGTCAAATATCACACATTAATGGAGTTTGGTGAATAAAGCAAAGTCAAATGTTACACATTAATGGAGTTTGGTGAATAAAGCAAAGTCAAATGTCACACATTAATGGAGTTTGGTGAATAAAGCAAAGTCAAATGTCACACATTAATGGAGTTTGGTGAATAAAGCAATGTCACATGTCACACATTAATAGAGTTTGAAGAATAAAGCAAAGTCAAATGTCACACATTACTGAAGTTTGGTGAATAAAGCAATGTCACATTAATGCAGTTTGGTGAATAAAGCAATGTCACACATTAATAGTTTGATGAATAAAGCAAAGTCAAATGTCACACATTAATGGACTTTGGTGAATAAAGCAAAGTCAAATGTCACACATTAATGGACTTTGGTGAATAAAGCAAAGTCAAATGTCACACATTAATGGAGTTTGGTGAATAAAGCAAAGTCAAATGTCACACATTACTGTAGTTTGGTGAATAAAGCAATGTCACACAATAGTTTGATGAATAAAGCAAAGTCAAATGTCACACATTAATGGACTTTGGTGAATAAAGCAAAGTCAAATGTCACACATTAATGGAGTTTGGTGAATAAAGCAAAGTCAAATGTCACACATTAATGGAGTTTGGTGAATAAGGCAAAGTCAAATGTCACACATTAATGGAGTTTGGTGAATAAAGCAATGTCACATGTCACACATTAATAGAGTTTGAAGAATAAAGCAAAGTCAAATGTCACACATTACTGAAGTTTGGTAAATAAAGCAATGTCACATTAATGCAGTTTGGTGAATAAAGCAAAGTCAAATGTCACACATTAATGGACTTTGGTGAATAAAGCAATGTCACATGTCACACATTAATAGAGTTTGGTGAATAAAGCAAAGTCAAATGTCACACATTAATGGAGTTTGGTGAATAAAGCAATGTCACATGTCACACATTAATAGAGTTTGAAGAATAAAGCAAAGTCAAATGTCACACATTACTGAAGTTTGGTAAATAAAGCAATGTCACATTAATGCAGTTTGGTGAATAAAGCAAAGTCAAATGTCACACATTACTGTAGTTTGGTGAATAAAGCAATGTCACATGTCACACATTAATAGTTTGAGGAATAAAGCAAAGTCAAATGTCATACATTAATAGAGTTTGGTGAATAAAGCAATGTCAAATGTCACACATTAATAGTTTGAGGAATAAAGCAAAGTCAAATGTCATACATTAATAGAGTTTGGTGAATAAAGCAATGTCAAATGTCACACATTAATGGAGGTAGGTGAATAAAACAGTCACATGTCACACATTAATGCAGTTTGGTGAATAAAGCAATGTCACATGTCACACATTAATAGAGTTTGAAGAATAAAGCAAAGTCAAATGTCACACATTACTGAAGTTTGGTAAATAAAGCAATGTCACATTAATGCAGTTTGGTGAATAAACCAATGTCACATGTCACACATTAATAGAGTTTGAAGAATAAAGCAAAGTCAAATGTCACACATTACTGAAGTTTGGTAAATAAAGCAATGTCACATTAATGCAGTTTGGTGAATAAAGCAATGTCACATGTCACACATTAATAGAGTTTGAAGAATAAAGCAAAGTCAAATGTCACACATTACTGTAGTTTGGTGAATAAAGCAATGTCACATGTCACACATTAATAGTTTGAGGAATAAAGCAAAGTCAAATGTCATACATTAATAGAGTTTGGTGAATAAAGCAATGTCAAATGTCACACATTAATGGAGGTAGGTGAATAAAACAGTCACATGTCACACAATGGAGTTTGGTGAATAAAGCAAAGTCAAATATCACACATTACTGAAGTTTGGTGAATAAAGCAAAGTCACATGTCACACATTAATGGAGTTTGGTGAATAAAGCAATGTCACATGTCACACATTAATAGTTTGATGAATAAAGCAAAGTCAAATGTCACACATTAATGGAGGCAGGTGAATAAAACAGTCACATGTCACACATTAATGCAGTTTGGTGAATAAAGCAAAGTCAAATGTCACACATTAATGCAGTTTGGTGAATAAAGCAATGTCACATGTCACACATTAATGCAGTTTGGTGAATAAAGCAAAGTCAAATGTCACACATTAATGCAGTTTGGTGAATAAAGCAATGTCACATGTCACACATTAATGCAGTTTGGTGAATAAAGCAAAGTCAAATGTCACACATTAATGCAGTTTGGTGAATAAAGCAATGTCACATGTCACACATTAATGCAGTTTGGCGAATAAAGCAAAGTCACATGTCACACATTAATGAAGTTTGGTGAATAAAGCAAAGTCAAATGTCACACATTAATGAAGTTTGGTGAATAAAGCAAAGTTAAATGTCACACATTAATGCAGTTTGGTGAATAAAGCAAAGTCAAATGTCACACATTAATGAAGTTTGGTGAATAAAGCAAAGTCAAATGTCACACATTAATGCAGTTTGGTGAATAAAGCAAAGTTAAATGTCACACATTAATGCAGTTTGGTGAATAAAGCAAAGTTAAATGTCACACATTAATGCAGTTTGGCGAATAAAGCAAAGTCACATGTCACACATTAATGCAGTTTGGTGAATAAAGCAAAGTCAAATGTCACACATTAATGAAGTTTGGTGAATAAAGCAAAGTCAAATGTCACACATTAATGCAGTTTGGTGAATAAAGCAAAGTTAAATGTCACACATTAATGCAGTTTGGTGAATAAAGCAAAGTCAAATGTCACACATTAATGCAGTTTGGTGAATAAAGCAAAGTCAAATGTCACACATTAATGGAGTTTGGTGAATAAAGCAAAGTCAAATGTCACACATTAATGCAGTTTGGTGAATAAAGCAAAGTCAAATGTCACACATTAATGCAGTTTGGTGAATAAAGCAAAGTTAAATGTCACACATTAATGCAGTTTGGTGAATAAAGCAAAGTTAAATGTCACACATTAATGCAGTTTGGTGAATAAAGCAAAGTTAAATGTCACACATTAATGCAGTTTGGTGAATAAAGCAAAGTTAAATGTCACACATTAATGCAGTTTGGTGAATAAAGCAAAGTCAAATGTCACACATTAATGAAGTTTGGTGAATAAAGCAAAGTCAAATGTCACACATTAATGAAGTTTGGTGAATAAAGCAAAGTCAAATGTCACACATTAATGAAGTTTGGTGAATAAAGCAAAGTTAAATGTCACACATTAATGCAGTTTGGTGAATAAAGCAAAGTTAAATGTCACACATTAATGCAGTTTGGTGAATAAAGCAAAGTCACATGTCACACATTAATGCAGTTTGGTGAATAAAGCAAAGTCACATGTCACACATTAATGGAGTTTGGTGAATAAAGCAAAGTCAAATGTCACACATTAATGAAGTTTGGTGAATAAAGCAAAGTTAAATGTCACACATTAATGCAGTTTGGTGAATAAAGCAAAGTCAAATGTCACACATTAATGAAGTTTGGTGAATAAAGCAAAGTCAAATGTCACACATTAATGCAGTTTGGTGAATAAAGCAAAGTTAAATGTCACACATTAATGCAGTTTGGTGAATAAAGCAAAGTTAAATGTCACACATTAATGCAGTTTGGCGAATAAAGCAAAGTCACATGTCACACATTAATGAAGTTTGGTGAATAAAGCAAAGTCAAATGTCACACATTAATGAAGTTTGGTGAATAAAGCAAAGTT
The DNA here is from genome assembly GCF_902500255.1 of Thalassophryne amazonica. NCBI lineage: Eukaryota > Metazoa > Chordata > Actinopteri > Batrachoidiformes > Batrachoididae > Thalassophryne > Thalassophryne amazonica. The sequence goes on from NC_047106.1 coordinate 137,628,120, forward strand.
AAATGTCACACATTAATGCAGTTTGGTGAATAAAGCAAAGTCAAATGTCACACATTAATGAAGTTTGGTGAATAAAGCAAAGTCAAATGTCACACATTAATGAAGTTTGGTGAATAAAGCAAAGTTAAATGTCACACATTAATGCAGTTTGGTGAATAAAGCAAAGTTAAATGTCACACATTAATGCAGTTTGGTGAATAAAGCAAAGTCAAATGTCACACATTAATGAAGTTTGGTGAATAAAGCAAAGTCAAATGTCACACATTAATGAAGTTTGGTGAATAAAGCAAAGTCAAATGTCACACATTAATGAAGTTTGGTGAATAAAGCAAAGTTAAATGTCACACATTAATGCAGTTTGGTGAATAAAGCAAAGTTAAATGTCACACATTAATGCAGTTTGGTGAATAAAGCAAAGTCACATGTCACACATTAATGCAGTTTGGTGAATAAAGCAAAGTCACATGTCACACATTAATGGAGTTTGGTGAATAAAGCAAAGTCAAATGTCACACATTAATGAAGTTTGGTGAATAAAGCAAAGTTAAATGTCACACATTAATGCAGTTTGGTGAATAAAGCAAAGTCAAATGTCACACATTAATGAAGTTTGGTGAATAAAGCAAAGTCAAATGTCACACATTAATGCAGTTTGGTGAATAAAGCAAAGTTAAATGTCACACATTAATGCAGTTTGGTGAATAAAGCAAAGTTAAATGTCACACATTAATGCAGTTTGGCGAATAAAGCAAAGTCACATGTCACACATTAATGAAGTTTGGTGAATAAAGCAAAGTCAAATGTCACACATTAATGAAGTTTGGTGAATAAAGCAAAGTTAAATGTCACACATTAATGCAGTTTGGTGAATAAAGCAAAGTCAAATGTCACACATTAATGAAGTTTGGTGAATAAAGCAAAGTCAAATGTCACACATTAATGCAGTTTGGTGAATAAAGCAAAGTCAAATGTCACACATTAATGCAGTTTGGTGAATAAAGCAAAGTCAAATGTCACACATTAATGCAGTTTGGTGAATAAAGCAAAGTCAAATGTCACACATTAATGGAGTTTGGTGAATAAAGCAAAGTCAAATGTCACACATTAATGCAGTTTGGTGAATAAAGCAAAGTTAAATGTCACACATTAATGCAGTTTGGTGAATAAAGCAAAGTCAAATGTCACACATTAATGCAGTTTGGTGAATAAAGCAAAGTTAAATGTCACACATTAATGCAGTTTGGTGAATAAAGCAAAGTTAAATGTCACACATTAATGCAGTTTGGTGAATAAAGCAAAGTTAAATGTCACACATTAATGCAGTTTGGTGAATAAAGCAAAGTTAAATGTCACACATTAATGCAGTTTGGTGAATAAAGCAAAGTCAAATGTCACACATTAATGAAGTTTGGTGAATAAAGCAAAGTCAAATGTCACACATTAATGCAGTTTGGTGAATAAAGCAAAGTTAAATGTCACACATTAATGCAGTTTGGTGAATAAAGCAATGTCACATGTCCAGTGGTGTCAAAAGTACACACATTTGTTACTTAAGTAGAAGTATAGATACTGCAGTTTAAAAACACTCTGGTAAAAGTTGAAGTATCAGCTTGACCTCTTTACTCAAGTAAAAGTGAAAAAGTATGTGCTCCAAAACCTTCTTAAAGTATAAAAGTATAAAGTAACCTTAAAAAAAAAAAAAAAAAAAAAGGTAGATGCCACTATATGAATTGAAAGCTTAATTTAAAAACTCATTCGTTCTACATGTGGCCCAAGACCCCAAACCCAAAATTACTCCCCAACACCACCTGCACGAAAATGTTTCAATTCTAGAAGCTCTGAAATGCAATCTGGGACTATTCCAGACAATAAACTGCAGTGAGTGTAGCATCCATTTAGTGAGAGAAAAAAAAAAAAACAACTTTCCTTATTCAGATTCATTCCAGTAGTATTCTGCTCTTACTAGGATGCAGCAGTTTTCTAGTTTGGCAGAAAGTTCTGGAGGAAATCACTGAAGAAATTAACACATTGACAATATGGTTTGACCGAAACAAACTGTCATTAAACTTAAATAAAACAGGGATGAAATGGAGGTGTAAGAGTCACTAGGTGTTCACAGGAAACACTTATTTATTTCTGTATGTATGTTCATTGTTAGTTGCTTTTATATTTTATTTTCTGTTGTGTTTCTATTCAGGTTCTTTTTGTCTCTTTCTCTGAAATTGTATATAATAATTATCATTAGATTATTAATATATAAACAAAAATAAATTTAAGAAATATTACAATTTGAAAATAAATGCACCCGAACTTTTAACATTGAAAATGCCATAGACATGCTAACGCGTTAGCGTCGCTCCTGTTTTTAAGTTATAAAATACATCTATCAACTGTTTCAGAAGACCATAACAGGTCGGTTTAACATAGAAAAGGTAAATAATACTCACAGAAGTATGCTCTTTAGGGTTTTAGCGGGGGAAAATTAAGCGAAAGAAAGAAAGAATAAACGAAACAATAGGTCGAAGCATTGCTTCAATCTGCGAACCACTGCTTCGATTGGTTCAAAATCCATTCCTTTATCTTCATTGATCCATGTTTCTGATATAGCAATTATGTTAAATATTTTTTTATATTGACTTAAATATTCTTTAATGTTGTTAAAGTTTGCATACAGACTTCTGCTGTTGAAATGGATTATTGATAATTTGTTATCTGTTTTAATGATCCGATTAAACTGTTCATCTGTATAATAGCAACAACTGTCATTAATATTTGAGAAGAAATTATTGTCCGGGTCTATATCGTGCTCCAAGTCCAGTACATTGTGGTCTGTGTATTTAAATGTTCTCAGTTCTAGTTTTCCATGATCAGCAATCCTGTGAGTTATATCCTTCTTGTCTCCAGATGTAGATGATGTAGTAGAATAGGTTCCTCTGGTCTGTGTCATGGTGTTGTGATGTGTTTGTGTCCTCATACCTTATTGGTCGTATTTGTCCAGTTCCTCGATGTTCCTGATTACCATAACCTTCGCTTGTTCTGGTGTTCCATTCAGTTTGATGAATGTTTTGCAGTTGGATTTCCATATCTGTTGAATTTTTCCCTGCTTTTTTAAGAGACAAGTTTTCCTGGCGATGTCTGCGTTTCTTTTGGTCAGATGTTCATTGATGAATACGTTTGTTCCTTGGAGTTTCTGTCCCTGTTTTAACAATGCCATTTTATGTTTTCTGTTGACAAACCTCATTATAACAGCTCGCTTGTCTCCATCCTCTCTCCTGGGCAGGGTGTGGCACGCTTCAATGTTATTACAGTCCATTTGAATACCTTTAGATTGCAGGAAGTCAGCCACCTGTTGTTCCACTGAGCTGGCCTCCTGCTCACTGGCCTCCCCTCTGCTGTCTTCTGACACCGCAACCGTGCGGTAGGATTGAGGTTTAATATGAATTCCTGTAATAAAACGTCGTTCATCCTTGTGTACTGTTCCAACTCCGCAACACGGTCTCCAGGTGCACAGACGCCGGTCTTTCTCGGCATTCTGGATCCGGAGAGCCTTCACTTCTTCCACAGCGTCATAATTGATTTCTGCTGCATTGTAACAACAGAGATTTCCTCAGACAAAAAGTCCAGGGACTTCTTGATATCGTCTCCCTCCTCCGCCGTCAGTGCCTTCTTCGGGACCCATGGTCAGATAAATCCGCGCTGGCACCTCGGTAAAGCCATGCCGGTGGAACTGCGCTGGCACCGCAGGCCTCGGTGAAGCCGCGCCAGTGGAACTGCGCTGACGCCTCAGGCTTTCGGTGGATGTGCGCTGACGCCTCAGCGCACATCCATCGGCGCTGAAGCCAAGAGTAACGAGGCTGTTTGTTTTAAAAATGTAAGGAATAGAAAGTACAGGACTACTTGTGTGAAAATGTAATAAGTAGAAGTCAGAAGTAGGCAGAAAATAAAGTAATGGAGTAAAGTATAGATACCTAAAAAGTGTACTTAAGTACAGTAACGAAGTAGTTTGGTGAATAAAGCAAAGTCACATGTCACACATTAATACAGTTTGAAGAATAAAGCAAAGTCACATGTCACACATTAATACAGTTTGAAGAATAAAGCAATGTCACATGTCACACATTAATGCAGTTTGGTGAATAAAGCAAAGTCACATGTCACACATTAATGCAGTTTGGTGAATAAAGCAAAGTCACATGTCACACATTAATGCAGTTTGGTGAATAAAGCAAAGGCACATGTCACACATTAATACAGTTTGAAGAATAAAGCAATGTCACATGTCACACATTAATGCAGTTTGGTGAATAAAGCAAAGTCACATGTCACACATTAATGCAGTTTGGTGAATAAAGCAAAGTCACATGTCACACATTACTGTAGTTTGGTGAATAAAGCAAAGGCACATGTCACACATTAATGCAGTTTGGTGAATAAAGCAAAGTCACATGTCATACATTACTGTAGTTTGGTGAATAAAGCAAAGGCACATGTCACACATTAATACAGTTTGGTGAATAAAGCAAAGTCACATGTCATACATTAATGCAGTTTGGTGAATAAAGCAAAGTCACATGTCACACATTACTGTAGTTTGGTGAATAAAGCAAAGGCACATGTCACACATTAATACAGTTTGAAGAATAAAGCAATGTCACATGTCACAAATTAATACAGTTTGGTGAATAAAGCAAAGTCACATGTCATACCTTTCTGTAGTTTGGTGAATAAATCAGTCACATGTCACACATTAATGCAGTTTGGTGACTAAAGCAAAGTCACATGTCACACATTAATGCATTTTGGTGACTAAAGCAAAGTCACATGTCACACATTAATGTAGTTTGGTGAATAAAGCAAAGTCACATGTCACACATTAATGCAGTTTGGTGAATAAAGCAAAGTCAAATATCACACATTAATGGAGGCAGTTGAATAAAGCAAAATGTCACACATTAATGGAGGCAGGTGAATAAAACAGTCACATGTCACACATTAATGCAGTTTCGTGAATAAAGCAAAGTCACATGTCACACATTAATGCAGTTTGGTGAATAAAGCAAAGTCAAATATCACACATTAATGGAGGCAGTTGAATAAAGCAAAATGTCACACATTAATGGAGGCAGGTGAATAAAACAGTCACATGTCACATATTAATGCAGTTTGGTGAATAAAGCAAAGTCACATGTCACACATTATTGCAGTTTGGTGAATAAAGCAAAGTTAAATGTCACACATTAATGGAGTTTGGTGAATAAAGCAAAGTCAAATGTCACACATTAATGGAGTTTGGTGAATAAAGCAAAGTTAAATGTCACACATTAATGCAGTTTGGTTAAAAAAGCAAAGGCACATGTCAGACATTAATGCAGTTTGGTGAATAAAGCAAAGTCACATGTCACACATGACTGTAGATGGTGAATAAAGCAAAGTCACATGTCACATGACTGTAGTTTGGTGAATAAAGCAAAGTCACATGTCACACATTAATGCAGTTTGGTGAATAAAGCAAAGTCACGTGTCACAGATGACTGTAGTTTGGTGAATAAAGCAAAGTCACATGTCACACATTACTGTAGTTTGGTGAATAAAGGAAAGTCACATGTCACACATTAAGATAATTTGATTAATAAAGTAAAGTCACATGTCACACATTAAGAGAATTTGATGAATAAAGCAAAGTCACATGTCACACATTAACACAGTTTCATGAATAAAGTAAAGTCACATGTCACACATTAACACAGTTTGGTGAATAAAGCAATGTCACATGTCACACATTAAGAGAGTTTATGAATAAAGAAAAGTCACATGTCAATCAATCAATCAATTTTTTTATATAGCGCCAAATCACAACAAACAGTTGCCCCAAGGCGCTTTATATTGTAAGGCAAGGCCATACAATAATTATGTAAAACCCCAACGGTCAAAACGACCCCCTGTGAGCAAGCACTTGGCTACAGTGGGAAGGAAAAACTCCCTTTTAACAGGAAGAAACCTCCAGCAGAACCAGGCTCAGGGAGGGGCAGTCTTCTGCTGGGACTGGTTGGGGCTGAGGGAGAGAACCAGGAAAAAGACATGCTGTGGAGGGGAGCAGAGATCGATCACTAATGATTAAATGCAGAGTGGTGCATACAGAGCAAAAAGAGAAAGAAACAGTGCATCATGGGAACCCCCCAGCAGTCTACGTCTATAGCAGCATAACTAAGGGATGGTTCAGGGTCACCTGATCCAGCCCTAACTATAAGCTTTAGCAAAAAGGAAAGTTTTAAGCCTAATCTTAAAAGTAGAGAGGGTGTCTGTCTCCCTGATCTGAATTGGGAGCTGGTTCCACAGGAGAGGAGCCTGAAAGCTGAAGGCTCTGCCTCCCATTCTACTCTTACAAACCCTAGGAACTACAAGTAAGCCTGCAGTCTGAGAGCGAAGCGCTCTATTGGGGTGATATGGTACTACGAGGTCCCTAAGATAAGATGGGACCTGATTATTCAAAACCTTATAAGTAAGAAGAAGAATTTTAAATTCTATTCTAGAATTAACAGGAAGCCAGTGAAGAGAGGCCAATATGGGTGAGATATGCTCTCTCCTTCTAGTCCCCGTCAGTACTCTAGCTGCAGCATTTTGAATTAACTGAAGGCTTTTTAGGGAACTTTTAGGACAACCTGATAATAATGAATTACAATAGTCCAGCCTAGAGGAAATAAATGCATGAATTAGTTTTTCAGCATCACTCTGAGACAAGACCTTTCTGATTTTAGAGATATTGCGTAAATGCAAAAAAGCAGTCCTACATATTTGTTTAATATGCGCTTTGAATGACATATCCTGATCAAAAATGACTCCAAGATTTCTCACAGTATTACTAGAGGTCAGGGTAATGCCATCCAGAGTAAGGATCTGGTTAGACACCATGTTTCTAAGATTTGTGGGGCCAAGTACAATAACTTCAGTTTTATCTGAGTTTAAAAGCAGGAAATTAGAGGTCATCCATGTCTTTATGTCTGTAAGACAATCCTGCAGTTTAGCTAATTGGTGTGTGTCCTCTGGCTTCATGGATAGATAAAGCTGGGTATCATCTGCGTAACAATGAAAATTTAAGCAATACCGTCTAATAATACTGCCTAAGGGAAGCATGTATAAAGTGAATAAAATTGGTCCTAGCACAGAACCTTGTGGAACTCCATAATTAACTTTAGTCTGTGAAGAAGATTCCTCATTTACATGAAGAAATTGTAATCTATTAGACAAATATGATTCAAACCACCGCAGCGCAGTGCCTTTAATACCTATGACATGCTCTAATCTCTGTAATAAAATTTTATGGTCAACAGTATCAAAAGCAGCACTGAGGTCCAACAGAACAAGCACAGAGACGAGTCCACTGTCCGAGGCCATAAGAAGATCATTTGTAACCTTCACTAATGCTGTTTCTGTACTATGATGAATTCTAAAACCTGACTGAAACTCTTCAAATAGACCATTCCTCTGCAGATGATCAGTTAGCTGTTTTACAACTACCCTTTCAAGAATTTTTGAGAGAAAAGGAAGGTTGGAGATTGGCCTATAATTAGCTAAGATAGCTGGGGCAAGTGATGGCTTTTTAAGTAATGGTTTAATTACTGCCACCTTAAAAGCCTGTGGTACATAGCCAACTAACAAAGATAGATTGATCATATTTAAGATCGAAGCATTAAATAATGGTAGGGCTTCCTTGAGCAGCCTGGTAGGAATGGGGTCTAATAAACATGTTGATGGTTTGGATGAAGTAACTAATGAAAATAACTCAGACAGAACAATCGGAGAGAAAGAGTCTAACCAAATACCGGCATCACTGAAAGCAGCCAAAGATAACGATACGTCTTTGGGATGGTTATGAGTAATTTTTTTCTCTAATAGTTAAAATTTTGTTAGCAAAGAAAGTCATGAAGTCATTACTAGTTAAAGTTAATGGAATACTCAGCTCAATAGAGCTCTGACTCTTTGTCAGCCTGGCTACAGTGCTGAAAAGAAACCTGGGGTTGTTCTTATTTTCTTCAATTAGTGATGAGTAGAAAGATGTCCTAGCTTTACGGAGGGCTTTTTTTTATAGAGCAACAGACTCTTTTTCCAGGCTAAGTGAAGATCTTCTAAATTAGTGAGACGCCATTTCCTCTCCAACTTACGGGTTATCTGCTTTAATGTACGAGTTTGTGAGTTATACCACGGAGTCAGACACTTCTGATTTAAAGCTCTCTTTTTCAGAGGAGCTACAGCATCCAAAGTTGTCTTCAATGAGGATGTAAAACTATTGACGAGATACTCTATCTCCCTTACAGAGTTTAGGTAGCTACTCTGCACTGTGTTGGTATATGGCATTAGAGAACATAAAGAAGGAATCATATCCTTAAACCTAGTTACAGCGCTTTCTGAAAGACTTCTAGTGTAATGAAACTTATTCCCCACTGCTGGGTAGTCCATCAGAGTAAATGTAAATGTTATTAAGAAATGATCAGACAGAAGGGAGTTTTCAGGGAATACTGTTAAGTCTTCTATTTCCATACCATAAGTCAGAACAAGATCTAAGATATGATTAAAGTGGTGGGTGGACTCATTTACTTTTTGAGCAAAGCCAATAGAGTCTAATAATAGATTAAATGCAGTGTTGAGGCTGTCATTCTCAGCATCTGTGTGGATGTTAAAATCGCCCACTATAATTATCTTATCTGAGCTAAGCACTAAGTCAGATAAAAGGTCTGAATATTCACAGAGAAACTCACAGTAACGACCAGGTGGACAATAGATAATAACAAATAAAACTGGTTTTTGGGACTTCCAATTTGGATGGACAAGACTAAGAGTCAAGCTTTCAAATGAATTAAAGCTCTGTCTGGGTTTTTGATTAATTAATAAGCTGGAATGGAAGATTGCTGCTAATCCTCCGCCCCGGCCCGTGCTACGAGCATTCTGACAGTTAGTGTGACTCGGGGGTGTTGACTCATTTAAACTAACATATTCATCCTGCTGTAACCAGGTTTCTGTTAGGCAGAATAAATCAATATGTTGATCAATTATTATATCATTTACCAACAGGGACTTAGAAGAGAGAGACCTAATGTTTAATAGACCGCATTTAATTGTTTTAGTCTGTGGTGCAGTTGAAGGTGCTATATTATTTTTTCTTTTTGAATTTTTATGCTTAAATAGATTTTTGCTGGTTATTGGTGGTCTGGGAGCAGGCACCGTCTCTACGGGGATGGGGTAATGAGGGGATGGCAGGGGGAGAGAAGCTGCAGAGAGGTGTGTAAGACTACAACTCTGCTTCCTGGTCCCAACCCTGGATAGTCACGGTTTGGAGGATTTAAGAAAATTGGCCAGATTTCTAGAAATGAGAGCTGCTCCATCCAAAGTGGGATGGATGCCGTCTCTCCTAACAAGACCAGGTTTTCCCCAGAAGCTTTGCCAATTATCTATGAAGCCCACCTCATTTTTTGGACACCACTCAGACAGCCAGCAATTCAAGGAGAACATGCGGCTAAACATGTCACTCCCGGTCCGATTGGGGAGGGGCCCAGAGAAAACTACAGAGTCCGACATTGTTTTTGCAAAGTTACACACCGATTTAATGTTAATTTTAGTGACCTCCGATTGGCGTAACCGGGTGTCATTACTGCCAACGTGAATTACAATCTTACCAAATTTACGCTTAGCCTTAGCCAGCAGTTTCAAATTTCCTTCAATGTTGCCTGCTCTGGCCCCCGGAAGACAATTGACTATGGTTGCTGGTGTCGCTAACTTCACATTTCTCAAAACAGAGTCGCCAATAACCAGAGTTTGATCCTTGGCGGGTGTGTCGTCGAGTGGGGAAAAACGGTTAGAGATGTGAACGTTTTGGCGGTGTACACGGGGCTTCTGTTTAGGGCTACGCTTCCTCCTCACAGTCACCCAGTCAGCCTGCTTTCCCGGCTGCTCGGGATCTGCCGGGGGGAACTAACGGCGGCTAAGCTACCTTGGTCCGCACCGACTACAGGGGCCTGGCTAGCTGTAGAATTTTCCACGGTGCGGAGCCGAGTCTCCAATTCGCCCAGCCTGGCCTCCAAAGCTACGAATAAGCTACACTTATTACAAGTACCGTTACTGCTAAAGGAGGCCGAGGAATAACTAAACATTTCACACCCAGAGCAGAAAAGTGCGGGAGAGACAGGAGAAGCCGCCATGCTAAATCGGCTAAGAGCTAGTAGCTACGCTAAGCTAGCGGATTCCTAAAAACACGCAAAGTGAATAATGTGTAAATAATTTAGAGGTGATTCAGCAGAAGGAGTGCTTTAGTTAAGGCACGTAAAGATTACACTGGGAAACAAATCGTAATCTAGATAACTAGATCAATCTAACTGCGCAGATTAAACAGCTAACAGATACAGAAAAACACCGCTGTGCTCCGGAACAGGAAGTGATACAATACCGCAGTGAGAGCCAACCACCAGTAGAGGCAAGCAAGAAATGTCACACATTAATGCAGTTTGGTGAATAAAGCAAAGGCACATGTCACACATTAATACAGTTTGGTGAATAAAGCAAAGTCACATGTCATACATTACTGTAGTTTGGTGAATAAAGCAAAGGCACATGTCACACATTAATGCAGTTTGGTGAATAAAGCAAAGTCACATGTCACACATTAATGCAGTTTGGTGAATAAAGCAATGTCACATGTCACACATTACTGCAGTTTGGTGAATAAAGCAAAGGCACATGTCACACATTAATACAGTTTGAAGAATAAAGCAATGTCACATGTCACAAATGAATACAGTTTGGTGAATAAAGCAAAGTCACATGTCACACATTACTGTAGTCTGGTGAATACAGCAAAGGCACATGTCACACATTAATGCAGTTTGGTGAATAAACAAAGGCACATGTCGCACATTAATGCAGTTTGGTGAATAAAGCAAAGTCACATGTCACACATTAATTGTTGGGTATTTTCTCCTCCAAACATTCTTAAAACCTTTAACAAGACAAACAGAGTCAAGAAACACCAGTGAGACAGAAAGTCAAATTTAGCTTGCGAGGAGTGCAGACAGTCCGTACACGTAGTACCACTGAGAGCACTGAGGACTGCTGCGCATGCTCACTCTTTTTATTAGGAGAAAGCCCTACCCACATTGTGAAACTTGTCCTAAGGGTGGGGGGAAACATCGCAAGACAAGTTTCTTCCCGTAAAACAGAACATCTTATGGCACGTATACTAATGATTGCAGCTGCGTGGAGAAACTTTTGTTTAATCTTATCAATGGAGGTCAGCACATCCTATTCTTGCAGGCTTGTCTGTTGTACTTATCATCTGTTCTTCATCTGCTTGGAATGTTCCTGTACTGCACAAAACAAGGTCATAAATTTACAACAGTCAAAAACAACCTCCAACTCTTCACTCCCAGTTCAGCCTGACCCCAGCATGCTTCACTCCCAGTCGTTAGTGGCTACAAAAACAAAGTTGAGCTATCAGTGTAATAATAACAAGTACATTCTCAGGGTTGCGTTAAGACAGGTACAAAACAGCTCAATAACGTTTCATCAGAACAAAGACAAAGGAACAAATGTTTAACAGTGATAATAATATATATATATATATATATATATATATATATATATATATATATATATATATATATATATATATAAAATCTTTAACATTTCCCTCCTGTTATCGCTTGTTAAACATATAGTAGGCATCACCTAGCTTAGCACTTCTTTTGAGATTTTCACTAAGAGGTTCATCATGGTATGTTCTACAGGCTTACACCCCAGAGGTTATGTCATCATTGTCATCATCATCGGTGTCTGGGTCATCATACTTCCATTGGTCTGGGTACAGGTCATGAGAGTCATCTTCCTCCTCGTCGTCGTTTTGCCCCAGGAGTGGATATGAAGCTGGTCCCCCTCCTGGTCCTGGACCTATTGCTGTGGTTATCATTCTATTTACAAGGCCTCGAAGACATGGAATACAACAACATCCACACAATGTTAGAATCGCAGCAAATACTGCTATAGACACTAATAGTGAAGAAATCAAAGACCTCCATTTTCCCATCCCTTCCAGCCACCAATCCCAGCCTTCGGTGTTTACTCCACTGTGCTCTTTCATCTTCCTGTTCAACGTCCTCAGCCCGTCGATGGCTTGAGTGAGGCTGCCATCTGCAGCTGTGTTGTTGGGAATGAATGTGCAGCATTGTTCTCCGAACATGGCACAAACACCTCCTTTCTCTGCCAACAACATATGCAGAGCAATCCGGTTCTGGAAGGCCATAAGGGATGTGGCTGCTAACTGTGAATGGACAGCCTTAAATCCTTCCTCAGTCCAATTTCCTAATTTCTGTACATTGTAGTGGATGTAGTTTATTCTGTCTACATTCTTATTAATTGAACACCACCAACAGATGGAGGATTCGAATCCAGCTGCTATTTGATCAACCAGTTTATACTCGTCAGGCACTCCTCTGGGGACTCCTATCGCATCAATATATGTTGGATCTCCCACTCCTTTCCAATCTCTTTTTACTCTATGTCTGGCTATGCCTTTCTGCCAGTCTTCAGGAATAAGAGAAGCTGCATATGTCATAACGTCTTCAGGGGTCATGGGTATAGCTTTAACTGGTAACAATAATGATATTAATGCACAATAACCTGACACATTTCTTGGCAGTCTGTCAAAGATTCTGTTATCACCACACCACCACCACATATCACTCCTACTGACAGGCTTGAATGTGGACTTACTATGGACCACATCCTTACACCAGGCAGTGTGGTTTAAGCTACCCAAAGTTGCGCTTGTCCCTGTCAAGTTTACACATGTATGGTTAGCATGCCCAACTTTGCTTGAAAATAAAGGTTTAATCTTAGTCAATTTGGTCAATGGATAGATCTTGTCCCACTTCGAACAATTGTTGTTTGCTGCAATGTAGGTCTGTGTCATTACAGTCAACAGACAGTCTGTGGTTAATGTTGCCGGTATTACCTGTAATATAGGTCTGGGTCCCATACATACAACACAGTCCCTTTTTGTAGCTAGTCCTGCTTGTTCTGCCATTAAAAGCCAATTATTATTTTGTCCACTAATTCCTGTAGTTACTAGGAACCAGTCATCTGTTTTCATGTCTTTTGTATTTCTTATGGATGCACCCTTTGTCCTGCTGAGATCAGTCATAACTGGTTGCTTTAATGTCTTGTTAACTGTAGCCGTGATATTATCTTCACACAATATCAGGGAGAAGTAGGGGTCAGACCCTGTTTTGTGGACCCACAACAAAAACAACCAACATTCTGGATCCGGTGTTCCTGGTGGGATAATGGATTTGTTTTTTGTATCCACTACAATCAGCAAGCTATCCTCTGTTTGATACATTTTGAGAAATTGGCTTTGGTACTTAGCCCACCCGGTTTGTGCCCAACTAGGCGTCCATCTGTCATACCTATCTGCCACCAAGGTCTCCCATCTCTTATCCTGTTGATCATTTGTCATATACCAATCATAGCCACTATACCATGATCCCTGTTGATCATCCTGTGTCCGTGTCAAGGATGTAAAAGGGACTTTGATTACTACTGAAGCATTTCGGGGAAAGCAGGCCTGTACACCAAATTGATATGCTCTTTGTTTACGACATCGATGCCCTACAGGTATAAGTGGATTGGGGCCTTTGTCCTCTCTTTTTGGCCTATTCAGTTTGTTGATATGTCCCTTATCGTGTCCTGTGCTTATGGCTTTCAATAATAATCCCAATCCGAAAAAGAAAAGTAGCATAATAAGGACTGTCCATGGGGTCCAGGGACCCTCGTTCTTTTTGTTTTTTACTTTTGTCATTTCTACACACTACAGCACACCTATGTTCAGAACAGTGGTTTCTTAAAGTCTTCTGCTAGCTTTCGTGTCTAACCTGGATCTTAACACCAAGCTCACACACTATTACTAGTCTTATCCTACTGTTCTTACTGTTTGTCTGTGTCTGCAGAAATGACTTTCTTACAGTGAGTTAAATGAATCCATGTACTTCTTTCCCCAATTTTCAAGGCTGTGGGTGTTGTGAGTAGTACTTGATGGGGCCCTTCCCATTTAGGTGAATGCCAGTGTTTTCTCTTGATGCTTCTTATCAACACCCAGTCTCCAGGTACCACTTTAGGGTCATCCTGTGGAGAAATGGGATCATCAGTGTTTGAAACTCTCCCTCGTTGTCTTTCTAACATCTTCCTCATGTAATCTGCCAAATTGGCTTCCTCAGGTACATCCCAAATTTGCCCATAATATGGCAATCAGTATTTTCTGCCAAACAATGTTTCATACGGTGTCAACCCCATGGTACTAGTTATGTTTATGTACATTTTTACCAAATCTACACAATGTGTCCATGGTCTGCCTGTTTCCTCCATTGTCTTCCTAAGTCTGTTTTTTACTGTCCCATTCATCCTTTCCACTAATCCGGCACTTTGTGGATGATAAGCACAGTGATTTTTAAGATTGATCTGTAGTGCTTCTCCCACATGTTGCACTATTGTATTAACAAAATGCGCTCCATTATCTGAATAGACTGTTTCTGGTATTCCAAATCGTGAAATGATGTCTTTGCACAGTGCTTTAGCCACTGTAAGTGCATCTGCATGTTTTGTGGGGAACAATTCTACCCATTTTGAGAAGGCATCAATTACGACTAAACAAAATTCCTTCCCTTCATGTTTACTCAACTGTATATAATCCATGTGGATCACTTGAAAGGGGTATTGTGGTGTTGGAAATTTGCCTCTTTGGGGTCTCAAATTACCCTGTGAGTTGTGTTTTGCACAGGTCATACATGCTCTACAATGCTGTTTTGCATATGCATAGAACCCATAAAGACAAAAAATAGATTGTAATTGCGATAACATACCCCCTGATGAGACATGCGTCACGCCATGGCTCATGATAGCTGCCCATTTAAACATATTTTTTGGCAATATGGGTTTCTTTTGTGGTCATAAGTACAAGTCGTTTGCATATGTAGCTCCTTTGTTTAACCACATTTGTTTTTCTTTTTCAGGTGCCTGCTGTTGCATGTCAGCAAGCAGTGTGTGACCTAAATGCAAATCCGGAGAGGTTTCGTGTAGGAGAAAAATAGAAAAAGCTGCTGCTGCCTTTGCGGTTTTGTCAGCGAAATCATTTCCTTTTGAAACACTGTCAGAGCCTTTGGTGTGAGCCGCACATTTGCATATAGCAATTTGTTTAGGCAATTTCACAGCTTTCAGTAGTGCAGTTAGGAGTGAAGCATGAGTCACTGGCTTTCCAGATGATGTCACCATTCCACGCTCTTCCCACAGTTTTGCAAACACATGCACTGTGCTGAAAGCGTACTGGCTGTCTGTATAGATTGTTACAGCCCTTCCTTTAAATAAATGACAAGCTGCAGTTAGAGCCACTAATTCAGCTGCTTGCGCTGAGAATGATGATGGCAACGAAGTAGAATCCAATACTTCTGAATTTGTGACAACAGCATATCCAGATTGTGTTTGTCCATAAGCATTTTTAGTGGAGGATCCATCCACATACACAATTGTACTGTGTGGGATGGGCGTATCCAAAAGATCAACACGGGCTTTCATACAAACAGTTGCTACGTCGAGACAATTGTGCGGCTCACCATCCTCAGGTAAAGGTATCAATGTGGATGGATTCAATGTTGTACATCGCTCTACCGTAAGGTGTGGTTGTGATAATAGCAAGGACATGCACGAAAGATGTCTTGCTGGGGACAAAAAGCTCATGTTTGTCTGCAACAGAAGTGCAGAAACTGCATGTGGAACTTTCAATGTCAGCTGATGGAATAGAACAACATTACTGCTACTTTGAACAGCCATAGAGGCTGCAACAACGGCTTGTACGCATGGTGGTAGAGCACTTGCCACTGCATCCAATTTAGATGAGTAGTAGGCAACTGGCCTTAATTTTGAGCCATATACTTGTACCAAAGCACTAGTCATGAACTTATTCTTACAATCAACTGTTTGAATGAATGGTTTACTATAATCTGGTAGTGCCAAAACTGTGGATGACACTAATGTTTGTTTGACTTTCACAAAGGCTTCCTCAGCATCTTTGTTCCATTCCAGCATGGTTGACATTGAAATATCATCTTTGTACATCAAATCAGAAAGTGGACTAGTCAACTCTGCATAGCAAGGAATCCATGCCCTGCAGTAATTTGTCAATCCAAGAAATGACATCATCTGTCTTTTAGTTTGTGGTTTCGGAGCATGTAAAATCGCTTCCTTTCTGTCAGACAGGATCGTGCGCCCTGTGGCTGACAGTTCATGTCCTAAATATTTCATTTTATCCCTACACAACTGAACTTTGTTTTTGCTCACTTTGTGGCCATTATCAAATAAGAAACACAACAATGCTACTGTGTCAGTTATGCAGTTTTCTCGCGTGTCAGAGGCAATCAAAATGTCATCAACATACACTAATAGTTGGCTATCCGCCGGTGGAACGAAGTTGGCCAAACATGCCGACATGACTTGAGAATAAATCGTTGGACTTTCTGCATAACCCTGCGGTAATCTAGTAAATGTATATCGTTGTCCTTTAAAGGTAAAGGCAAACCAGAACTGACTATCTGGGTCCATTGGTACAGAGAAGAATGCATTACTGATATCTATTACAGAAAAACAACTAGAATTTGATCTCAATGAGTTTAACAGTGTGTGCGGATCTGGAACACATGGAGCTCTTTTTACTACAGCAGCATTTACAGCTTGGAGATCCTGTATCATTCTCCATCCCACTGAGGGCGGAGCCTTTTTTACAGGAAATATGGGTGTGTTACATGGTGAATCTGGGCATGGCACTATTACTCCTGCTGCCAACAAATCCTCTATTACTGGTCTGATTCCTTCAATTGCATCAGGTTTCAACGGATACTGTCTTACACATGGTCTGTATTCTGTTTTTGGTCTTATAACTACTGGTTGTGCATTTTTAATCAGTCCTACATCTGAAGGACCTGTTGTCCACAATCCTGATGGTACAGAAGAGAGAAGATCATCCTCTTCAGGACTCAATTGAAATACTCAGGATTGTGAAGTGGACACATCAATGTGTGTGCCTGCGTGCATCACCAGAGATACATTTACTGGGACTTTATACAATTTGGTGGATGGACTGAACTCAGTGTGAGGTCCTACTCTACCCCAATCAGTAGCCGATAATGCAGTCATGGCCGTTACTCCTAACTCCTGCCACTCAGTCAGGAATGGTTTACAAAGTGACACATGCAATGACATGCCTGTGAGTCTCAGTTTCAATATGTCTTCTGTCGCCCCAGATACTGTTATGACAGCTGTTGAATTGCTGTCATAAATTAAATCCGTCATAGTCAGCTTGACTGGTGAAATGTTTTTTAACTTGTTTTCATAATCGCCATCAGGACCTGGCATATCTTTGTGCCACATAGTGACATGTAGGTCAGATGGTGACATTTTTTGTTCCGGATGTTTTAGTAATGCTGTCGCTTGCAACATAATGTCTTTACCCCATCCTGCTGCATCTTCTTCAGAAATGTCAAATGTATAGTAATAGTGGAATGTGGGGTCATCGCTTTCTTCTCTCACCATGTTAACACCTCCTGTGCGCTTAACAACTAATTTCCCTTGTTCCACAAGTATGGACAAGCCCAATGCTGTCAATCCGTCTCGTCCCAGAAGATTTACGGGACACTGTGGCATGTTCAGCAATGGCATTGTACACGTCATTCCAAATGGATCTTCCAAGGTTATGGGTTTAGTAATAGGGACGTCTGATGTTTGTCCATTTGCAGAGCGAACCCTAAAGGTTTCGTTGCTTAATTTATGGACTGGTATGTTGTCATTACATGTGGTTCTACATGCTCCTGTGTCACAAAGAAATACCACTGGTCGTCCATTTACTAACAAAGTCACTTCCGGTTTTGGTACCGGATTTCCCAGTAAGGCACATAAATCCATATCGCACTCAGATTCGCTGTCTGGAGTGGTGTCATGGATTATGGAATCTAGTCATTGTGGATACTGTGGTTGTGGAGGATTATTCCGTTGTGGAATTCTTCCTGCCGCTCCATCAGCAGGTGGATTCGGACAATTTCTAGACATATGTCCCTCTCTCCCACAGTTCCAACAAATCAGGGGACCACGTGGTGGCCCTCCCTGTCTGTACTGCTGTCGCGGTTGCCATGGTCCTTGACGTTGTGGCTGTCCACCTTGTCTGTTTTGCCATGGCTTTTGGGGGCGTTTGCACTGCTTCTGCTGTCTTAAGTTACCTTGTTGGTAATATATTTCATCCCCTCCTTGTGCTACATACACTCCTTTGTCGCTGTTTCCTGTCTTTTTCTGCTTTAAGACTTCTTCTGCATGACAGCAGTGTGTATGTGTTTCTTCCAATGTGCCTGTTGGCAGTCCAATCCAATGTTTCTGTATCCAAGCTTTTATATCCTTATTGGAGTGTTGGATCAGAGTGTTTTTTAACTGTTGTTCATACACTGGTGTTCCTGGCAATATGCCACTATGGACCCTAAATACACTCTCAAATCTGCATCTAAACTCTGTCCATGGTTCTCCTTCTTTCTGTGTTGTCCTGGTAATTTCAGTATAATTTATCTTTGGTCCTAACACACCTTTTGCACGTGTAATCATAGCTTCCACTCTTGTTTGCAACACTGGATTATCATGCTCCAGTGGCTTTCTTTCCGCGTCTACAGGATTCCAGTCCCCACGTACCTGACTCCATTTTGGGCCACATGCTTTCATCCACACCTGTTGGACTTCAGGTCCATTAAGGTGGTAAGAATTTCTAATGTTTTCTATATCCTGCATAAATCCCTCAATATCAACATGTGGCGATGGTATCATGTCGACTGCTGCTTTGATATCATCAGCATTCCATGTTCGATATACGAGCATGGTTGGTCGATGCCCTGCTGTTCCTGCACGAGGATTTGGTACTTCTATCAAAGGATAGGCACCTCCCTGGTCACTGTGTTCCTCCATGGGAGGGGCTGTAGGCACTTTTGTTTGACTGCGTGTTTGTGGCTTTTCTTGTTTTTCACTTTTTACCTTAGGTTTTACTGCCAAATCATACTGTGGTGGCGGTACATCATCATCCTCTGGTAGAGGAGGATATAAAGGTGTTGTTGTCACCGACGATCCAGCCGACGGTGGTTGTTGAGGTTGTTCTGGTTCTCTGTGCTGAATTATCACATCTTCTTCTGCCTTACCTACAGCTTTCTTTTTCCTTGCTTTCTCTAATCGTCGCTTCTCTGCTCCCTTCCGTCTGTTCTCTGCTTCCTCCTCCCAAAATGCCACTAAATCTGCCCCTATTTTCTGCTTCTTTTTCTCATCACCTTTATGTTCCTGTTCTAACTCCTTCTTCAGTTTCTGTATACTGGTCAGGTTCAGTCGTCCGTCAAAGTCATGTTTATTTATCCAGGTCTCCAATTTCTTTGTTGCTATTGGATTTTTTGCTTCCATAAATTTCCAGTCGTCAGTTGATACATTTTCTCTCTTCTTAGACGTCTTTCCCCCCATTTTTATTATTCTTTGTTATAATTTGGACTTCAGACGGGGGCACACCTAGGGTGTTCTAAATCTGAAGTTTTCACTTCCTTTGGACGTGACAATTAACAGCCCGTCGTGTGGTTGATTCCTTTCACCTCCCCGTAGGAAGCGGAATCACTTGCCTCTGCTTCCACACACGGTTGTCACTTCCTTTGTCCAAAGTATTACACTTTCACACAGTTATTTTATTTACACAAATACATAGAAACACTTTTAATAACCGTACGCGTATTCTTAGGCCAGGGGAGCTCGCCCTCCCGTGGAATTTAACTAATGTCCTGCATTAGGGGACTCCACCGTCCCTGCAAGATTTAACTGCCTTTTCACTGTGCACGTATTTCACTGTGCACGTATTTCTACCCGGTATTTCCTTTACGTATTAAAACAGAGGAGTCCGTACCCTCCTTCGGAATTTAACTACGTGCGTTCCTCGCTACCGTAGAGGAGTCCGCCCTCCCCGCGGAGTTTAACTGTGTTACATTAACAGACGATTCCACGCCATCGCTTACGGAGTTTAACTGTTTTATGTGATCTGATCACCACTCACTCAGTACTGTTACAAAGAAATTCTACTCACTGACTCGACCTCCTGTCTTCTTCGGGAAAATCTCGTCAACCAGACGATGCCAACGGCGGTCGACAATTGCAGACACGATCAATCGATCGGACCTTGGCCAAGGATTTACGTCTGGACTTGATGACCTCCGCCGGACACCTCCGGTGTTGTTGAGCTCCCGGACGAGCCCCCAGTCAATGTTGGGTATTTTCTCCTCCAAACATTCTTAAAACCTTTAACAAGACAAACAGAGTCAAGAAACACCAGTGAGACAGAAAGTCAAATTTAGCTCGCGAGGAGTGCAGACAGTCCATACACGTAGTACCACTGAGAGCACTGAGGACTGCTGCGCATGCTCACTCTTTTTATTAGGAGAAAGCCCTACCCACATTGTGAAACTTGTCCTAAGGGTGGGGGGAAACATCGCAAGACAAGTTTCTTCCCGTAAAACAGAACATCTTATGGCACGTATACTAATGATTGCAGCTGCGTGGAGAAACTTTTGTTTAATCTTATCAATGGAGGTCAGCACATCCTATTCTTGCAGGCTCGTCTGTTGTACTTATCATCTGTTCTTCATCTGCTTGGAATGTTCCTGTACTGCACAAAACAAGGTCATAAATTTACAACAGTCAAAAACAACCTCCAACTCTTCACTCCCAGTTCAGCCTGACCCCAGCATGCTTCACTCCCAGTCGTTAGTGGCTACAAAAACAAAGTTGAGCTATCAGTGTAATAATAACAAGTACATTCTCAGGGTTGCGTTAAGACAGGTGCAAAACAGCTCAATAACGTTTCATCAGAACAAAGACAAAGGAACAAATGTTTAACAGTGATAATAATATATATATATATATATATATATATATATATATAATCTTTAACATTTATGCAGTTTGGTGAATAAAGCAATGTCACATGTCACACATTACTGTAGTTTGGTGAATAAAGCAAAGGCACATGTCGCACATTAATGCAGTTTGGTGAATAAAGCAAAGTCACATGTCACACATTAATACAGTTTGCTGAATAAAGCAAAGTCACATGTCACACATTAATAGTTTGATGAATAAAGCAAAGTCACATGTCACACATTAAGAGAATTTGATGAATAAAGCAAAGTCACATGTCACACATTAACACAGTTTCATGAATAAAGTAAAGTCACATGTCACACATTAACACAGTTTGGTGAATAAAGCAATGTCACATGTCACACATTGATACAGTTTGGTGAATAAAGCAAAGTCACATGTCACACATTAACACAGTTTCATGAATAAAGTAAAGTCACATGTCACACATTAACACAGTTTGGTGAATAAAGCAATGTCACATGTCATACATTAAGAGAGTTTGATGAATAAAGCAAAGTCAAATGTCACACATTAAGAGAGTTTGATGAATAAAGCAAAGTCAAATGTCACACATTAAGAGAGTTTGATGAATAAAGCAAAGTCAAATGTCACACATTAATGCAGTTTGGTGAATAAAGCAAAGGCACATGTCACACATTAATACAGTTTGGTGAATAAAGCAAAGTCACATGTCATACATTACTGTAGTTTGGCAAATAAAGCAAAGGCACATGTCACACATTAATGGAGTTTGGTAAATAAAGCAAAGGCACATGTCACACATTACTGTAGTTTGGTAAATAAAGCAAAGGCACATGTCACACATTAATGGAGTTTGGTGAATAAAGCAAAGTCACATGTCATACATTACTGTAGTTTGGTAAATAAAGCAAAGGCACATGTCACACATTAATGGAGTTTGGTGAATAAAGCAAAGGCACATGTCACACATTACTGTAGTTTGGTAAATAAAGCAAAGGCACATGTCACACATTAATGGAGTTTGGTGAATAAAGCAAAGTCACATGTCATACATTACTGTAGTTTGGTAAATAAAGCAAAGGCACATGTCACACATTAATGGAGTTTGGTGAATAAAGCAAAGGCACATGTCACAGATTAATGCAGTTTGGTGAATAAAGCAATGTCACACATTAATGCAGTTTGGTGAATAAATCAATCAATCAGTCAATTTTTTTATATAGCGCCAAATCACAACAAACAGTTGCCCCAAGGCACTTTATATTGTAAGGCAAGGCCATACAATAATTATGTAAAACCCCAACGGTCAAAACGACCCCCTGTGAGCAAACACTTGGCTACAGTGGGAAGGAAAAACTCCCTTTTAACAGGAAGAAACCTCCAGCAGAACCAGGCTCAGGGAGGGGCAGTCTTCTGCTGGGACTGGTTGGGGCTGAGGGAGAGAACCAGGAAAAAGACATGCTGTGGAGGGGAGCAGAGATCGATCACTAATGATTAAATGCAGAGTGGTGCATACAGAGCAAAAAGAGAAAGAAACAGTGCATCATGGGAACCCCCCAGCAGTCTACGTCTATAGCAGCATAACTAAGGGATGGTTCAGGGTCACCTGATCCAGCCCTAACTATAAGCTTTAGCAAAAAGGAAAGTTTTAAGCCTAATCTTAAAAGTAGAGAGGGTGTCTGTCTCCCTGATCTGAATTGGGAGCTGGTTCCACAGGAGAGGAGCCTGAAAGCTGAAGGCTCTGCCTCCCATTCTACTCTTACAAACCCTAGGAACTACAAGTAAGCCTGCAGTCTGAGAGCGAAGCGCTCTATTGGGGTGATATGGTACTATGAGGTCCCTAAGATAAGATGGGACCTGATTATTCAAAACCTTATAAGTAAGAAGAAGAATTTTAAATTCTATTCTAGAATTAACAGGAAGCCAATGAAGAGAGGCCAATATGGGTGAGATATGCTCTCTCCTTCTAGTCCCCGTCAGTACTCTAGCTGCAGCATTTTGAATTAACTGAAGGCTTTTTAGGGAACTTTTAGGACAACCTGATAATAATGAATTACAATAGTCCAGCCTAGAGGAAATAAATGCATGAATTAGTTTTTCAGCATCACTCTGAGACAAGACCTTTCTGATTTTAGAGATATTGCGTAAATGCAAAAAAGCAGTCCTACATATTTGTTTAATATGCGCTTTGAATGACATATCCTGATCAAAAATGACTCCAAGATTTCTCACAGTATTACCATAAGCAATGGCACATGTCACAGATTAATGCAGTTTGGTGAATAAAGCAAAGTCACATGTCACACATTATTGTAGGTTGGTGAATAAACAAAGGCACATGTCGCACATTAATGCCATTTGGTGAATAAAGCAAAGTCACATGTCACACATTAATAGAGTTTGAACAATAAAGCAAAGTCAAATGTCACACATTAATGGAGTTTGGTGAATAAATCAAAGTCAAATATCACACATTACTGAGGTTTGGTGAATAAAGCAATGTCACATGTCACACATTAATGGAGTTTGGTGAATAAAGCAAAGTCACATGTCACACATTAATAGAGTTTGAACAATAAAGCAAAGTCAAATGTCACACATTAATGGAGTTTGGTGAATAAATCAAAGTCAAATATCACACATTACTGAGGTTTGGTGAACAAAGCAATGTCACATGTCACACATTAATGCAGTTTGGTGAATAAAGCAATGTCACACATTAATGCAGTTTGGTGAATAAAGCAATGGCACATGTCACAGATTAATGCAGTTTGGTGAATAAAGCAAAGTCACTTGTCACACATTAATGCAGTTTGGTGAATAAAGCAAAGTCACATGTCACACATTAATGCAGTTTGGTGAATAAAGCAATGTCACATGTCACACATTACTGTAGTTTGGTGAATAAAGCAAAGTCACATGTCACACATTAATGCAGTTTGGTGAATAAAGCAAAGTCACATGTCACACATTAATACAGTTTGCTGAATAAAGCAAAGTCACATGTCACACATTAATAGTTTGATGAATAAAGCAAAGTCACATGTCACACATTAATGCAGTTTGGTGAATAAAGCAAAGTCACATGTCACACATTAACACAGTTTCATGAATAAAGTAAAGTCACATATCACACATTAACACAGTTTGGTGAATAAAGCAATGTCACATGTCACACATTGAGAGAGTTTGATGAATAAAGCAAAGTCACATGTCACACATTAACACAGTTTGGTGAATAAAGTAAAGTCACATGTCACACATTGAGAGAGTTTGATGAATAAAGTAAAGTCACATGTCATACATTACTGTAGTTTGGTGAATAAAGCAAAGGCACATGTCACACATTAATGCAGTTTGGTGAATAAAGCAAAGTCACATGTCACACATTACTGTAGTTTGGTGAATAAAGCAAAGGCACATGTCACACATTAATGCAGTTTGGTGAATAAAGCAAAGTCACATGTCACACATTAATGCAGTTTGGTGAATAAAGCAATGTCACATGTCACACATTAAAACAGTTTGAAGAATAAAGCAATGTCACATGTCACAAATTAATACAGTTGTGTGAATAAAGCAAAGTTACATGTCACACATTAATGCAGTTTGTTGAATAAAGCAAAGTCACATGTCACACATTAATGCAGTTTGGTGAATAAAGCAATGTCACATGTCACACATTAAAACAGTTTGAAGAATAAAGCAATGTCACATGTCACAAATTAATACAGCTGTGTGAATAAAGCAAAGTCACATGTCACACATTAATACAGTTTGTTGAATAAAGCAATGTCACATGTCACACATTAATACAGTTTGTTGAATAAAGCAAAGTCACATGTCACACATTAATGTAGTTTGGTGAATAAAGCAAAGTCACGTGTCACACATTAATGCAGTTTGGTGAATAAAGCAAAGTCACATGTCACACATTAATGCAGTTTGGTGAAGAAAGCAAAGTCACATGTCACACATTAATACAGTTTGCTGAATAAAGCAAAGTCACATGTCACACATTAATAGTTTGATGAATAAAGCAAAGTCACATGTCACACATTAAGAGAATTTGATGAATAAAGTAAAGTCACATGTCACACATTAAGAGAATTTGATGAATAAAGCAAAGTCACATGTCACACATTAAGAGATTTTGATGAATAAAGCAAAGTCACATGTCACACATTAAGAGAATTTGATGAATAAAGCAAAGTCACATGTCACACATTAACACAGTTTCATGAATAAAGCAAAGTCACATGTCACACATTAATGCAGTTTGGTGAATAAAGCAATGTCACATGTCACACATTGAGAGAGTTTGATGAATAAAGCAAAGTCAAATGTCACACATTAATGCAGTTTGATGAATAAAGCAAAGTCACATGTCACACATTAACAGTTTGGTGAATAAAGCAATGTCACATGTCACACATTGAGAGAGTTTGATGAATAAAGCAAAGTCAAATGTCACACATTAATGCAGTTTGATGAATAAAGCAAAGTCACATGTCACACATTAATGCAGTTTGGTGAATAAAGCAAAGGCACATGTCACACATTAATACAGTTTGGTGAATAAAGCAAAGTCACATGTCATACATTACTGTAGTTTGGTGAATAAAGCAAAGGCACATGTCACACATTAATGCAGTTTGGTGATTAAAGCAAAGTCACATGTCACACATTACTGTAGTTTGGTGAATAAAGCAAAGGCACATGTCACACATTAAAACAGTTTGATGAATAAAGCAAAGTCACATGTCACACATTAATGCAGTTTGATGAATAAAGCAAAGTCACATGTCACACAGTAATACAGTTTGGTGAATAAAGCAAAGTCACATGTCACACATTAACACAGTTTGGTGAATAAAGCAAATTCACATGTCACACATTAACACAGTTTGGTGAATAAAGCAAAGTCACATGTCACACATTAACAGTTTGGTGAATAAAGCAAATTCACATGTCACACATTAACACAGTTTGGTGAATAAAGCAAAGTCACATGTCACACATTAATACAGTTTTGTGAATAAAACAAAGTCACATGTCACACATTAAAACAGTTTGATGAATAAAGCAAAGTCAAATGGCACACATTAAAACAGTTTGGTGAATAAAGCAAAGTCACATGTCACACATTAACACAGTTTGGTCAATAAAGCAAAGTCACATGTCACACATTAACACAGTTTGTGTTATGTGCAGACGCGAGTTGAGGAGCGGACCAGCGTCTGACTGAACCCAGCGCTAAAATAACCAGAAAGCGGTTCCAAAAACAAAACAAATTTATTTCCCTTCTGTGCAATAATTTGTGTACAACATAAATGTGCAGTTGTCTGGCGAGGTGAAGGACGGCGCGCTCTCCAGCGCCCAAATGGATCGAAGCCCGACGCTTCTGGACCCAGACTCACCGCCGAACACCCCCCAGGTGGATACGACAAACTGACTGTGTGAAGGATGGCAATGGTGAGGTAAGTCAACAGCTACAACAAATATCCTTCAAAGGCACACTATCAGCAACACATTCAGGTCTGAATTTAAGCTTTATGTAAATGAGCAGCTTCTCACAACAGGTGGAGGATCATCATTCCGTACGCCACGGCAGTGAGAAGCGAGCTGCACAATTCTCATCAATGTTCAAATATACTGCGTAACAAAATACCAAATTACTGTTAACACTTATTCAGACAATCATCACCTCTGATGTGTGCTGACAGCATGTGTCCCTCACCCGTCCTCCTTCACAGGCACGATGTGTCAAATCCAGGCGCGGTCCTCAGCGTCTCACAAACGAATGTCACAAGGTCGAGTTCCCGGCAATTCTGCTCGAATCACTCATGGCTTAAATGCAGAACGCCATCTCATTATCTGCTTCAGCTGAAAGTCTTTAAGTTTGCACGTGAACATCATCCACAGGTGCTGCAAGTCATTAGGCCTGCACGTGAACATCCTCCACAAGTGCAGCCAATAATGCTGATGAGGGTGAAGGACTCTTCTGCCAGCACCTTCTCCACAGACAAAAAACAGTTTGCATACCACCTGGAGAGCAAAGAAAAGATAACAACACCAAAATGTCCAGCCAAACCCCCCAACAGACAACAGTTTGATGAATAAAGTAAAGTCACATGTCACACATTAAGAGAGTTTGATGAATAAAGCAAAGTCAAATGTCACACATGAATGCAGTTTGATGAATAAAGCAAAGTCACATTTCACACATTAATACAGTTTGGTGAATAAAGTAAAGTCACATGTCACACAATAAGAGAGTTTGATGAATAATGCAATGTCACATGTCACACATTAATACAGTTTGATGAATAAAGCAAAGTCACATGTCACACATTAATACATTTTGGTGAATAAAGTAAAGTCACATGTCACACATTAAGAGAGTTTTATGAATAAAGTAACATGTCACACATTAATACAGTTTGATGAATAAAGCAAAGTCACATGTTACACATTAAAACAGTTTGCTGAATAAAGCAAAGTCACATGTCACAAATTAATGCAGTTTGATGAATAAAGCAAAGTCAAACGTCACATGTTAATACAGTCTGGTGAATAAAACAAAGTCACATGTCACACATTAAGAGAGTTTGATGAATAAAGCAAAGTCAAATGTCACACATTAATACAGTCTGGTGAATAAAGCAAAGTCACATGTCACACCTTGATACAGTTTGATGAATAAAGCTAAGTCAAACGTCACATGTTAATACAGTCTGGTGAATAAAACAAAGTCACATGTCACACATTAAAAGAGTTTGATGAATAAAGCAAAGTCAAATGTCACACATTAATACAGTCTGGTGAATAAAACAACGTCACATGTCACACCTTGATACAGTTTGATGAATAAAGCAAAGTCAAATGTCACACATTAATACAGTCTGGTGAATAAAGCAAAGTCACATGTCACACCTTGCTACAGTTTGATGAATAAAGTAAAGTTACCAAACACACACACACGCACACACACACACGCACACACACACACACACACACACACACACACACACACACACACACACACACACACACACACACACACACACACACACACACACACACACACACACACACACACACACACACACACACACACACACACACTCAGGGTGGCAGCTGTAGCCAGGTAGGGGTCAGTGCAGATTCACACATTTTGTAATCTTTATGACCAGACAAACGATGAGGTCTACTTTCTATATGCCTGGAGTGTTTTTAATTCTTGTCCCGTGTGTCATCCTTCATTGAGTTAAATTTGCGCTGGAACTTTTGTGTTGTTTTTATATTATATTGCACTGTTTTGTATTGTTTGAACATAGCGCCTTTTTATGATTGATATTGTGGGAGATGTCAGAACTTTCTAAAATATTTACACAAAACCTGAACAGCAGCTATGGTTTTATTTACGTTATTTCATTTAATCATTTTTTATTGTTATTTTATGTTATCTTAGTGTGTGCTTGTTTGTGTGTTGGTGTGTTTGATCAGCAATTAAAACTTTAATGTCTGGGGTGGTGTGTGTGTGTGTGTGTGTGTGTGTGTGTGTGTGTGTGTGTGTGTGTGTGTGTGTGTGTGTGTGTGTGTGTGTGTGTGTGTGTGTGTGGGGGGGGGGGGGTCAAACCATACGTAATGTCACCTAGGGCTCGCTTCTGTGCGTGCGCGCACACACTCACACACACACACTCACACTGTGTGTCACTTCCAGGAAAAGTCTTACGTTGAGTTCTTTGGAGCGCAGGTTTTTGTGGCGGGTTGTGTGAGTTTGTGGCTTTGTCATGTTTGAGGTCCATGTTTGTAGGCAGTGTGTGTGTAGAGGAGCATCAGAACCTCCTCCTCCTCCTCTCAGGTTTTCCATTTCACATCGATGAGTCCACGGCCTGTTTTTCCCGGACTGGTGACCCCAGCTGACCTCAGCTGGCTGCATCAATCCTGTTTGGTGTCAGGCTGCTCGGTGGAGCTCCAGTCTCACTCTGGGTTCCAGCAAACAGCAGGACTACGAGGGCACCATGAGGCCCTGGGTGCGATCCAACAGGTCCAGATCAGTCCAGGTATGACCTGCTCTTCTTCCTCCCTGTTCAGCTCATACAGCTTGAATCATGTTTGATCTTCTCTGACTTTGACCCTGAAAAAGTAACTGCAGATTCCTGAGATCTGATGATTTGACTATAGCAGAACGCAACTAAAGTTCTGAAGCGATTAGAAAACCTCCTCTCCTGTCCTCCTTTATATGATAATTGGTCATGTGACTTCACATGCTCGCATTATGTTTGCAGTGGCATTTGGAAAAAAGAACAAAACCTCTGAGACATCATAGAGTAGAAGTTGAAAAATTAAGTCCTACATTGTTCCGGCGATCTCTGTCCTTATCCCTGGATTCTGTTGTGTGAACCAAATGAGAGTCTACATCTCCCCCTATAGGCCATGCCAGTGCATCACAGGTTAGACAGACAGACAGACAGACAGATAACTATTAATCCCTGAAGGGAAACTGCAGTTGTCATAGCAGCCAGGTACTTCAAAAAGATAATAATAAAACAAACAACAAGAAAACTGGGCTAGAAACACACAGAAGAGCAGTGAATCTGATGTCACAGTTTGTCTGTGTTGATTAAAGACTAACAGTGTTATAAGGCATGCATTGTTACGTA
The DNA here is from genome assembly GCF_902500255.1 of Thalassophryne amazonica. Taxonomy (NCBI): domain Eukaryota; kingdom Metazoa; phylum Chordata; class Actinopteri; order Batrachoidiformes; family Batrachoididae; genus Thalassophryne; species Thalassophryne amazonica. The sequence goes on from NC_047106.1 coordinate 137,657,774, forward strand.
TTGTTACGTGGGGTGCAACAGATAAATAATAGAGTAGGTTTTTAGTGTGGTTCAGAGACCGCTGGTCAAGCAGAGGCAGATATATTAGAGAGTGTGATGGCATCGGGGAGGAACGAAATGGTTTGAGAGAGGAGTGAAGGAGGCACTGTATGTGAAACAGTTGAAACCCAGCCTTAACCGGGGAGGGGGTCTGAGACATGCTTTGTCCCCTGTTTACAATGGGGTACTCAGGTCTAACTAGTTTCTTTTGTTGTCAGTTGTCTTTTGTTCATGGTAATGTGTCATTCACGTCATCAGGAGAGTCATCAGGAGAGGCGTCACTCCCATCGTTAGGAGGGACAGCTACCCTGTCATTAGGAGGGTGCTAGCTAGAGTACAATAAGTGCTAATTAGAGCAATTGTTTAGTCACTAGCCAATAGCAGCCTGCCTCTGACAGTCTGCCTGTCTAAGTAGTTTCTTTTGTTGTCAGTTGTCTTTTGTTCATGGTAATGTGTCATTCACGTCATCAGGAGAGTCATCAGGAGAGGCGTCAGACCCATCGTTAGGAGGGACAGCTACCCTGTCATTAGGAGGGTGCAAACTAGAGCACAATAGGTGCTAATTAGAGCAATTGTTTAGTCACTAGCCAATAGCAGTCTGCCTCTCAGTAGGAGGGGTCTGGTTAGGTTTAAAACTCCAGCTTTTGTAGCTTCTGTTATTCTTCTCTACAAGAGTGAAGACAGAAGTCAGACTACCAGAACAAGAATTTTAGCTGAGGAAACTTCTGCGATTTGAAGTGAAACATCCTTGCGTCAAGCAACCTAGTCCAGTCGAAGATTCAAGCTTCTATACTATGGAAACCACCTGGACAACTGAGAGCCTTCACAGAAACATTTAGAAAATTAATTAAAGCTGTATTTATTACGGCAGCATGGTGGATTAGTGGTTAGCACTGTTGCCTCACACCGAGAAGGTCGTGGGTTCAATTCCCGTGGAGTGTGCATGTTCTCCCTGTGTTTGCGTGGGTTTCCTCCGGGTGCTCCGGTTTCCTCCCACATCCAAAGACATGCGGGTTAGGTGGATTGGAATCTTTAATATTGTCCATGTTGGGAAGGTGTAGTGACACGGACCCACAACAGGGGGCGTTAATGAACGGACAATGGATGAGCCAAAAAGTAACAATTTAATGTTGTGAATTGCACAACGGAATACAGACAAAAACAACAGAGGAGTACAGTCAATCGTATACAAGGTGACGTGTGGGCAGGCTCGAAGATAGAAGACGTCTGTCCAGAGAAGAGCCGGATCCCACACGGCTTCCACCGCCAGCGGATCTGAAGAACACCGGAGCCGCCAAGTCCCGAGTCCCAGGTGGCCACTGTCGCAGTCGAAAACCGGCGTTTCAACTCCCTAAACACAGCTTCGCACTGATCCGACCAGGTGAAGGGGACTTTTGTGGAGGTCAGGGCTGTCAGGGGGCTAACTACCTGACTGTAGCCTTTGATGACCCTCCGGTAAAAATTAGCAAAACCGAGGAACTGCTGTAGTTTCCTACGGTTTGTTGGTTGGGGCCAATCTCTCACCGCCGCAACCTTGGCCAGATCAGGGGCGACCGAGTTGGAGGAGATAATAAACCCCAGGAAGGACAAAGAAGTACGGTGGAACTCACACTTCTTGCCCTTCACAAACAGCCGGTTCTCCAACAACCGCTGCAGGACCTGACGTACATGCTGGACATGGGTCTCAGGATCCGGGGAGAAGATGAGTATACCGTCTAGATATATGAAGACAAACCGATGCAGGAAGTCCCGCAAGACGTCATATACCAAAGTTTGGAACGTCGCGGGCACATTGGTGAGGCCGAACGGCATGACCAGGTACTCAAAGTGACCTAACGGGGTGTTAAATGCCGTCTTCCACTCGTCTCCCTTCCGGATCCAAACCAGGTGGTACGCATTCCTAAGATCCAATTTTGTGAAAATTTGGGCTACATGCAGGGGCGTGAACACTGAATCCAACAGAGGCAAAGGGTATCGACTGCGAACCGTGATCTCGTTCAGCCCTCTGTAATCAATGCATGGACGGAGCCCGCCATCTTTCTTGCCCACAAAAAAGAAACCTGCACCCATTGGGGAGGTGGAGTTCCGGATCAGCCCGGCAGCTAATGAGTCCCGGATGTAGGTCTCCATTGATTCTCGCTCAGGACGTAAGAGGTTGTACAGCCTGCTGGACGGGTACTCAACGCCCGGGATCAAATCAATGGCGCAATCGTACGGTCGGTGCGGGGGAAGAGTGAGTGCCAGATCTTTGCTGAAGACGTCAGCAAGATCATGGTACTCCTCCGGCACCGCCGTCAGATTGGGGAGAATCTTGACCTCCTCACTAGCCGTCACACCAGGCGGAACCGAGGATCCGAGACATTCCCGGTGGCAGGTTTCACTCCACTGAGCCACAACCCCAGACGGCCAATCAATCCGGGGATTGTGCTTTATCATCCAAGGATAACCCAAAATCACACGGGAGGTAGAAGGTGTCACGTAAAACACAATCTCCTCCCTGTGATTACCAGACACCACCAATGTCACTGGCTGTGTCTGGTCTGTGATTAGTGGAAGAAGGGTGCCATCTAGTGCCCGTACCTTCAAAGGTGAAGGTAGAGCCACTAGAGGGAGCCCGACCTCCCTTGCCCATCTGCTGTCCAGCAGATTCCCTTCCGACCCCATGTCTACCAGTGCTGGGGCGTGAAGGGTCAGATCCCCGCTCAGGATCATAACTGGGATGCGTGCTGATTTACGGGATTTCCCCGCGTGTGTGTTATGGCCCACCCTTAGCCCAGTTTCTAAGGGCGGGCGTTGTCGTTTAACCGCTTGGGGCAGTTCCTCTGTAGATGCTCACTCGAGCCACAGAAAAAACACTCCCCGCGGGCCAGCCTCCGTTGTCTGTTATTTGATTTAACTTTGGCCCTGCTCGTGTCCAAAGTTTCATCAACAGGGGGAGCTGTTGCCACATGGGAGTCACGGGCTGTGGAGCGTGGGGACAGCGGCACCCTTTCGGACCCGGAAGGAAGAGGGACGGCTTGTGCCCGGCCACGCCCCCCGGTTATCTAATCATATAACCAGATCAACAAGCCCATCGAAATCCCGTGGTTCGTCCTTAGCCAGTAAATGCTCCCTCAGGACACGGAGACAGTCCATTTATGAAGGCGGCCCGGAGCGCAACGTTGTTCCTGCCGGACCTCGCTGCCGCGATGTGGAAGTCGACTGCGTACTCCGCAGCACTCCGACGCCCCTGTCTGATTGACAGCAGCAAGTTAGATGCAGATTCGCCTCTATGGGGGTGATCAAAAACCTGTTTGAACTCCCTCACAAACCTAGTATACGTCGTTAGGAGCCATGAATTCTGCTCCCAGAGCGCCGTAGCCCAGGCGCAGGCCTCTCCTCGAAGCAAATTTATTACGTAAGCCACCCGGCTGGCGTCTGACTCATACATGACGGGACGCTGTGAAAAGACGAGCGAGCACTGCATTAAGAAGTCCGCACACGTCTTGACACAGCCTCCGTACGGCTCCGGAGGGCTTATGTAAGCTTCAGGGGATGGTGGGGGGGGGTCGTTGAACAACCAGCGGAATGTCTGTTTCAGGCCTCCGGTCAGCAGGAGGAGGTGCTGCAGCAGTGCCCTGAGCTTGCGCTTCCACCCGGGCGGTGAGAGCCTCCATCCTCCGATTGAGAATAACATTCTGCTCAGTGACTAAGTCCAACCGAGCAGTGAAAGTGGTTAAGATTTGCTGCAGCTCACCTAACACGCCTCCTGCTGATGCCTGTTCACCTAAGAAAAATCCGAGAAATCCTGTCGGGAAGGTGTAGTGACACGGACCCACAACAGGGGGCGTTAATGAACGGACAATGGATGAGCCAAAAAGTAACAATTTAATGTTGTAAATTGCACAACGGAATACAGACAAAAACAATAGAGGAGTACAGTCAATCGTATACAAGGTGACGTGTGGGCAGGCTCGAGGATAGAAGACATCTGTCCATAGAAGAGCCGGATGCCACACGGCTTCCACCGCCAGTGGATCTGAAGAACACCGGAGCCGCCAAGTCCCGAGTCCCAGGTGGCTATCGTCTCCAGCTGTCAGACCAGGTACTGCTGGCAGAAACAGAAACAGTTAATGGTGGGTGTGTGAAGACACAACCAGTAATCGTCCCTTGATCAGTTCCTCCGGGAGGGAGAACCTCCACCTCCAGAAACAGTTTCATCCGTGCAGCTCCTGTTAGTCTCTTCCCTGGAAGGAGTGAGAGGCGAAGAACGTCGCACTCCCACTATCCGCCAATCCAGCTTCAGACTGAGCCCACAGGAACACGGCTGCACACAGAACAATGTTTAGTTACAATAATAATCGCAGAGAAGGTTACCTCGATTGGTAGCTGATTTCTCGGCGAGGAGGTGGAGTTGCAGTCTGGCTTTTATGGTGAAGAGTTGAATGAGTGACAGCTGGTGCTGATACGTGACAGCTGTCACTCCCAGCGGCTCCGACGCCCTCTCGTGCTTGAAGCCAGCACTCCAAGCAGGGCGCCATCTGGTGGTGGTGGGCCAGCAGTACCTTGATTTAAATTTTTTTTTTTTTTACTTAATTTGGCAATCCCACAGCACAACGCTAAGACATGACGCACCGGGACCCAAAAGACTTGGACCTCGTTCTCCTACAGATATCAGCGTCATCAAACACCTCTGTCCACCGACCTCATGACTCCTTAAGATCTTCCCAGGTGCCTCTTGATCTAAAAAGCCAATGAGACATGAATGTCACATCCACATAAGTGAATGTCTCTACAAGTTCAACACATTCACCACATAGATACACTTCTGAGTCCAGGAAGTCATTAAAAGCCAGAATCTTAGTCATGATGCAGGATTACCTCACACCCAGACACTGTGATTCCTCACAGCTTTTCCAATGCTGCAATTAGAGCATCAATTGAGTCTGCATTAAAGATCACAATGTTGTCCAAGAAGTCGACATCAGTAAATCTTTCCTCGTCAACAAAAGCACCCAAGACACTGGTTTCCACAACCCAACACCCAGTCCATGCAAGCACTGGGCCCACGAGTGTTAATCCACCTCTGGATTGGAATGGTCTAGTTTGTGCTTAAGCTGGAACCAAATACTTTGCATAAAAGTCGGTTGAGTTAAGTCAGCTGAACTTTTTAAGTCTTTGAATGTTACAGTACTTTAAGTTGTCCACTAGGTGGTGAACACACCAAAAGTAAGAAGGTACCCACATTGTTCACTCTTCCAAAGACAAACTGCATACAATATGCACATACTGTACATCAATGTTTACTGCAAAATACAGTAACACCTTATTTTAAAAGAAACATAATGGACAAAATTAAAGTACAAAATATTTAACTAGGTTATAATACATAATTATTTCAAATGAAAACACAAGTATTAACAAAAACTACTAATAAAAGGAATTTTACATACTGTCGAATTAAGACTTGTGGAATTAAGACTCAAATCCTGACTGAACATCAAAATATTGTAGCCGCAATAACATTTTTAAAGACTAAATAACATTTCTGATAATAAATGCAACTTTAATTAATTTGTTAAATGTTTGACTTAATTCCTGGGTTGTCTCTGAGTGTCATGTGACCATTTTTCCTTCCCACTGTAGCCAAGTGCTTGCTCACAGGGGGTCGTTTTGACCGTTGGGGTTTTACATAATTATTGTATGGCCTTGCCTTACAATATAAAGCGCCTTGGGGCAACTGTTTGTTGTGATTTGGCGCTATATAAAAAAATTGATTGATTGATCCATTAGTCTACATTAGCATTTTTTTTTCTGTTAATGTAATAAACAAGCCAATAAATGTTACTACAAGTCTGTACTTTTAGGAGGACATTCAGAAACTTAAATGTGCATACATTATGAGATGTTTTCTGGACCTCTAATACCACATTATTATTATTATTATTATTGCATTTTTTTTTGCATTTTCAAGGTATGGGAATTATATTTCTTGAGCCCCCCCCCCCCCCCCCCCCCCCCAAATGAAGGATATTTGACTGGAACCATTTTTGATAGTAAATTTCAGATGTGTGAAAAATATGTAACTCAAAAATCAGTTAAAAAAAAAAAAGACAGACAGAGCTTGCTATGTTTGTCCAAAAAACCCCACATACATTAAGTTTGAACAAATCCAAGATGGTCAGCAACATGTGTGGAAAATTGCATGTAATTTAACATGAAGATAAAACTACATGTATAAAACTACACAAACACTACTCATCTCTGCTGCACCTATTTTTTAATCACTGTCCATTTACAACCATTTTGTTTTTAGTAGCGGACCTAGCTACCTGAGACATGTAAACACTTCATTTAGGAGAGGAGAACTCATCTGTTCAAGACCAGCTGAGCAGAGCTTTTACACTATTCAATGACCCTTTCAAACATGTCCGTGTTTTTCGCGCAGACCTTGCTTCACTTGGTCCATACGGACAACACGTCGGCCTGATATTTTCCTGTACAGACCTCACAGTCAGTTAATAAGACTTTATAGCAGGGGATGTAAGGCTAAGATCGTGCACTTTGGGTTAAAAACATGAAACTTGACACACTTATAGAGTGACTCCAGATCAACATTTTTGGTAGAGGTGGGCGGATCGATCCTAATATCGATAATATCGATACCAACGCTGGTATTGATATTGAATGATCCTCGTGTAAAAAGATCGATAGGCTTTTTTCTCTCCCGCACGCACTGACTGCTGTGCACGCAGATTCATCAAAGTCTACTCTCTGTCTGCAAGAGCAGTGCTGCACTGTGTCACACAACACGGAGCAGCGCACCCTTGTATTGTGGTTTGTCAGCCCTCTACCTCAGGAGATTTTGTTTTGTGTTGAGTAATATGTTTTTAAACAAAAATGCTGATTGTGATAATAAAGTATTTTGTTGTCACATACAATGTTTGGCAAAATACTATCTTAGGTCTTTTGGATCCTTTGGATCTATGAAGCTTAAATATGAAAAAGTATTGGTATCAGTATTGGTATCGATATTGGCGATACTAGCCCTGTATTTACTTGGTATCAGATCAATACCAAAATTCCAGGTATAGCCCACCTCTAATTTTTGGATGTGGAAGCAAGTTGGCAGAGCCCCCTGGTGGCTGCTGTGGGAACTAAAGTTTTGCTGCCAAACCAAAATCACAAAAACATACTAATACCTTGATAACTTGCTTATTCATTGCTGTAAAACAATAAAACATGACAAATTCATACAACTTACCATGCTTAATGCCTTAGTATTTAAAAAAAAGTCATCAAAGCCCCCTGGTGACCAAAAGTTTAAACAGTATTACTGCCGGAGCCTGAATATTTTGATACAAAAGTGCATCGCACCATGATGTGCATTTTCAAGGATACGACCTCAACATTTTGTTCAAATACAGACACAAAACAAAGTATTTGTGAGTTATAGTTCACCAAAGCCCCCTAGTGACCACAACAGGAACTAAGACAAATGGGCTGAAATGGAAATCAAATGGACTGAGTTGTCCAAATGGACTTGTTGTGAAGTAACCAAATCTAAAGAGAAAGAACAGTAACATATTTTTACCAATTTCAATTATAACTGTTAACTCATGTTAGTCAGGTTGCATCACATATCACCTATTTTGCCTAGGTTGTGTCGTTATGGAGGCGAGTTCAACCAAAATATGTATTTAGGTGTTTACCTAAGATAATTGTGAGTCTTTAATGTGAGTTTTATATATATATATATATATATATATATATATATATATATATATATATATATATATATATATATATATATATATATATATATATATATATATATATATTTTGTTGAGTATATATATATATATACTCAACAAAAATATAAATGCAACACTTTTGGTTTTGCTCCCATTTTGTATGAGATGAACTCAAAGATCTAAAACTTTTTCCACATACACAATATCACCATTTCCCTCAAATATTGTTCATAAACCAGTCGAAATCTGTGATAGTGAGCACTTCTCCTTTGCTGAGATAATCCATCCCACCTCACAGGTGTGCCATATCAAGATGCTGATTAGACACCATGATTAGTGCACAGGTGTGCCTTAGACTGCCCACAATAAAAGGCCACTCTGAAAGGTGCAGTTTTGTTTTATTGGGGGGGGATACCAGTCAGTATCTGGTGTGACCACCATTTGCCTCATGCAGTGCAACACATCTCCTTCGCATCATCTGTGAAGAGAACACCTCTCCAACGTGCCAAACGCCAGCGAATGTGAGCATTTGCCCACTCAAGTCGGTTACGACGACGAACTGGAGTCAGGTCGAGACCCTGATGAGGACGACGAGCATGCAGATGAGCTTCCCTGAGACGTTTCTGACAGTTTTTGCAGAAATTCTTTGGTTATGCAAACCGATTGTTTCAGCAGCTGTCCGAGTGGCTGGTCTCAGACGATCTTTGAGGTGAACATGCTGGATGTGGAGGTCCTGGGCTGGTGTGGTTACACGTGGTCTGCGGTTGTGAGGCTGGTTGGATGTACTGCCAAATTCTCTGAAACGACTTTGGAGACGGCTTATGGTAGAGACATGAACATTCAATACACGAGCAACAGCTCTGGTTGACATTCCTGCTGTCAGCATGCCAACTGCACGCTCCCTCAAATCTTGCGACATCTGTGGCATTGTGCTGTGTGATAAAACTGCACCTTTCAGAGTGGCCTTTTATTGTGGGCAGTCTAAGGCACACCTGTGCACTAATCATGGTGTCTAATCAGCATCTTGATATGGCACACCTGTGAGGTGGGATGGATTATCTCAGCAAAGGAGAAGTGCTCACTATCACAGATTTAGACTGGTTTGTGAACAATATTTGAGAGAAATGGTGATATTGTGTATGTGGAAAAAGTTTTAGATCTTTGAGTTCATCTCATACAAAATGGGAGCAAAACCAAAAGTGTTGCGTTTATATTTTTGTTGAGTGTATAAAGCATGTTGTTGTTAGGGTTGCATGTCAGGAACCGGTTCTTTTCGGATATCCTTAAGAAATGATTTGATCCATCGACATCAAAGCGCGACTTTGCTTTCAACCTTGAACCAATGAGGCAGTGCTTCGATCTTCAATCTGCTGCTTCATTGGTTCTTTGTTTTATTTCGCTTTATCTTAATTTTTCCCCACTAAAACCCTAAAGAGCATATGTCTGTGAGTAATATTTTCCTTTTTATGTTAAACTGACCTGTTATGGTCTTCTGAAACAGTTGATAGATGTATTTTATAACTTAAAAACGGGACAATGCTAACGTGTTAGCATGTCTATGGCATTCTCAATGTTAAAGTTAGCATTAAGCTTAGCCATTATCTCCACCCTTCATCCTTCGGAAGCTGATAAGCCTCACACCCCAGCGTGCAAAGGATTTGGGGATACTCTAAAACCGTCAATTGTAGTCAGCATCACATGCATGTTTCAAGGCAGGACCAATATCCTTCTGAAATGCCAGTAGCCCTTCTTCATTCTCACCTGGTGCCTGTATAATCTGGTACGGCAGCAAGAATACTCTTTCGAACCTTGTTGTGTGTACATTCTCAGCACCCAGCTCTTCAAGTATACTCACACAGAGCTTATTAAGAGCATTTAGAGTGAACACGGGTTGTTTTTCCTGAGGTTCATGATGTGACTCAATGTATAACATGAGATCTGTAAATGCAATTCCATGCAGTGCACTCGATTCCTCAAGGCCTTGGTCCTCGCTTTGTTCATTTTTTTTTTGGCATGTTTGTACAGCTTTGCCAAGCACAGGGTGTGATACTGTGCTTCTACTGCCACCAGATCTCCTGCAGCTAGTTTTTTGACAGCAGCTTTGTGTCACAAAGATCAGTGGCAATCTTGCAGACCTTGTAATCCAAATCAAAGGTTGAAGCCTATGCAGGCCTGAAGAACCACCCTTCTCATCACAGAAAACGCACACTGGCTCAGTATCATCTGTTGACACAAGGCTGTGTCGCCTCGTTTTCATTGGACTAGGTGTCTCCTCGGTTTCACAACCAGGTTTGAGTTTTATTTCCAATATATCGGTGCTTATTTTAAGGCAACATGATTTATGTGCCACAACCTTGTGTAACAAGAGTGTTTGTTCTATCCCATCGCCTTCATCTAGAAGTTCCAAATTTAGATTGAAAGGCAACACGTTTGCTTCATGGAACTTCATGATGTTTTCGGCCATGTACTTGTATCCTGCACCTTTATCTTTTCTTTTTGAGGAAGCATGACATTGCACATTTCCCCCAGTCCATTTCAGCTGGTTCCTCCTGGCCAGAAGTACCAGACACTGGATCATCGATATACTGAAAAATGACAGTGTGACAATAAGCAATAGCAGCACATACAAGTAAGACAATCTTAATTCTATAATTCTTGAAGCTCAGTATATACATTATTTATGTCCAGCAGTCAAATAGAACCTAATAATTCCAACAGTGACATCTTACTAAATACAAAATATGACAAACATGCAACACTAACTTATTTACAGAACTGTCAGGTTTGTGGTTTGGTAAACGTCATTGGTTACCACAAATCAAAATATATACTGGACATAGGAAGATGCGTTTTTTTGCTTATGAACAGTGGCGGCACCAGGAAATTTTTGTTGGGGGTGGGGGCTAAGGGGGGGGCTGGGGTAAAAGTTGAAGGGGCTCCACAAAATGTCGTTGAAATGAACAATATATAATAAATTGCTTTATAAATACCAAGGTATATGTTTTAGTCACCCGTGCTCCTCTAAAATGTGGTATCAATGCACGCACACATCACTTAGAATGATTGCAAGTTCAGTAAACTTGCACATAGGTATATAAACCAAATTCATTGAAAGGGTGCTCAAGACAATGCATGGAATCAACCTTACACAAATCGTCTATATCAAAGATTTATTGCCAATTTAACACAGAGGTTTTGGCCAAACAACGATATACAGCTTCTGTATATTCTGTGTTAGTGCACAGCTGCGGACGGCGTGCTTGATGAATTCCTGTGCAAAAAGTAGTTCCCAGATAATTGTGATATATTCCTGTGAGATAATAAGTATATCTCATCTAAATCAATTCTAAAATTTACCAGTAATAAAATTATAAAGATAAGTGAAGTTTTAAGAGTGGCCATAATAAATATTTATGAAACCTAAATTTTTGGAGTATGGAGTTAAATTTGTCTCATTAATACTTGCAAATGCACAGAGGGTGATTTACAAATATCCTTTGATTTGTACATGTGCTTTGTGATCCACAAACACAAATTTCTGATTTGTAACTTGTGTGTGGGTTTTTACAAATAAATGTTTATTTGCAAAACTGAAAATTCTGTTTGTGAAGGGTGATTCAGCATTGGTGGATCACTGAACACACACATTCATCACTTTGATCAGTTACGCAATATTGAGACATTCTCAGCGCAAAACTGCAGTTGAGATCCACAAATACAGTATGTCAGTCGCTATTCACATTATTGGCAGAATTATTGGGGGGACTGAGGGGAGGCTTGGCTCATTATTGGGGGGGCTTAAGCCCCCCCCAAGCCCCCCCCCCTTGGCGCCGCCACTGCTTATGAAATTAAGAAAATTTGTCTTAACATTATTGTCCTTGTTGTGGTCACCAGGGCATTTGGTGAATTGTAACTCACAAATACTTTGTTTTGTGTGTTGTAATTCTGTATTTGAACAAAGTTGTTAAGTTATATCCTTGAAAATGCACATCATGGTCCAATGCACTTATTTTTTTAATCAAAATATTAAGGCTTCAGCAGTAATACTGTTTACAATTTTGGTCACCAGGGAGCTTTGATGACATTTTAAAAAACTATGTTGACAATTTCCATGGTATGTTCTATTAATTTCCCAAGTTTTATTGTTTTACAGCAAGAAATAAGCAAGTTATCAGGATATTAGCATGTTTTGTGATTTCGGTTAGGCGGCAAAACTTTAGTTCCCAGAGCGGCCACCAGGGGGCTCTGTCAACTTGCTTCCATATCCCCAAAATTTCCCAAGTTTCATGTTTTTAACCCAAAGCACACGATGCGGTGCCTACACTGGCCTTACATCTCCCGCTATTAGTATTTAAGTCATAAAATTGTATAATTTTGAGGCTGTAAAACATTAAATTCCAGTTATACTTTAACAGCAAAATGGTCGTTAAAAAATCACTTTGCATCATATGACCTCTTCAAATATACCTGCGTCATTCAGCAAATCACGTGTCGGTGTTTTTTTTTTTTTCCACTATTGAGAAACTGGAAATTCCGAGGCTCTACGTTAAACATGAACGTACAGACTTTGTATCTAAATTTCCGAGGAGTCCCCGAAGGCAGCACGGACACTGGGCTCGAGACACGTCCGCGTGCGCATCTGCCCTGTCTGTGAGCTTTTTCTTTCTATTCCAAAGCGGGGAACAAAAACAGACGTTTCCTACGCGGAGCGCTCGGTGTGTCACGGACAAGTCCGTGTCCTCTGCCAGAGACATTTTGTCCTCTTTTTGACGTTTGTGCCGCAGCGCGTGCGATAGAAGGACAAAAACGAAGAAGAAGAAGAGGAGGAGGAGGCGGAGGATGTAGCTGGAGGCGAGCCGCGGATGTTTTCGGGTCCACACGGTGTCCGCAGACATGGTACGCTGAGGAACCGAGCCGGGACTGCTTTGGACCGGCGGACGGACATGCGGCGGAAGCAGCCGGTGTGTGTTTAAGTCGGATGACTGTGCTGCCTTCAGGGACACCATGAGGACGGCGATGTCCCCGGCCTGAGAGGCGCCTCACGGTTAACTGTTTTCTTCGGACTGCTTCCTGTTTGTCCTCTCTGACGTGCAAGCACGGGGACAGAATGTCTGTGCGCACGGCGCTGGTCGGGAACGAGCGGAATCCGGATCACGTAAGTAGCTCGGGTGTGTTTTCACTGTCAGGCCTGGGATCAGGCCGCCCTCCTGCAGGGAGCAGCTAATCCGGATCCCCGCGGGGACACACCAGCTGGAGAGGGAGAGAGTGCCGGGCGGGGTGACAGCTGAAATCTGCTGTGTCAGACCGGATCTGGCTCCTTTGGTTCGGTTTCTTGAAAGATTTTGAAGGGGGGGCGTCAGGGTTTAGTTTCGGCCGCATCTGAGGTTTTGTCTCTTTAAATGTCCAGACAATCTACAGCAGCCACAAGCTGCTCTGTCAGTGTGCACAGGATGCTCATAAAAAGAATAAAAACAAAAAACCCTGCACACTTCCCCTTTCTTAAAACCCAGTTATCTGCTGACCAGAGATCTGGTTTGTTCCTGTTTGAGAAAACCGTGTCACTAATGGCAGGATGCACCCTGACATCACTTACTCAGGTTTTACAGAAGACACTCCCTCCTGGAGTTCAGGCGATTCCTTGTGACCATCCGTCTGTCTGTCTGTGCTCAGCGTAAGTCCAGTCCTATTACTGCCAGAGTTTTCACATTTACAGGGAACGTCATTGGGACACAGACCTTGGACAAGTTCAAAGATGGCTAACCTTGACCTATTTCAAGAGGTTAAAAAGTCACATTCTGTTTCAATCTGTTCAGTTTTGTTTTTGAGTGGTGGGCGTGACAGCCAATCAGCGTAGAGCTGCACCATTGTGTTATGTGTTTATATAACATGTTTCTCATATACTTTGTAAAACCTAGCGAGAAATAAATGCTTCTAAAACCGAAAACGCTGTTTTTGGAACCCAATAGACAGTTTTCATGTGACGTATCGGTCACGTGATTTTGCGCCCCACGGCCATTGTGGATTACGACGCGGTGGCCGCTGTGATGGCAAAGGCTATACGCCCAACCGTCATACATTGAACGGTACACGCACAACTGTTGGGCAGATAAATATAATATCTTATCTTATTCGCCCCAACCGTGATCGTGTATTTGACACGTTTTGTGCATCTAAACTACGTTTTTACACCACGTTTTAAGGCTCTATTGTGGCGTATGTTTGACACATTTAACGGCGTCATCTTTAATTACTGTGAAAACACCGCAATGGATCAAAACAGACAAACTTCATAAGCATTTTGAACGGAAGCCTGTTAATGACGACAAAACTGTTTTTGAACAAAATGCTGCTTGTTAGCTGTAAGATGGTGTTAGTTTGACACTGTTCCCTGGGTGTGATGAGCCAAACAGAACCGCTTTAGATCACAGCTCCTCCATGGGATGTGAACCCTCCTGCAGCTGGTGAAAAAAATATCTGCCTTTTTCCCTCCTGCGTTGAAACCGGAAGTGAGCTTACAAGCAAGCTCCTTGGTCAGTTTGGATTGCGCGTATATGCTCGCATATTTACTTTATTGAACCAACGTTTGGCATATAGCCACTCTGCGCTGTGATACGCTGCGTGCATTTGGCGAACAATTGCAGAAGCTTCAACAATGGTCAACTTTTGTGCTGTCGTTGGTTGCTCAAACAGAGGTGATAAGAATGAGGCAGGTCGCACATTTTACAGGCTACCAGCAGTTATTGTCCAAGCAGTGGAGTGTTATGACATTTCTAAGCAACACAGAGACCTGGCTCAGCAGATCTGAAGGAAGCTTTAATATGGCCAGAACCAAGCAAACCGCCCGTAAATCCAAATCCAAAGCTGCCCGGAAGAGCGCTCCGGCTACTGGCGGTGCGAAGAAGCTTCACCGTTACAGGCCCGGCACCGTGGCACTGATAGAGATCTGCCACTACCAGAAATCCACCGATTTGCTGATCTAAAAGCTGCCGATCTGCTGCCTGGTGAGAGAAATCGCTCAAGACTTCAAGACTGACCTCCGCTTTCAGAGCTCCGCTGTGATGCTCTGCAGGAGGCTGACCTGGTCAGCAGCTTGCAGATCAGCAGCTTGGTGGATTTCTGGTAGCAGTGGAACTCTCTCAGCGCCACAGTGCCCGGCTTGTAACGGTGAGGCTTCTAAACACCGACGGTAGCCAGCGTGCTCTTCTGGTCGGCTTTCGTAGCAAGCTGCTTCCTGGGAGCTTTTTCTCCAGTGGATTTACGGGTGGTCTGCTTGGTTGTGGTCATATTAACCTTATGCTGTGAAACTGCCAGCCACTTTGTTACATCATCATTAAATTCACTATCCGATATAACCTACAGATCCACTGAACCAACTGCTACACATCGATCACAATAAACAGCTTTATCTCGAGGGTTCAAAGCCTCGTAATAAGCTTTCATTCTCTCTATTTTCTTTCACGTGCCAGCCGCGTAGTAATCCACACTGAAGACGGTAACTGTCTCGCGGCAAATTGGTCATGTGATTGAAAACCCTCTATAACACCTCTGAACTTATTTTCAAGAGATTTTGCGGATGTTACCATGGCAACATCATAGGTTAGTAGCTAGCTGCAAAACTCCATTTCATTTGTGTGTAAATATGTCTTCTTTGTCATATATTATGTAAAAGCTAGCGAGAAATAAACACTTCTAAAACTGAAAACACTGTTTTTGTAACCCGATGTCACCTCTGGAGTCATTTACAAGACATTTTGCAGACATTAGCATGCATGCTAACTTCCGCTGTCTCAAAGTTAACATTAATACCTGCAAATGCACAGAGGGTGATCGACAAATATTCCTTGATTTGCACAACTTCCGCTCTTAAAATGCAAATATTGTTGATGAATGATTGATTGATAGATGGGCTTCATTGAACATGTACGTAAGACAATAGAATCTTAATAATAATTAATTAAACAGCTGCAAATTATAAAGAACACAATGCTCATACGGCCGAGGGTATTTTAGCATTGCATTAGATTCTACTCTGCAATGAAACTGTGTCCTGTGTTTATCTCTCCAATCCCAGTCACTGAAGACTTTAACTTTTTCAGAGTTAAATTAGTCTGGAACAGGTTATCCTCAAAAACCGACCACACTTAAAGTAGACAAGTGAGGGGAGCCACCACGCTGCTCGTAACACTTCATGAGTTAAAGGTTTTAGTGACCCTGACTGGAGAGAATTTTTTTTTTGTTGCTTATCCACTTACAGCTGCATGGTGTAGTGGAACAAAGAAAGACTTTGTTAAATAGAAGACGGAGACAATCTAGGGCAGTGTCTCCCATGTGCAGACGAAGCTGTATATCAGTGATGATGTTCTCTGTATTCAGGCTGGGGCAAAGATTAAGGACTCACATGTCTGTCAGTAGTGGTATTTTTGACAGTGTGTAACTTCATGATGAAGTCATTCATGCCGATCAATCACAGATCTTTTGTTGATCAATATGTCTTTAGATCTATCTAGGCTTCTTGGTTTGTTGAGATACACAAAAAGGAGTTTTCTAGATCACGTTTTCCTTGATGTTTGCTCAAACTACTTCAAAATCTAAATGGAAGTCTGTCCACCTGGCTGTGAGGTGTCTGGCCCATCTGTGTACAGGGTGGATGTGCTGAACTTGGCAGTGACGTTCATGTCTCTGAGTCCTTGGACTGTGAAGCCGAGAAGCACCTAGAAAGAGTTTTTGGAGTCATGAGGTTGTTGGACAGAGGTGTTTGGTGCTGCTGATATCTTTGCAGAAGAATGAAGGTCCAAGTATTTAGTGTGCTGGTGCTGCCTGTCTTACTGTGTGGTTGTCAGACTTGGATGCAAGCAGTGACCCAAAGTGATGACTGGATGTCTTTGGTACATGGTCTCATCAGAGGATCCTTGGGTACTGCTGCGGGGACTTTGTATCAAACGAGCAGTTGCTTAGACTGAGGTGAGGAGGATCACTCGCATTGTGAGGGACCTTCAGCTTGAACATGTTGACTATGTGTCTTGTTTCTCTGTGCATGATCCAGCACGCAGGTTCCTAAGTGTAGAGGACCCCTGTAGCTGGAGAAGGTCGACTGGATGCCCACATTTCACCTGGCTGCAGCAGCAAAATGGTCATTTTAGAGATGTGGGAATAGACTGGTTGTCTGCCTGGGTGGTTGCCATCTCCGATCTAAGGCAGTACTGTGGTGTCGTGGATGTGGTGCATGTTCCCAGACTTTACTTGAGACCAGTGAAAATGATCCCCTGCTGTCGCCATTTTACCTGCACACAGGATAAAACACACACACGACAAACAGTTTTTGCACAACAGCTGAGCGTTGTGTCTGCATGAGATGTCCATTCATTCACTGTGGACAGGACGCCAGTCCATCAGAGGGACACAAACATACAGACGGACACATTCACACCTACAGTCAATTTAGAGTCAGCAGTTCACCTAACCTGCATGTCTTTGGAAGTGGGAGGAAGGCGGAGCACTCAGAGGGAACCCACGCAAACACGAGGAGATCATGCAAACTCCACACAGAAAGGATCAGCTGGGAATCGATCCCATGACCTTCTTGCTGTGAAGCAACAGTGCAAACCAGAAAGGCTTTGTTCACACTGCCAGTCCAAATCGGATTGATTACAAATCTAATCAGATCAGATCCCACTGAGACTCGGCTCCGCACCGTGGAAAATTCTACAGCTAGCCAGGCCCCTGTAGTCGGTGCGGACCAAGGTAGCTTAGCCGCCGTTAGTTACCCCCTGGCAGATCCCGAGCAGCCGGGAAAGCAGGCTGACTGGGTGACTGTGAGGAGGAAGCGTAGCCCTAAACAGAAGCCCTGTGTACACCGCCAACCCGTTCACATCTCTAACCGTTTTTCCCCACTCGACGACACACCCGCCGAGGATCAAACTCTGGTTATTGGCGACTCTGTTTTGCGAAATGTGAAGTTAGCGACACCAGCAACCATAGTCAATTGTCTTCCGGGGGCCAGAGCAGGCGACATTGAAGGAAATTTGAAACTGCTGGCTAAGGCTAAGCGTAAATTTGGTAAGATTGTAATTCACGTCGGCAGTAATGACACCCGGTTACGCCAATCGGAGGTCACTAAAATTAACATTAAATCGGTGTGTAACTTTGCAAAAACAATGTCGGACTCTGTAGTTTTCTCTGGGCCCCTCCCCAATCAGACCGGGAGTGACATGTTTAGCCGCATGTTCTCCTTGAATTGCTGGCTGTCTGAGTGGTGTCCAAAAAATGAGGTGGGCTTCATAGATAATTGGCAAAGCTTCTGGGGAAAACCTGGTCTTGTTAGGAGAGACGGCATCCATCCCACTTTGGATGGAGCAGCTCTCATTTCTAGAAATCTGGCCAATTTTCTTAAATCCTCCAAACCATGACTATCCAGGGTTGGGACCAGGAAGCAGAGTTGTAGTCTTACACACCTCTCTGCAGCTTCTCTCCCCCTGCCATCCCCTCATTACCCCATCCCCGTAGAGACGGTGCCTGCTCCCAGACTACCAATAACCAGCAAAAATCTATTTAAGCATAAAAATTCAAAAAGAAAAAATAATATAGCACCTTCAACTGCACCACAGACTAAAACAGTTAAATGTGGTCTATTAAACATTAGGTCTCTCTCTTCTAAGTCCCTGTTGGTAAATGATATAATAATTGATCAACATATTGATTTATTCTGCCTTACAGAAACCTGGTTACAGCAGGATGAATATGTTAGTTTAAATGAGTCAACACCCCCGAGTCACACTAACTGTCAGAATGCTCGTAGCACGGGCCGGGGCGGAGGATTAGCAGCAATCTTCCATTCCAGCTTATTAATTAATCAAAAACCCAGACAGAGCTTTAATTCATTTGAAAGCTTGACTCTTAGTCTTGTCCATCCAAATCGGAAGTCCCAAAAACCAGTTTTATTTGTTATTATCTATCGTCCACCTGGTCGTTACTGTGAGTTTCTCTGTGAATTTTCAGACCTTTTGTCTGACTTAGTGCTTAGCTCAGATAAGATAATTATAGTGGGCGATTTTAACATCCACACAGATGCTGAGAATGACAGCCTCAACACTGCATTTAATCTATTATTAGACTCGCTCAAAAAGTAAATGAGTCCACCCACCACTTTAATCATATCTTAGATCTTGTTCTGACTTATGGTATGGAAATAGAAGACTTAACAGTATTCCCTGAAAACTCCCTTCTGTCTGATCATTTCTTAATAACATTTACATTTACTCTGATGGACTACCCAGCAGTGGGGAATAAGTTTCATTACACTAGAAGTCTTTCAGAAAGCGCTGTAACTAGGTTTAAGGATATGATTCCTTCTTTATGTTCTCTAATGCCATATACCAACACAGTGCAGAGTAGCTACCTAAACTCTGTAAGTGAGATAGAGTATCTCGTCAATAGTTTTACATCCTCATTGAAGACAACTTTGGATGCTGTAGCTCCTCTAAAAAAGAGAGCTTTAAATCAGAAGTGCCTGACTCCGTGGTATAACTCACAAACTCGTAGCTTAAAGCAGATAACCCGTAAGTTGGAGAGGAAATGGCGTCTCACTAATTTAGAAGATCTTCACTTAGCCTGGAAAAAGAGTCTGTTGCTCTATAAAAAAGCCCTCCGTAAAGCTAGGACATCTTTCTACTCATCACTAATTGAAGAAAATAAGAACAACCCCAGGTTTCTTTTCAGCACTGTAGCCAGTTTGACAAAGCGTCAGAGCTCTATTGAGCTGAGTATTCCATTAACTTTAACTAGTAATGACTTCATGACTTTCTTTGCTAACAAAATTTTAACTATTAGAGAAAAAATTACTCATAACCAGCCCAAAGACGTATCGTTATCTTTGGCTGCTTTCAGTGATGCCGGTATTTGGTTAGACTCTTTCTCTCCGATTGTTCTGTCTGAGTTATTTTCATTAGTTACTTCATCCAAACCATCAACATGTTTATTAGACCCCATTCCTACCAGGCTGCTCAAGGAAGCCCTACCATTATTTAATGCTTCGATCTTAAATATGATCAATCTATCTTTGTTAGTTGGCTATGTACCACAGGCTTTTAAGGTGGCAGTAATTAAACCATTACTTAAAAAGCCATCACTTGACCCAGCTATCTTAGCTAATTATAGGCCAATCTCCAACCTTCCTTTTCTCTCAAAAATTCTTGAAAGGGTAGTTGTAAAACAGCTAACTGATCATCTGCAGAGGAATGGTCTATTTGAAGAGTTTGTCAGGTTTTAGAATTCATCATAGTACAGAAACAGCATTAGTGAAGGTTACAAATGATCTTCTTATGGCCTCGGACAGTGGACTCATCTCTGTGCTTGTTCTGTTAGACCTCAGTGCTGCTTTTGATACTGTTGACCATAAAATTTTATTACAGAGATTAAAGCATGCCATAGGTATTAAAGGCACTGCGCTGCGGTGGTTTGAATCATATTTGTCTAATAGATTACAATTTGTTCATGTAAATGGGGAATCTTCTTCACAGACTAAAGTTAATTATGGAGTTCCACAAGGTTCTGTGCTAGGACCAATTTTATTCACTTTATACATGCTTCCCTTAGGCAGTATTATTAGACGGTATTGCTTAAATTTTCATTGTTACGCAGATGATACCCAGCTTTATCTATCCATGAAGCCAGAGGACACACACCAATTAGCTAAACTGCAGGATTGTCTTAGACATAAAGACATGGATGACCTCTAATTTCCTGCTTTTAAACTCAGATAAAACTGAAGTTATTGTACTTGGCCCCACAAATCTTAGAAACATGGTGTCTAACCAGATCCTTACTGTGGATGGCATCACCCTGACCTCTAGTAATACTGTGAGAAATCTTGGAGTCATTTTTGATCAGGATATGTCATTCAAAGCGCATATTAAACAAATATGTAGGACTGCTTTTTTGCATTTACGCCATATCTCTAAAATCAGAAAGGTCTTGTCTCAGAGTGATGCTGAAAAACTAATTCATGCATTTATTTCCTCTAGGCTGGACTATTGTAATTCATTATTATCAGGTTGTCCTAAAAGTTCCCTAAAAAGCCTTCAGTTAATTCAAAATGCTGCAGCTAGAGTACTGACGGGGACTAGAAGGAGAGAGCATATCTCACCCATATTGGCCTCTCTTCATTGGCTTCCTGTTAATTCTAGAATAGAATTTAAAATTCTTCTTCTTACTTATAAGGTTTTGAATAATCAGGTCCCATCTTATCTTAGGGACCTCGTAGTACCATATCACCCCAATAGAGCGCTTCGCTCTCAGACTGCAGGCTTACTTGTAGTTCCTAGGGTTTGTAAGAGTAGAATGGGAGGCAGAGCCTTCAGCTTTCAGGCTCCTCTCCTGTGGAACCAGCTCCCAATTCAGATCAGGGAGACAGACACCCTCTCTACTTTTAAGATTAGGCTTAAAACTTTCCTTTTTGCTAAAGCTTATAGTTAGGGCTGGATCAGGTGACCCTGAACCATCCCTTAGTTATGCTGCTATAGACGTAGACTGCTGGGGGGTTCCCATGATGCACTGTTTCTTTCTCTTTTTGCTCTGTATGCACCACTCTGCATTTAATCATTAGTGATCGATCTCTGCTCCCCTCCACAGCATGTCTTTTTCCTGGTTCTCTCCCTCAGCCCCAACCAGTCCCAGCAGAAGACTGCGCCTCCCTGAGCCTGGTTCTGCTGGAGGTTTCTTCCTGTTAAAAGGGAGTTTTTCCTTCCCACTGTAGCCAAGTGCTTGCTCACAGGGGGTCGTTTTGACCGTTGGGGTTTTACATAATTATTGTATGGCCTTGCCTTACAATATAAAGCGCCTTGGGGCAACTGTTTGTTGTGATTTGGCGCTATATAAAAAAATTGATTGATTGATTGATTGATTTAGTCTCTCAATTGATCGACTGTCCACATTATATATATAGCAAGCAACCAGAGCTGATCTGTGTATCCACAATGACAGTCTTATCCATATTGATTGCTATGGTAACACGCTGTGCCCACGAAAAACATGAACGACAGCAGACTGAGCCTGTTTCTGTCTGAAATGGTTAGGTGGAGCTGCGGTACAGTGTTTGTGTATTTAAAAAAAAAACATGGCGCTGTGTTGAACCCCTTGAGCAAAAGGATGCTCTTTTTTTAATAAATAAGTGAATCAACTGAAGGATTAAAAA
The DNA here is from genome assembly GCF_902500255.1 of Thalassophryne amazonica. Lineage (NCBI taxonomy): Eukaryota > Metazoa > Chordata > Actinopteri > Batrachoidiformes > Batrachoididae > Thalassophryne > Thalassophryne amazonica. Next base: position 137,679,734 of record NC_047106.1, read on the forward strand.
TGCTTTTATTGGACTGATTCTTATCGGATTTGATCAGAGTTTTCATCTGTTCATCAACACGGTGGACAGTGGATTTAACAATGCTGCTTTTGTGAAAAGGTTCACATACATGAGGCTGTTCCTCACAGGCTGCACACGCAGCCCCTCCACTGACTGTGACTTCACCACAAATCCATCAAAATAAACTCAGTTATCACTTTAAAAGCATCACTGCTACACAAAAATCACAATTCTGTGGTTCACCTGTGTACTGATTGGTGGGAGGCAGTTTGTATGAATCAGCCAAGAAAATTCAGAAAGTTGTAACAATGTGAAAAAATGAATAGTTTGACTACTTCAGAAAGAAAAATTGGACTTACCTCATTCAGTGGAATCTGTGTACACATACATTGGTGGGCATAGTTCTGCTAACTGCTAAATAACGAAGCTAACTTTTTTTATAGCGGATTAGCTTTCAGCTAATTTTGAAAGCCATCAGTGGACCAATTAGCTTCCGCTAAATTTAGTTCTACTAACCTTCAGTCCACTAACATTTTTTTGCTGGCATAGTGAGCAAAGCTTAATGGTCAAAAACATTTGTAAACCCTAAAATCATACATGTTAGTTCCTGTCTGTTGCGTGTTTTGCAACAGTCAGACCGCTGTGAGTTCAGTCCTTCCCCAGCACAAGGGGCGGGCCGGCTGCCAGCTGTTGTTGCAAAAAAAAAAGTAATTTACTTTCCACATGCAGCGACACAGTGGGCAGGAGACATGAAACGCAAAGCACTTTTCACTCATGGTTTCACTAATAAACAACTAATTACTGACTGTTTATTGACATTAACGGTAACACTTAGGGCTGCAACAAACGATTATTTGGTTCATCGATGAATCTGATGTGGTTTCGACACGATTAATCGGATTAGCGCGGAATTTTTAAAAAATGTGCCAGGGAAACAATTTTTCTCTCCTTCCATTACTTTAACAACAGAACATTATTTGAAAACTTAAAATACTTGAAAATCAACAAATCATCAAATGTCCCTTGGCTGTTGAAATATAAAATAATAAAGAACAAAAATAATTATTTCAAATATCATTGCTTTATCAAAGTGATAGTGATGAGTTGCCATAAAACATTGAAACATATAAATGTTATAAAATATATGGTGAAAAAAAGAGGTATTTTTGTTGCTGCAAATGAGCAATTATCATAACCAGTTAACCATAAAACCTAAATAAAAAACTGTAGCCTGACTCATTATATGTGCAACATTCTCTGTATAACTTGTAAACTATGTGGTCATTTCACAATGACACATGTGACTCATGGCTCTTTCTCTAAAATTGTATTGTAGCATTATTAGTTATTATTACTATTATTATTGTTGCTATTATTAATATATGAATAAAAATAAATTAAAAAAATATTATAATTTGTAATACATTTGACTCTTTTACGACAACAAACGTTGAGCCATTAATTATTATACAGAAAACAAATGCACAAGCATGCTGAAATGCCAGCAGCTTCATGCTAACTTTAACATTGAAAATGCCATAGACATGCTAATGCATTAGCATTGGTGTTAGCATAAAATACATCTATCAACTGTTTCAGAAGCCCATAACAGGTCAGTTTAACATAAAAAAGGTAACTATTCCTCACAGACATATGCTCTTTAGGGTTTTAGTGGGGAAAAATTAAGATAAACCGAAATAAAACAAATGAAACCAACGAAGCAGCAGCTCGAAGCACTCCTTCATTGGTTCAAGATTCAAAGCAAAGCTCGGTTGATTATATGGAAGAAACAAAACATTTGCAGTAAATCAGTTATTTAGCAACTAATCAACTAAATTAGTTGACAACTATTTTAATAATCAGTTTTAATCGATTAACTCAATTAGTTGTTTCAGCTCTAGTAACGCTGTCATTTTTGCAAATTGAAAATATCGCACATATCTTTAAAACTAATGCTGTAATTCTGAGGTTTGCGCGTTACCAGACATGCTCCAAAAGGCATTATGGGAAAAATGAACACTGCCATGTACTGGATAGGCGTGTGAATAGTGACCAACGTTGGTCGCTATTTGTTGTGAATTACACTTCACAAACAGAATTTTCAATTTGCAAATGCCTTTTTTTACACATGGAAAAAAATGACATATTTACAAAAAATAAACCAACTAACCAGTGAAGGAGACTCATTTTTCCCCACAGTGTGTCTGTTAATGCTCAAACCTTCAGAATTAGCTCATTACTTTAAAAGATATGTGTGATATTTTTAATGTGCAAAAATGACAAAGTTACCATTAATTTCGGTAAACTATCCAGAATGAGTTGTTTGTAAGTGAAATCAACGTCATCATTTATTTTTTAAGCTTCGTTTTTCTGTCAAAACTGCTACTGTACCTTCCACTGCCTTCCTGTCCATGACACACGTGCAGTAGTGGTAATCAGGGTCAGCCATGATGTCAGCAGAAAAGTTATGCCAAAACAATATCATGGCTAGCCGGCAACGAAGCTCAAAATTTAGGAGCATTTTAACACATATATGTTTTTAGCACACATATGTGTTTGCTGTAACATTATAACAGCAATGTCATGTTTGAATAGGAAATGTGATAACCCTAATGTTTTATAACGCTACGTTACAGTGCTAAAAAAACCTTTCGTCTTCAGTAGACGACTTTGTTACCAAGTAATCACTCAATGAACTATCATCTTAATTGTCTTTATTTTTAGTTTGCACGTACCTTAAACACTTCAAGTTTGAAGCTAATGATGGTTATGTAAAAGCAGCTGCATGCTGGTGCGATAAGCCACAATTTATATATGTTCTGATTAGCTGACTAATCGCAAAAATAATCAGTGACCAGTGGTGGTCACAGCCAAGGTTGGGTAGGATTACTTTGAAAGAATACATGTGGATTACATGTATGTATGTACATACATTCAGATTACTTGTAATCTGATTGCTTTTGGATTACATTTCAAAGTAATCCTACCCAACCTTGGTCACAGCTAACCAAAAATTTAGCTTCGATAACTGCTAATTCACTAACTGAAAAGTTAACTTTTATAATGCTAAACCGATAAACCACAAAACAATTTAGCGTAAGTTACAGCTAACCGCTAACTGTTAGTACTGTCGGCTACTGATAAGCCAGTTTCGAGTTTAAGTATCGCCGAAGCTTCTGAGTAAAATCAGAAGCGATCACAAACCCCAAAACAAACAACAAGTCAGAGCTTCTGTCTTATGCAATAATTGCAGATGGGCTTTCTGAGGTCCCACATAGCTTTTCTGATTTCCTTTTCTAATTTTCAGAATTTAGTAAATTAGCATATGGTCCATTGATAATGTGTAGACACTAGTCCCTAGTGGCAACTATTTTTGGTTTCAAATCTGGGCAAATGCAGTCCCAGAAAATTCTGAATGTGACAAACAAGAAACAGGTGTTGTAAACAAGTCAATGCTGCTAAAAATACAAACTTGCAGAAACAAAGATACTATTCTGACATGGTTTTGCACATAAGACTGACATGGTTTGCACATAAGACTGGCATAGCATGTTTCAAGCACACACACACATATATGTCAGAAGGTGGGGGGGACATACCATATTCTGTCCCCCCGGTTGAAAAGGTGGGGGGGACATGTCCCTCCATCCCCCACCAAATTGCGCTCATGCTGTTATTTATGTTTAAAAATAAAATAAGACACGCTGGCCATACATATTACATACGTCCTGTGACATTACTCCAGCCCCTCATATCATATAAATCCCATTGGAATTGGGCAACGTATACAGTAGATGAACTGTGTTCATCTACATCACTCACTCACTCATCTTCAACCCTTTACTACACTTGGCAAAGGTTCAATGTCAGATTGTCAGCTCACCTGAAGCCTTAGCGACGGTTGTTAGTTGTTACACTGTTGCTTGGAGTGTTATTTGCTGGCATCAACACGGATTAAAACTTTGAACTCACAAAACTTATTTTTCTGACAGTTTTCTGTTCATGGTAAATGCATCAGGCTTTTTAAACAGTTAAGAGTAGTTGCTTGGTCCCACCCACAATTATCAAACCAAATCAGTTTTATTTATATAGCGCCAAATCACAACAAACAGTTGCCCCAAGGCGCTTTATATTGTAAGGCAAAAGCCATACAATAATTACAGAAAAACCCCAACGGTCAAAACGACCCACTGTGAGCAAGCACTTGGCGACAGTGGGAAGGAAAAACTCCCTTTTAACAGGAAGAAACCTCCAGCAGAACCAGGCTCAGGGAGGGGCAGTCTTCTGCTGGGACTGGTTGGGGCTAAGGGGAGAGAATCAGGAAAACGACATGCTGTGGAAGAGAGCAGAGATCAAGCACTAATGATTAAATGCAGAGTGGTGCATACAGAGCAAAAAGAGGTGATTATGGAGAAACACTCAGTGCATCATGGGAACCCCCCAGCAGTCTAAGTCTATAGCAGCGTAACTAAGGGATGGTTCAGGGTCTCCTGATCCAGCCCTATCTATAAGCTTTAGCAAAAAGAAAAGTTTTAAGCCTAATCTTAAAAGTAGAGAGGGTGTCTGTCTCCCTGATCTGAATTGGGAGCTGGTTCCACAGGAGAGGAGCCTGAAAGCTGAAGGCTCTGCCTCCCATTCTACTCTTAAAAACCCTAGGAACTACAAGTAAGCCTGCAGTCTGAGAGCGAAGCACTCTATTGGGGTGATATGGTACTGTGAGGTTCCTAAGATAAGATGGGACCTGATTATTCAAAACCTTATAAGTAAGAAGAAGAATTTTAAATTCTATTCTAGAATTAACAGGGAGCCAATGAAGAGAGGCCAATATGGGTGAAATATGCTCTCTCCTTCTAGTCCCTGTCAGTACTCTAGCTGCAGCATTTTGAATTAACTGAACTTTTAGGACAACCTGATAATAATGAATTACAATAGTCCAGCCTAGAAGAAATAAATGCATGAATTAGCGTTTCAGCGTCACTCTGAGACAAGACCTTTCTAATTTTAGAGATATTGCGCAAATGCAAAAAAGCAGTCCTACATATTTGCTTAATATGCGCATTGAAGGACATATCCTGATCAAAAATGACTCCAAGATTTCTCACAGTATTACTAGAGGTCAGGGTAATGCCATCCAGAGTAAGGATCTGGTTAGACACCATGTTTCTAAGATTTGTGGGGCCAAATACAATAACTTCAGTTTTATCTGAATTTAAAAGCAGGAAATTAGAGGTCATCCATGTCTTTATGTCTGAAAGACATTCCTACAGTTTAACTAATTGGTGTGTGTCCTCTGGCTTCATGGATAGATAAAGCTGGGTGTCATCTGCGTAACAATGAATATTTAAGTAATGATTTCTAATAATACTGCCTAAGGGAAGCATTATAAAGTGAATAAAATCGGTCCTAGCACAGAACCTTGTGGAACTCCATAATTAACCTTAGTCCGTGAAGAAGACTCCCCATTTACATGAACAAATTGTAATCTAATAATGACCTAATGATGTGGTGCAGAATTCACTTCACATGAAGCACGAGCATGTGTCCATGAAGGTGTGTGAGAACACAACAGGTGGTCTTTATCTGGTTTGTTTTAGAATTGGTTTCCTTTCATTAACTTTCAAGCTCCTGCTTTAGAGACAGATGGACAAAAAGTGCTGAGAGAAACCAGCACACTGCACCATTTTTGTCTGGTGTTTTCTCCTGTATTTGTCCATTCATTCTCAGTAAAGGTCTTCTTTTTTTTTTTTACATCAGTCCAGCTCCAGCTGCCTTTATTTTTCTGAAATTCCAGCCTGAAATATGTTTCCTGTGTCGGCCTGACCGAACACTGTTTCCGTGAATGTGATAGTGTCACTCTGATTTTTTTTCACAATGAACACTGTTTGGTTATGTCTGAAACAGATCTGGAGAAAATGACAGTCAATAAAACCAAAGCATGAATGTGATGGATGTGTTCTGGGAGATGATGGCAAGTCTGTACATGCGCTCCCGTATAGTTTGGATATAAGACGCAGTGGGATGGGAGTTGTTTGTCAGAGTTACTACCCACGCAACCTGAAAAACCTGGAAATTCAGACTGCTTTCCAGCCTTGGAAACTACCTGGAAACTGATTTAAAAACAGCCACATTTCCTGGAAATAATCAGTCTTGTGCTGGATTTTTTCTTTTTTTAAAAAGAGTGTTTTATGGTCTCTGTAAGTTTTGGTGTGTATTTTGTTGGAGACTCGGCTTGCTGTTGGTGAGATGAGCTATGCAGTGTGGCAGGTCTACTGTCACGCATGATATCTACCTGGGAATGTAGAATTTAGGCTCTTTGAAGGTGCTGTGACTCACCAGCATTGACCGTAGCAACAGCATCAGGTTGTTCCCACAGGAACTCGGACATGCCTGTGAGTATCGGCACATATATGGGCAGTGAACATACTCGCATCATACACTTGTATGTCAAATAAGATGGATAATTTAAACCAACCAGTATTACCAGTTGGCCAGTAATGTAAGCTGGCGTGAACCTTTCACCAACATATCAGGTTCTGCGCTTTTTTTTTTTTTTTTGATAACATTTTTACCAAATAAACAAGGTTTAAAAGCACTGGCTGTTGGAAATGATGTCATTACATAGTTTGTCCAGCAGCGGGCCCTACAACTGCATTGTTTATTACAGTGCTGTAATAACAGTGCTTACAGTGCTGTAAGCATGCCTGGGACCCCATCACTCCTTGGCCACATTAGCTAGAAGAAATGCTGGAAAAGTGACCAGCTGCCATTCGGAGCGGGTGTTTTACAGTGACAAGTGGCCACTATGTGACCACCTTGACGTGGTCAAAATAAATGAGAATATTTTATGCAAATGCCGAGTGATGTGACACAACTGCTAGTTCAAGTGAAGGCAGTGTGACGGTTGCTTGGCTATATTTATAGTTATTTATAATAAAGTCAGGGTTCTCAGCAGGATTTTTTTTCTCAGTGTAATGGGATGGAAAAATCACGTTAAGAAGCCGGGGGTTCGGGGACTGATTATGCTTTGACCCCGCTGAAGCTTTTGCTTTATAGGCTTATAAAGGGCCTTCTTTGGTGTTTTAAAACTTTAAAATGTAATGAGAAATAAATTTTGAAGTTAAAAAAACATTTGTAAGGATTTTCTATAGTAAACTGCTGTGTATAAATTAGCTCCTATGCAGTGACCAGTGATGCCGGTAACGCGTTACTTAGTAACGCGTTACTCTAATCTGACCACTTTTTTTAGTAACGAGTAATCTAACGCGTTAATCTTTCCAAATCAGTAATCAGATTAAAGTTACTTCTCCATGTCACTGTGCGTTACTATTATTTTTCATTGTGGGTCGATAGCAGCATTAAACTTGGTCTGTGGGCAGGAGGTCGGGGTTCGACTGAACTGCCCACTTTAAGCGAGCTGTGAGCTTTTAATCCGCGGTTTTTTGCAGCTGCTCGACTCGTCCTCACCTCTTAAAGCACGGTGATCAGCACACCTGCACTGAACTTTACAAAGACATTTTTATACTTTTTTTCCTCCTTTATTTAGAATTCTGAGCTGAGCCACTCTGTATCTGGTCGTTAAAAACAGCTGATCCTCCGCGACGCGTCAACAACTAACACTATTTTCCACTCAAATGCACCTAAACTCTCTTTCTGAGGACCACATGATGTGAAAACGCAATAAAACTTTCTTACCTGTAAATCTGGTCATGTTTTCTGCATAAATAAATGTTATCCATTCTTTGTGCTCAAACGCCAAAGCAGGGGCGAATCTAGATGGAATGGGGGCGTGGGGCAAGGATGTGCCCCCTCCCCCACAACACCCCTAGATTAAAGGTGCAATTTTGAAGCCGTTTTTTACTACAACTAATATTGCTTAAAATAATAATAATTTCGACAAGTAAAATGTTTAGAGAGAATTTAAATGTTAGAAAAATGTTCGAATTTAATAGTTACCTTTATAAACAATGTAGGCTCGAAATTGCAAGTTTTACTGTTACAGTGCTGTCAACAGTTAAATATGAAGTCAAGAAAGACGTCTTTATTTTACTTTTTATAAAGAAAGGGTGACTATAAAGTGAGTTTTGGCAAAACAGGTATCATTGTCATGTTGAGGTGGCAGAGGGTTGTTGTCGGCAGCTGGGAAAAGTAACTAAAAAAGTAACTAGTAATCTAACTTAGTTACTTTTACAATTGAGTAATCAGTAAAGTAACTAAGTTACTTTTACAATTGAGTAATCAGTAAAGTAACTAAGTTACTTTTTCAAAGTAACTGTGACAACACTGGCATTGACACACATTTCTACACTCTTCCATGTTTTAGTGCGATGCCTCTTTCTTTTGGCTTTAAAGTAAGGCTGTAACAAAGATTTAAAAAAACAAAACTATGGCTTTACTTAACAACATTTGGCCCTCAAAATGCAGGCAACAGTGTTTCAGAGGGATATTATAAATGTAAAATGTTACTTTGGTCCCGGCCTCCCCTATAAAACTCGCGCCTGGAGTACTGCTGTGCTCCGACTGGTCCACTGAGACTTTGACACCTGGATAAATTCTCCCCGACAGAATGGAGGGTGTCCCATTTTGGGGAAAAACAGCTTTTTTTCAGATGAGGTTGTAGTTTGTCTGCTTTACAATGTTTGGAAAGAGGTGTCATTTGGTTTAAAACGGCGATTCGCTTTGAAGTTTTTGATTGCGGAATGATCCGTCTTTCCACCTCGGCAGAGAGCCACAGCAGATCCCACAACACACACAGACATGGAGCAGAGGATATTGTCATTATTATTATTTTCATGAGGGACACTAATTTTCGTTGACGAACCCGAGAAGCGGGAGATATTAAGGTTCTAGTCCACAGCAGAGAACCACGTCGTTAGCTGCACCACACAAAAGGCACGTTAATGACGAATTAATTAAAAACTGTCCGTGTGAAGCGGGTGGCGATTCTTGCAGAAAAAGAGTCCCATTTAGAGACTTTAATCATCAGAAAAGGCAGAAATGGCTTTGATACAGGTTGATGAATAAATTGTGGATGTGCTGCTTCTATATTAGAACCAGCAGCTCCACAATCAACATAGAGAAATGATTATTTTCCTGTTACACACCCTCAAAAACAATGTAACGGCCCAACTGCAGCGCAGTTGTTTATTGTAACAGCGTAACAAACCGTTACACTGTTATAATGCTGGTGAGAACCCTGAAAGTTCCTGTTAAAACTCTAAAAAATCTAGCCTCATTTATGTTTCTTTGTCCTAATGGTTTGATAAAGAAATGTCAAAAATCATAACCATTTTATGCATATGTCTGTAGATATTTCAGTAATTGTTACTCCTGAAAATGTATCATCCCCCCCCCAAGAAAAAAAAATCTGTATCGGCCGGGCTTAAGGTCTTAAGATTATTCAGCTTTTCAGTCTCTTTTAATATTTAGTACAAGTTTTAGATGTTGTACATGTGACTGGCCTGCAGGAAAAAAAGCCAGAGTTCTAAATGTTTGTGTCCTCTTCATGACTGTGTTGGCTCCTAGCTGAAGGCTTAAGTTGGACTCACAGATCTTCAGCGTGAACGTGCGTGCAGATGCACCACTGTTTTGTTGCCACGCTGTGGGAAAGTACAAAGTTTTGCTCGGGGCTGATCAGGATCCTTTATCTCTCTCACAAAAGAGGAAGCTGTACAGTCGTCATAAGTGTCTACTTGTACACACATGCACAGCTGTGTGAGTCGACACGTTGTTCTCAGTGACACTGACATGTGAAACATTGGTGAGCTCGCTGTCCTGACTTGTTGGCACCCGCCCCTGATGCACTAATGGGATTGACTTCAGTCAGAGTATAAAAGTGCTGCTGGCTCTGAACGATCGGCCCAGCTGAACCGTGCATGATGGGTACAGATCCAGATGGCAGCTTTGCATGAGCTGACCTGTATAATCACAGTGCCTTACTGACGTGCACGTGGTGCAAAGGGTGTAACCGACCTGTGCGGCCCGCACCCTCATGGGTTCAGCACTCTGGGTGCAACAGTTCAGTGAGCCCATGGTTTGGTTTGTATGGAGGTTTATGGAGTCACAATTTTTTTTTTTTTTTTTTTTTGCAGACTAGGATAAAAAAAAGAAAAAAAATCTTTGCCATTTCCAACATTGTCTCTGTATTTGTTTCTCTCACAAATGAAATTCTTACATTCAGAAATCAGATAACATAGGACATCAAAATCCTTTCAAAGTAAGTGTTACTTATTTAACGCAAACAAAAACACTTTCAGTATTGCTGCAGTCTTTTTTTTCCTTAATTGCAAAAATGCCATTCTTTGAAACATTTTAAACAATAACATAGCATATTCTTTCATAAATATTTTGCCTACAGTGTAAAACAAAATGCTTCAGTACATCTGCATTATTCACAGCATAAAGTGCAACACAAGTTCAGTCTTGTCTGTGTAATGGTTTTAGTAGGGTTGTCACCATATCACACATTTAGGTGTCGATGCTAATATCAGTGAAATTAGAGGATTCTTGATACCAAATTTGAAATCACTCTAAAATAAATAACTACATGTCAGATACAGGTATTGTTTACAGTTATAGGAGTTTTCCAGTCATGAAAAACATTTTTTTCAGGGTTTTTGTTCAAGGTCCACTCATATCACTATTTAGATAAAGCCTCATAGGAAAAAAAAGAACTGTTTATTCCCCGTAACATGACGGCAGTTTTGCACACCGACTCTTGAAATTTATTTAAATTGATTTCTGTTAAAATGTTTTTGTGGTACATCCAGTCTGTGTTAATATCATTTATAGCAAGTTATTAAACTTACTGTCATCAAATTCAAGTTGCTGGCTTTCCTCACTAGTCTTCCAGTGTAGCTACTCAGTTTTTGAGAATTGAATACTAAGTTATACTAATATAATGAAATGGCTAACATTAGCTGTATAGATAAAGCTGGCCTGTCTTGGCTGTCTCAAATAAAATAATTGTAATGTTCATAAGAAGGCGCCAGGCTCTACTCTTTGTAAACATCTGGATGGCTGTTAAGTGCTTTGCTAAATTTGTGGCATTGCCTCTTTGTCCCGAGTTGTACAACGATTGAACTTTTTTTTTTTTTTTTTTTTTTTTTTTTTTTTTTTTTTTTTTTTTTTAGATGTTGGCTTTTGAGAATCAATTATTTGTCCTGTCTGCCTCAAACACCAAGTACTTCCGCTCCGACTCTCATGTCTTCCCTATAAAGGTTTTCGTTTTCCTTCGTGTGGCATTGGGTGGCAGACTACAGTATGTTTCGGTGTAAATACTGCCCCCATCAGTTCTGGGTGAATATGACACTTAGTACCTGCTGCACCAACACTACTTCACAAATATGAGTACAGACACATATTTTAAATTTTGGTGTTGACGTGGTACTGAAGTATGGGTTCTTCTGACATCCCATGGATTTGGTGTCATCTGTTACTGTCTGTTCCTCCAGTGTCAGGTTCTTCTGCAAAAAGAGAAGTTTGTCGACACTCTGCTGCAAGGTGCAACCTGCCGGCAGTTACAGTGTTCCGCAGAGGTGGTGGTGTGCAACATGCGGATGGTTGCTCTTATTTTCTGTAACCGTGGACCAGCATCCACATGATGCTGTCTGCTGACTCGGATGTGCTGACCTCCTACTCAGTGATTTGGGAAAAGGGAGTGTCTGCCCCTCGCCTATGATGAGCTCTCCAAATAGTTCAGCCAGAGCCATCTTCTTCAGGGGAGGTGATGAGGATTCCTCGTGTTTCTGCCGAGGACCCAGGTCCTGCAGCTTCACTGCCCTGACCCAAAGAGAAAGAATAAAGGACACACTTAATTTATTATTTTGACATTAACAACTGGCAAAAAGGAATAAACAGGACCTGCTGTAGACTTTGTGTGGTGAGGACTCTGCTGACTTGGAGGCAGGAGGCTTCATCCAGTAAAGGCAAGGATTTAAACCTTGGCTCAGGGGCCATAGATCAGGGTCTGTGTCCCTTCTTTCAGGGCTTTGGGTGATTTTTTTTTTTGTGTGTGTCTGTGTGTGTGTGTGTGTGTGTGTGTGTGTTTGCCTCAGTTATGACAATCTTAAGTATTTTTCCTGAAATCTGGAATTTAACTTTTGCTTAATTTTATTTAATGATAATCTGGATGAAGTGTTCCTGACTTTTTTCACCTGTCTGGCTGTCAAAATACAGCTTAAAATGGGTTGAATTTTGTTTAAAATCAGGGAGCTCCTACAGTGGGCCCCAGACCACTGGCTGACTTTCAGGATTTTTCATGTCTCATTCTCATGCCTCTTTTGGACAACTTTGGGTCATCTTTGGGATGACAGCCGTGACGGGACAGCAGGTGTTTTTCTGAGTGCAGGAGTGTTTTCTGTTGAACCTTATGAGAAGAAGGTCGTGGGTTCAGGCGTCGTGTTGGTCTGCTACATAGCATTGGACATCTCCAGCATAATTACACAAAATAAAATGAAAGTCATGCTTTTTTGAAAGTCCATTTGTGTAGATTGACCATAAAAAGCCCACACAGTCAGCGATGAAATAACAGAACTTTCTGACTGCGACACTTCAACTGCTGCACCATTTTATGATGTCAGCATTGTATACGTCATTACCCTCATGTCACATGGTCCTTTTTGTGAGTGCGGTTTTGTCCCAGTCCAACTCATTTGTCTGTGAGAGACACGTATGACTTGGTGTGACTGACAGGTGGCGATGAACTTATAAGCAAATTATCCAATGAAATGCTCAGAATTTGACTCAAAACTAAAGACACATCTGCAGGAGTGTGTGAACACATGAACAGTGGTGTAAATGGGATAAACCTGACCCTGAGTCAGACTGAGCACAGCGGAAGAGCTCCAGAGATGAACACAAAGCGTGTCTGTGTTTGTTGTCTCGGACCGTCCAAACTCAGGAATCCACTTACACTTTGCATAATGTCAGACTGGAGGAGGAAGGACGTGTCTGAGCCGCCGTCTTCACACTCTTCAAGTCTTTAATGTCCAACAGCTGCATATGCAACTCTGCATTTGATTTGACTTTGTGTTTAGACTATAAAACATCACACCTCAGGGACATTTCTTAGCAATAATTATTTGATAATGAAACGATTGGTTGAGTAACTTGAATAATTCGATTACAAAAAATGTTTGAGGCAAATTCTGTGCCTCGAAGATTTGTTTAATGTTGTAGTACATATGCCAGGCCTGTGTGTGGAGCTTCAACGTCCCCAGAAAAAAAAAACAGAAGACGACAAGAGCATAACAGCTAATCAAATTAGCAATGATAGCTACCGCTTTTCAACATGGCACACAGAGTAAAATAAAGCCTTTTAAGAGAAAGACTGTCCACGCTGATCATCTGAAATTGACTGTGCATTTAAAGCGAAGCAGTGTGTTTGTCTCTTTTTAAAAACACACATGGTCCACTCTACGTGGGGACTGACCCGGCAGCCGGCTGCTGTCTCTCTGTCCACACTTTGTTCTGTGTTTTCCTGAGACTCGCACTGAGTGTTTTGCTTTTTAATTTTTGCTTTTTTGGGCAACATACAATGCTTCACAAACACGGTAACTCAAATAAAATAACAATAAAAAAACTGACGGCGAGGCTGGTATGTTCAACCTCCAGCTGAAATGCATCTGCTGAATTGCAGAGAAAGAGGGGGAGAAAAAAATCACGCAGGGACCAAGTCCACCAGGCTTTATAAAAAACAACCAAAAAAACAAAAATGGTGCAATTTTACAAGTTGGGGAAAACAAAACAGAAAGCCACATCCCATCGGCATTTCAACAAAATGTCAACACTTTGGTGCAGTGACATTATGCCATTGCTTAGGGAGAGCCCTGGACTATGGGTGTTGTTTAAAAACGCAAAAGTACTTTTTATCCAATTACTTGATTAATCGATACAATACTTGATTACTAAAATTATCGATAGCTGCAGCCCTATTAGGAATCATGCTTTATTAAAAATGTATTTAGGAATCAAAGCACTCAACAAAATAAACTCCAAAACTAAAAAGATAGATGCCAGTAATAAGAAGTGCACTGCAAAAATGCACAAAAATCCCAAGTGAAAGAGCTGGGGCCTCACGTACAAAGATTTGTGTTGACTTCCTACTGAAACATGGCGTACGCCAAAACCCAGAAACTGACGTGAGCACAAAAATATCCAGGTGTATCAAAGTGTATGTAGGCATGGATCCAAACATGTTCCGTTTGTACATCCCATTCAGTGTGGAATTGAGTGCACTTGCACACACACTAAGCTTCTCCCTTTCCACACCCATGTTTAAATATGCAAATGTATTTAAATAGTTTGGCTGTGTTATTTGCCGGTACCATAATTGTGGAACATAGTGTGTTTGATGACTTCCGCCATTGTCTGTGTGTTGCTATGTGTAAAAAATTAAAACACTTTGAGACAACGTGCAAAAACAAGGAAAGCTGTGGCTCTGTCTGTCATGATTTTTATTTTTTATCATTAAAATAGGTCATAAAATGAGCAGTACAATTCACCGATTCACTAAAATTCAAATTTTGCACATTTTCCCTAACTTAGTGCTGTAGTATAACCAGCAGGAGACCACTGATGTGTTCAGTGAATTTGGTGACACCACACCCGAATTTATTGAATATTTTTCTGGTGTCTTTTCTTTTTTTTTTTGCACTTTGTAGATGGTCCCTAAGCTTCCGTTTCTCTGCTGTCTGCTTGTTCGGGTCAATATTTTTCCAGCTCAGAATAGGGCTCATATGGATAAATATAAGGTTATAGCTCGTTGTCTACCTTCCTGAGGTTAGAGACTAGTGTTGTTTGTTTTTCTACAGTTTCTCTTCAAATTATTGAGCCGTTTACCGGAGGGGGAGGTTTCTGTTCTCTGTGAGTTTGACAGGTGGACAATCCCAGTCACACCAGAAGAGAGAGCTCCAATCACCTCTGCATCTCACCGGCTGTAGTGACCCCCGCCCCCGCTCCACAAATAAAATGATAAAAACATTTTTTTGTGAGACCTGCGTTCAGGTTTTGGGAGATATTTTTTATGTATTCACATTTTGCAATTAATGGTTTATGGGTAATTCATGATTTGCAGCTGATTCACATTTTGTGGGTTAACACCCTTTTTAAGTGATAACTGTTCATTTTGATGCAGTCACAGTAAGTGCAGCAGCTGTGAGAAGGTTTAGTGCATCTGCACGGCCACTAGTCATAAATGCAGCCTGTTAAAAACAATCTCTGCTGGACGCTCAGCTTTGTGCCTGCTTATAAGCGTTGTCGTTGATGTACGAGGTCTATTAGAAAAGTATCTGACCTTATTATTTTTTTTTCAAAAACCAGAGAAATCGAAGCGTTTTGAACCACTGAATCAATATGAAACAGTGGTTCAGTGTTTTGAAGCTTTTGATACAGTTAGGTATGGCGACATCTGCTGGTGTTCTGACGAGATGCCATGCCTGTCAAGAGGCCAGCCGTCTGTGCAACGCATGCGCAGTTCTCTCTACCCAGACTTTCACACCTCCCCCCGTCCACACCTCTCCCTGTTGGGTTGACGGGCCTCTCTCGTGTTGAACTCCCTGACCAAGCGACTGAGGAAGGAAAATACAACAGCAATAAGTGTCTTCTCAGTTTTAAAAAGTTAGTTAAAATTTGCATGTGCACGCTGTATTTACAGCACAATATTGTCGGGACGCGGAACTGTCGATTTATGCGACAAGATGCACAATTCGAGAAGACCGCACATCTCGACAGAACACCGGTTTGCAGCAAAACATCAAAGTATTCATGATTGTAAGTTTATCTGTGGACATTTTACATATAAATAATTTGACAAATTTTTTGATGTAAACCGACAATAAGCTTCCCCTCTTGGACAGACCAACAGCCGCCACTGACTCGCACGCATGCACATGGGCCATCTTAATATATTAGATAATAAAATAATAGCAGTAATAATGAAATAAAATATTAATAATACTAGTAATAATAATAATTATGATAAGAATTATAGTGTGTATATGATGACAACAACCTAAACAATTTATAATTTATAAATACATTAAGGTGGTAAATTAACATTAAAAAATTATGTAATTAACAGGAAATGAAAGGGTTGAGTTCTTCCTCTTAAAACTGTTGATGTCTAAGGTTCTAAAAACAGTCTGGATTCACACACCGTTACAACTCATTCTAGACACTTGGCATAATTTAATACCACCCTTTTTAATAGTCATGTCTTGTGGCTTCTCCCTTTTAGAGCAGAGGTTCACTGCAGCAGATTGTTTTAATCATGAAAAAAAACAACAAAAAAAAAAACATTGTTTTTGTGCCAGGCTGTAAACATGTTTATTTCTACTGTCAGTCAGAGCTGCGTGTCGTCAGAGCGAGCTGCAAAAAGTTTGTACCTGAGTTTTCAGAGGTGGTGTTTGTAGTTGCCATCTGCCACGCCGGTGTTTGCCAACCCGGACAGTGGGAATACCACCTCAACCGGCAACTTAGCCCCGCGACTGGACAGCAACAACGTCCGAGGCCCAACGTGGTGAATTCACTGAGGCCGCGCGCTGCGTCATTAGAGCCGCGCGTCACGAGTGCTGCTTCCCCGAGGCCTCGTGCAGCCACCGCGGATCCATCAGCGCGGAAACACCGAGACCGCGCGGCACCAGCGCAGTGCAGATCCATCCCGGTGACAAACAACGCAGGCTGTTAACATCGGCGATCGACAAGCTGCTCATAAGCCGACCATGGGGCCTAAGAAGGTTCTGACAGCGGAGGAAGGTGACGATATTAAAAAATCTCTGGACTTTCTATCAGAGGAGATTTCTGTTGTGAAGCAGCAACAGAAATCAATTATGGATCTGGTGGAGGAGGTGAAGGCATTACGGCTCCAGAATGCCGAGAAAGACCGGCATCTGGTGCAGCTGGAAAATAGAGTGGCTGAATTGGAGCAGTACACCAGAATTAACGACGTCATCATCACAGGTCTTCATATCAAACCACGGTCCTACGCACGGGCGGTAACAGATGAGAGCGGAGGGGAGCCCAGTGAACAGGAGGTCAGCTCTGTGGAAAAACAGGTTGCTGATTTCCTCCTATCTAAAGGTATAGAAATGGATTTAAATAACATTGAAGTGTGCCACCCTCTGCCCCGGAGAAATGACGGTGATAAACGAACCGTCATCATGAGATTCATCAACAGAAAACACAAAACAGCACTGTTAAAACAAGGAAGAAAACTGAAAGGGACAAACGTATTCATCAATGAACATCTCACCAAACGGAATGCCGACATCGCCAGGAAAGCACGCTTCTTGAAGAAACAGGGAAAAATCCAGCACACATGGACTTCAAACTGTAAAATATTCATCAAACTGAACGGATCACCAGAACAAGCAAAAGTCATGGCAATAAGGAACATCGAGGAGCTGGACAAATATGAACAATAGTGTTTCTTAAAGCGAGGATCTGGACAAATATGACCAATAAGGTATGAGGACACAAACACATCACAACACCATGACACAGACCAGAGGAACCTATTCATCTACATCTGGAGACAAGAAGGATATAACTCAAAGGATTGCTGATCATGGAAAAGTAGAACTGAGAACATTTAAATACACAGACCACAATGTACTGGACTTGGAGCACGATATAGACCCGGACAATAATTTCTTCTCAAATATCAATGACAGTTGTTGCTATTATACAGATGAACAGTTTAATCGGATCATTAAAACGGATAACAAATTATCAATAATCCATTTCAACAGCAGAAGTCTATATGCAAACTTTAACAACATTAAAGAATATTTAAGTCAGTTTAAAAAAATATTTAACATAATTGCTATATCAGAAACATGGATCAATGAAGATAAAGGAATGGATTTTGAACTGGATGGATATGAATTTAATTGTGTAAACAGAAAGAATAAGAGTGGAGGAGGAGTGGCTGTGTATGTGGATAAGAACATGGATTATAAAATAGTAGACAATATGACAACTGTGATTGATAACTTATTAGAATGTATAACTATTGAAATATGTGAAGAAAAAAGCAAAAATGTATTAGTCAGCTGTATATATATAGAGCACCAGGATCTAGTATTGAAACATTCACTGACTGTATGGGAAAAATGTTCTCAAAAACTAATCAAAAAACTGTGTTCATTTGTGGTGACTTAAATATTGATCTGCTCAATCCAAATAAGCATAAAATAACAGATGAATTTATCAGTATAATGTACAGTATGAGTTTATATCCAAAAATCACCAGGCCAAGCAGAATTACATCCCATAGTGCCACCTTAATTGATAATATATTCAGCAATGATATTGAGAATAACACTGTGAGTGGATTATTAATCAATGACATTAGTGATCATCTACCAGTTTTCATCGTTTATAATAGAAACCATCGGCGGAATCAGCCAGAGGAGAAAATAAAATACAGGCGAGTGCGGACAGAGGAAAACATGAACACACTAAAGAAGGATTTACAGGAGCAAAACTGGGAAAAGGTATACAGTGAAAGTGATGTTGATAGTGCATATGAAACTTTTTTACAAATATTTACATCATTATATGATAAAAATTGTCCAATTAAACAAGACTACAGAAAACAAAAAATCCAAGCTCGACCATGGATGACGAAAGGGTTACGAAATGCATGTAATAAGAAAAATACACTGTATAGAGAATTCATAAAACTAAAGACTAAAGAGGCAGAAAATAGATATAAGAAATACAAAAATAGATTAACTAATATTATACGGGTATGTAGGAAGGAATATTATAGTAACATATTATATAATAACAAAAACAATATTAAAGGAATATGGGATATATTAAATAGCATTATCAAAAATGGTAATAAAAAACAGAGTTACCCTCAGTATTTCATTGATAATAATGTCAAGAAGGAAAATAAGGATGAGGTAGTCAACGGTTTTAATAATTTTTTTTGTAAATATTGGACCAAGCTTGGCAGAAAAAATTCCCGATTCCCAACCTGAGGATTGGGATAATAATCTCATAGAAAGAAATCCCTGTTCAATGTTCCTCACAGCAGTGGATGGAAATGAAATTATAGACATTGTGAATAATTGTAAATATAAAACATCTACCGATTTAAATGAAATTTATATGGTGGTGGTAAAACAGGTCATTGAATGGATTGTAGAACCATTAACATACATCTGTAACTTATCATTTCAAACCGGTAAATTTCCCAATCAAATGAAAATAGCTAAGGTTGTGCCGCTGTATAAGACTGGGGATAGACACCACTTCACAAATTATAGACCTGTTTCTTTGCTTCCACAATTTTCCAAATTATTAGAAAAGTTATTCAATAATAGATTAGACAAATTCATAAATAAACATAAATTACTTACTGATAGTCAATATGGATTCAGAGCACATAGTTCAACATCACTTGCATTAATAGAATCAGTTGAGGAGATTACAAACGCCATAGACCACAAATTACATTCAGTTGGAATATTTATAGACCTTAAAAAGGCTTTTGATACAATTAATCATGACATATTAATCAATAAACTTGAACAGTATGGGATTAGGGGGTTGGTGTTGCACTGGGTGAGAAGCTACTTAAGTAACAGAAAACAGTTTGTGAAGTTGGGGGAATATACATCATCGTGCTTGGACAATGCTTGTGGCGTCCCACAGGGGTCAGTATTGGGTCCAAAACTGTTTCTAATTTATATAAATGATATTGTCAATGTTTCCAAAATATTAAAATTAGTATTATTTGCAGATGACACAAGCATTTTTTGTTCAGGGGGGGATTTGCAGGAGTTACTGAGGAGGATCAGTATAGAAATGGGAAAATTGAAAATATGGTTTGACAGAAACAAATTATCATTAAACTTAAGTAAAACAAAATACATGTTATTTGGCTATTGTAATACAGACATACAGGTTCAGTTACAAGTCGAGGGGGTAGATATTGAAAGGGTACATGAAAATAAGTTTCTGGGGGTGATAATAGATGATAAGATAAACTGGAAGACTCATATAAAACATATACAAAGTAAACTGTCAAGAAGCATTTCAGTTCTAAACAAAGCGAAACATTCTGGACCACAACTCGCTCCGCATTCTTTACTGCTCACTGGTTTTACCATATTTACAGTACTGTGCAGAGGTATGGGGTAATACTTATAAAGGTACAACACAATCACTATCAGTAATGCAGAAAAGAGCTATAAGAATTATTCATAATACTGGCTATAGAGATCATACAAATCCACTATTTTTACAATCCAAATTCTTAAAATTCACAGACTTGGTTCATTTTCAAACAGTACAAATTGTGTATAAAGCAATAA
The DNA here is from genome assembly GCF_902500255.1 of Thalassophryne amazonica. NCBI lineage: Eukaryota > Metazoa > Chordata > Actinopteri > Batrachoidiformes > Batrachoididae > Thalassophryne > Thalassophryne amazonica. The sequence goes on from NC_047106.1 coordinate 137,700,061, forward strand.
ACAATTTACTTCCAGCAAATATTAAAAATATGTTTTTTAACAGATCAGGGGATTACAGTCTGAGGGGGAAATTTAATTTAAAGCATCAGTGGGCACGAACAACATTAAAAGGTTTCTGTATTTCTGTCTGGGGTGAGGATGTGGAACAGATTGGGAGTGGGGCTCAAGCAATGTCCAAGCATGAACCAGTTCAAACAGCGGTACAAAAATATGTTTTTTTTCTGGGTATAGGGAGGAGGAAGGGTAATGAGGGTTAGGGTGTTTTTGTTTTTTGCTTCGGCTTGTAAATATATAGTATTTTGTATGTAAGTAGGTATGTGTAGGTGTATATTTATGTTTGTGTGTATATATGTATATGTGTATATATGTGTATGTATGTTGATGTGTGTATGTATATATGTATGTGTATATATATATATGTATATATATATATATATATATATTGATATCGGTTTAGGTGTGTAGGAATCTATGTGTATATGTGGCAAAGGGTATTACTGGTTGTGGAGAAGAAGGGGTAGGGATAAATAAGCTGATGCTTCACCCTACCCCTTTTCGGACATGTTGGGTACACAGTAGGAACTTTTTTGTTGTTGTCTTTACTGATCTATCTTGTAATTGTTGTTGTATCAAATGTTCGAAATAAACAGTTTTCATTCATTCATTCATTCATTCATTCAATCATTGAGCGTAATTTCCTTATATATTAGATACACAGATAATGTTGATATTCGTATAGAGGACTAAACATTATTACAGAGAACATGGAAACATAAGTCTTCATTTTTGTCTGCAGTATGTAATTACATCCCTGCTAATGACTTTACACTTGGTCCTGCTCAACACAAATGATGGCTGCTGTCATCACTAATTGAATGGTTCTTTATTCAGTCTGCGTTTATCTCGCCTCTTTACATGAGTGAGTGTGTTTGTGTTTTTTTTTTTGTTGTGTGTGTGTGTGTGTTTAATCTGTGAACCTCAGCATCTAGTACTGTTGGGTATTATTTGAATCATACAACAGACTATTATTGTATAATATCGAATCAGGTTCTTATTGATTCTGTTTCTAATCCAAAATGTTTTAAACAAAGAAAATGTTGAGACAAAAAAATACTTTCATTCTTTTAAAGGTGCTATAAATTACATTTTTTAACATTAATATAGCAGTCAGCAACAATTTTCATTAATATAGAATTCAAGTCATGTGTCTTAATGCCATCCAGTGTCTGGGCAGGATAATGATACTTCAGACTTGATGGCTGAATGATCTGAAACTGCTGATGTAAGAGATACTACGTATATAAGTATCTGAAATGCCAATACCATGAGCCAAGGCTAAATCCAAAGTATTACCACTGCAGTGAGTTGATCTCTGGACAAATCAACACAATCCAAACAATTCCACAAATTCAAAAATGTTTTGCGCAGGCTTATTATATGCCACATTAGACATGAAATCACTGAATCCACAGAGTCCATATCCACAAAGCAGCCTAAGGCTAATATAGCTCCTAGTGATGTTATTTTATGAAAAATTTTAGAATTTCTTGAATGCTTAGACATTTCTTAAAAATTTCTCTTGGTAAGATGAAAGTTGCCCACAAAGCAGATTAGGCCTTAAGAGAGCTCCTAAGGTGCCAAACTGGTAAGAGGAGGGAGGAGGACATTTAGGAAGCCTAACAGTCTCTTAAGCAGAGATGATGGTGGAGTCCCAAGTTCAGCTTGGGACTCCGGCAAGGACGGTCACATTCCTCCCTTCTCCTCTCCTCCTTCCTGTTCTCTATATCTGCTCTGACCTTCAAAGTCACGGCTTCACCAGACTGTAAATTCTTCAAATTAAGATTTGGATAAATCATGGAACTGATCAGCTGGTCTCTCAACGCTATTGACACCATTTTTTTCAACAAGGAAATCAGCGCTGGGGGACCCTACGTGCCCTGATGGAACCTATCCCGCCGGCTATGCTCTCGACACCTGAGAAAAATGAAGCGTGGCTCCATTCTTTGTGGAAGACGTTGAGGATTCATTTCTATTCGCTTTTATGGTGGGAGGTTTGGCACTAATTGGTTTGTGCACTGCCCTGACCCACAGGAATATTAGCAAGACGGCTGCTACCAGAATCTCGTCCCCTCATCTGTCCATCATGATTAATGAGTTGTGCAGTGCTGTGTAATCTCAGACTGTGTGAACTCTTGAACTCGAACGCAAAATGGATACCATCTTGGAGCATATCGCTGCATTGCAAAGGAATGTGCTGCTGAAGACTGGAGAATATTCTTCATAAATTTGTACTCTAGATGGTCAGAGGTGCAGTAAATGGAATTTTGTATCTCTCCGCCTAACATCAACATGGCAGCCTTATCGGCTTCTGAAGGTCAAATGCCCTGCTCTTCCCCCAGAAGGATCTATGGCCTTGGTGAAGGAATTCAGCTCCCTCTTCTCATCTATCTACACCCCCCCCCCCCCCCCCAGCCTGCTATTGCCTAGCAATGTCAGACTTTACGCACACACAGACAGAAACTGACAGAAATGCAACTCATCTGCACACGACGCATGTCTCCCTCCCTCCACCCCTATTACCCCCTCCCCCCTTTGTGTTTCTCCACTCCCCTCACCCTGGCTTCCTCCCTGCCACCTCGAAGGCAGCGTGGTTTTTACTGCTGCAGCCTTCACCCACTTTGCCTCAATTCAGATGATGGTCTGCTTCAAGTTTAGTGCACATAAACAATGTCAAATGTATATGTGTTGTCTTTAATTCTGATGTGTGCCATTATTACGGTAAACAAGTAATAATTGTGGATTAATTGCTTTATTTTGTCTGAGGTAATTGGAGTGTAAATGTAATTTCATTGTTGTTGCACTCGTGTAATGACAATGACAATAAATCTCATCTGATCTCTCATTTCTCGAAAAAACAGAGGAGGCAGAGATATTCTCCATATGTAGGTTGACAGTGAGTCAATAACGCGCTACTGGCTTGATCTACATAATTGTACTATGTTAATGTATATATTGTATGTATTGTCTTATGTATGCATGTATGCATGTATAAATTGTTCTTGTTATCATATCCACACTGTTAATATTATCATTATTATTATTATTGTCGGTATTATTAATTTTATTTTATTTTGTTATTGCATCTATTCTGTCATTTGATTTTAAATAGACCACAATGGAAATAAGTGTTTGCACTTTCTTGTGTCATGCATGTATTTTTAATGCATTTAGAATTATATTATGTACACACAGGCATACTTTTAATATATAGATATTCAGCATGTGCTTGAGGTAGGTTCAAACATTTTCATACTGTGTAACAATTCATTTAATTTTTGTTTCTTTTCATCATCATAACAAAATTATTCCCATGATTGCATGTGTTGGCAGTATGTCTCATGGCTATGTTCTCGGTCTGTTTGCACTATTTGCAGAGCGCTGTGTGATCAGCTTGCAAGCTGTAGTAGCAACTTTCTGTTTAGTGAATGCATCTTTCAATACAACATCTAAAATTGAAGTCCGTTTCCTATCAGTTTTTGAGAGTCTTCTGAGTTCACTCCCCACAACCTACACTAGGGCTGTGCAATTAACCGAATTTCGATCGCAATATTGATATTTGTATCAAACGATCTCCAAACTCGTATAATCAAGTGAAACGATTTAAGGGCCTTTCATCAGGCCAATCCGTCAACGTGTCCCAAAATGCATGACGTCAGACGCGTCGCTTCGGAAGCAGCAAGGGGGCGGAGATTGCTACGTCACACTCTGGCTGTTTCCATAACCTGAAAAAAGTTCAGCCATCGCCTTCTTGAATTTGCGTCGCCTGAACCACAAAAAAGCTTTAAAAAAAACAGCAGTAGAATGATTCTCCCATCACCCTGCTGGGAGAAGATTTTTTTCAGCTACTTTTCGGAGTGATGCCGACCGAGGGAGGACTGACTACTTGGTGGGATATCGATTGAACCGCGACAGTGAGCCAATCCGCACGGAGAAGCCAGCCTTCAGGCATCATTCCTGGGCAGAGCGAGGCAGGCAGCCGAGGTGATGGAGCAAACCCACTCCGTCCGAAATCTCCCACTTTCTGGGTATATGCAAAGTCCCAGTTTGCCCAACGGAGTTTAGTTCTGCAGCTTTATCGAGGGGGGAATAATGTAAAAATAAAATGTGACGTTTACTGAACTGCTGTGAAAGTTTAATGATCGGCTAACATTAGCTTAGCCTTTTAGCACAGTTGATCTGAGTGAACGCTTTAATTTGTAAATGGTTCAGTCTTTTTTATTTTTACCAAATAAAGCTACAGCTTTTTTCAGACACCACAAAAGCTTAACTTTAAATAACTTATTTTTTCGAGCGTTTTTTTCCCATCGTTTTCCCACGTTTTTTCCCTTTTTTATATATAAACTGTTTAGTGTTTCTTTATATTTAAAGAAATATTTTTATTTGTCCTAATCAGGAACATTTGCTGTGCAGACAACCAAACTTCCATTGATGAGCTGAACACCATATCCAGTTGAAAGAAACACCACCAGAGTTCAAAGCTGCAGAAGAGAACTTCATCTGGTCCCGAGAATTCAGCATAACATCACCTGCTTCTAAATAAAAGGCTCTTTCAACAGCAACTATTTTATTATTTTTAAAAAAGCTGTTTCATTTTATATTTTAACAATAAATGAACGGATACATTTCTCCAAAAGGAGATAAGGAGACATGGTCAAGGGAATGATGACAAAAACACAAACTAATGAAAAATTGAAACAAAAACAATGCAGCCGCACTATGTCCTAGTAGCACAAGTCAGGGAGATGCCCAAAGTCACTGACCAACTGGTCAGTGACAACAGGGAAGGGAGAGGAAAACAGAAAAATAATATATAATATGATATTTTTAATATTTATTTTATTCATTTTATGTTTTATACAGGTAAGGTACAGTACATTTTCAGTTTGGAGGTTTTGCGCACATTGTCTATAACAATTTTTTTTTTTTTTTTTTTTTTTTTTTTTTTTTTTAGTGAGAGAAATGCTGAATAAATGCATTGTGTAACTAAAAAAAAATAATCGTTTGAATAATCGTGATTTCAATATTTACCTAAATAATCGTGATACTGATTTTTTCCATAATTGAGCAGCCCTAACCTAGACATTAACCCAAGAAAATGAGGCAGTCCCCTTACAAATGTCTTAATGCAGTTCAGGTTATATGATCGGTTGATTTCACTGTCCATTCATGACTAGGAGGGTGGAGCGCATTTGTTTGTTTTTTTTCTTGCCTTTCCGTGACAGCCCTGCCTCCTCAACCCCACCTGCTCACAAAGATAGGAGTTTCTGTCCCCTCCTTGCTGAGACTTGCTCTCAGACACGTACTGACTCACTCTTAGGCTAAGATTCCTTGCCAGGAAATTCTAGGCTAAGTTAGGAGCTCTTTGAGAGGACTTTGAGTTGCTATGCGGATACAGGCCCAGGAGTCCTACGTATAATTACATTCCGTTAGCTTCTCCCTTGTTTCACTTGACGTCAAGACAAAGATCTGCATGTTGATTTGGCATAAGTTTTACACCCAATTCCTTTCCTGACAATGACAAAATAACATGACTGAAATCCATCGGCCTGACGAGGACAGAGAATTAGATGTTTGAATGAGTTAAATTTAGCGCTCCGTGATCTCTTGAACTTAAAACAAATGCTGAAGCATCACCTTTGCCTTGTTTATTGTCATATACAACATAAGTAAACATGTATGCAGGTGGAAAGCTTCATTTAAAGACAAGTGTGCATTTGGATTTTAACCACATTCCACATATGCCAACTATATTTAAACAATGTTCCAATATTGGATCATTTCAACAACACAGCAATGATTTAGAGGACAGTCATCTAATAATAATAATACAATAACATACTTTTGGAGGGCGGTATGCATTTTCAGAGGCCCGACGTCCATGCCCAGTCGCCCCAAAATGACCGATATTCGCCCGAGTTAGATGAGGCTGAATATCTGTCATTGTTAATCACATTAACAATATTTAATGTTATTTCAAAATGCATGACACCCAACAAATGCGTACATAAAAAGTTGGCTCACTTTAACTTTTGTTGTGTTGGCTGGTACTGCGCTGCTCTCCAAATTCGCCAGGGTGTCCTCATCAAGCTGGCTGCTTTGGCTGCTGTTCATTGCCGGACTATCCATGATAAAATCGTCCGGAATATCCATATTGGGACCAACACACACTTCTCGTTTTTTCATGTTATCGTCTGTGGACAGTTCTTGGGCTGCGTGTGCTATGATGTCATCACTTTATGCACTGTCCGCGTTACTGCGGGCAGGTATGGACAGGTAGCATAAATATAAATCGATGGTCCCGGCCTAGCAACGCCTCAGTAAGGGATAATAATGCCTAGTCTAAAACACTTATTGGATTTGGTAGATGATTTGAATGAGGAATAGATTTCTTTTCCCTTGATGTGAAACAGGTGTTGTATATGCCAGGAGAGAGATTGGTGAGGTTTTTGTGATGTGTTGTGAGGTCTGGTTGTTCATTTTGACCACTGATATTGCTACCAAAAGTGTTAACGGGAACAAAGTTCTTGTAACATGAATGTTTAAACACTTTGTGAGTATGCTGATGTGACACTGTCTTAATGAAAACAAAACAAATCCTCCCTTTCACACAATCTACATTCTAGTTGTCCTGCCTTTATTTCCTGACTGAACTACTGGGTTCCACGCCCATTTTAAGAGTAGGCCTGGCAGGCTCTCTAATCACCTGAGCCTGTATTCACAAAGCATCCTAATGCGGCGTTCCCACCGCACGCAACGCAACGCCACAAATTCGCTTCCTTCGCCGTATAACCCAGAAGAGTGAAGGCTGTCCGGCATCAGCAAGCCACGGCAACCCCAGAAAGAGGGCCAGTTATCCACAAAGCTAAATTTCTATTCCCAAACACCTCTTTAGGTATGTAAGCCGACTTTCTGTTCATTGTTTTTATGAAAGTTGAGGGAACCAGAGTCAGTTTGTCCATTCTGACCCAGACATAAGTCCCCACTATGTCCATTTTCATGACCTGAGACTGTCATATCTAAACAGCTTGGTTGGAAAAGACCAAGGACACACCCTGGTGTTTTGTAGTGCAGTGGATGCAGTGCCAGCACATTTTCCCTGACCTGACCTGAGCCGACCCTGTGCCCGGTTCTGGCCCTTGTGTGAATAATTGTTTGAAGGTTAGCTGCTTTGTGTCATGTTTTGGCCGTGCTCTGCTTCCTGCTGCAGTCAGGAACTGACCGTGCTCTTCTTTACAGGTCATCACGTGCTGAATAACTGACTGTTGAACAACTACTTGTTTTCTATTGTGTTCTGTTAATATCATCGGGACGATCATTAAGAAATGTCGTGACACAGGAAAGTGTCGGAGTGTGCCGTCAGCAGTCTTATCACTCTGTTGTGTTCTTTTGTTTTCTGACTGTTGCTTGTGTGTGTGTCTGTGTGTGTGTGTGTGTTTGGGGTGGGGCTGATCAGGGTCAAGGTTACACCATCTCTCGGCTGGGGGCCGACGTCACACATCCTGTTTTACCCCATACTTGTGTAACACGCACACTGACAGACCTACATGCAGGCGGCAGCAGCAGCCGCCTCGGGGCGGTGTCCATTGTTTGATACATGCTTTTGTTTATTGTGAGCCATGACGTAGCCGTTATCTGCTCTCCCTGCGCGCACCACACCGACAGCTTCCTATAACATCAAGATAACGGAAAGAAAGAGCAGATCATACTTAGATTTGAGATGAAGAAATGACAGATGTTTGTTGAGCAGATGGTTTAATTGGGATAACAGATGACATTACTTGAAATATCAAACGCTTAGTGCTGGTACATTCAGATTTTATTGGCAAATATTCCTTCAAAGAGACATGTCAAAGGATTCTTCTGTTCCTGTGGATTTTTGCAGCCAAACAGATGGGCAGAGACGGGTGATCGCTACTGATGGAATGCTGGACATGTGAGCCTCAGATTTGTCCCGAGGACGCTGTAAAAGCAAAGATGACTGAGAGCTTCACCTCGTTATTTCTCTGTATGTAAGTTTTCTTAAATACTCCGATAACACAATGGACGGCATACAGCTTTCATCACTACTTGGACATTTCAGGTCAGCTCTGGGAGTGTGCAGTGGTGCCACAAGTTGCTGCATCCACCACATTATGGAAAGACTCTGGGTCCTGATTGGAAACCACTCAGGCATACCACTGCTTTGTCTCCGCCTCCTGAAAGTAGTCACCTGTCTGCCACAGCCAGGAGACGTGGACGTGTCCTTCGACTTTTCCAGTTATTCAACACAATGGTACCTGCGCACTGGATCAAGCACAGTTTGCACAAAACACATCATTTGAAATTACAGTGTTAAGTTTAAGTTGCAGGCTAAATAGTAATTATAATGACTATTTATCTCTGACTTTTTCAGGAGTTAAAGTACAAAACAAAATAAACTCTATTCATTGAAGAATAAATGCAAATAATAAAAAATACACTGCAACAATACACAAAAATAAAATTAAATGGCTGATAATAGAGACAAAAGGTGTAACTTATACTCTGGTGCGACTTGTATATGGGTTTATCATCTTCAAGGGGCTTTTTTTTAACAGGTGCAACTTAAGGCTGGTTTACACACAGACGGTTTTGTCGGCGAGTAGTACGTAGACCGAAGTTTGTGGTAGTTCCGGCCATTTTCGCGGAGGAAAGGGGCGGAGCTCACCGGCTCCAGTTGTCAGTCAAAATTAACATGACGGACCTTGATCACACGGAGCGAGTTGCTGTGGAAAGCTCCCAATACAGAGAGTATCATTATTATTATTTGCTCCAGGAGCTGTCTGGATGACGGCTGCTTTTAGCGGTCCTTCCACCTCTGCAGGAGCCAGTTTGAGGATCAACTGTCCCGTTCACACGCGCACATGTAAACAATTAAAAAAAATAAAAAATAAACTCCGTTGCTTGCTGCAGCTCGCTCTTTCCCCCAAAAACTCTGTCATAATTGTGTTTAGAGGCCAGTCACCATTTCCTTCATTATACAGCTGTGTAGCAAATAAGTAAAATAATCTCCAGGACGATTCGCGCGCACATGCACGTAAAATAAAATTTAAAAGAACCTCCGCTCCACGCTACTGTGGTGCTGCTGCTCGCTCCAAAAACTCTGTCATGATTGTAAAATAAAGGACAAAAGAGACATAAGTCCTGCTCACAGGCTGCTACCAGATACAGGACATCTTCACATCTTCAAATTCCAGACATCTCCACGTCACTACATATTCAGTCCCTGATTGGTCATCGCGACGAGAACTGCGGCACTATAGGAAGCGGCAGAATGAAACGGCGATTATAAAGTATCACACGCCGTTGTTCGTCATCACGGGAGGTCTCCGGGAGCGATTCCCGGTAAAGCCGGAACTAAACCACGCCCCCTAGTGCCGGTGTTAACAACGGCGTGTGATTCTTAAGACGGCCAAAAACTCTTCCGGGACGCTTCCGGGAGCTCTTACCGTCTGTGTGTAAACGGGACTTTACGCTGGCAGCCCTCCTGAAAGCAGACTCATTCTGTTCTTTCATAAAGCATGAAGAAATAATCCAAATAATTTGTTTGCTGAGTACAGTTGATCATCTGAAATCATCTCCACTACTGTTTTCATTTTAGTATGCGCTGTGCAACTTGTTGTGGTGCAGGGCACGTGCACATTATCAATCAATCAATCAACTTTTTTTTTTTATATAGCACCAAATCACAACAAACAGTTGCCCCAAGGCGCTTTATATTGTAAGGCAAGGCCATACAATAATTATGAAAAACCCCAACGGTCAAAACGACCCCCTGTGAGCAAGCACTTGGCTACAGTGGGAAGGAAAAACCCCCTTTTAACAGGAAGAAACCTCCAGCAGAACCAAGCTCAGGGAGGGGCAGTCTTCTGCTGAGACTGGTTGGGGCTGAGGGAAGAACCAGGAAAAAGACATGCTGTGGAAGGGGGCAGAGATCGATCACTAATGATTAAATGCGGAGTGATGCATACAGAGCAAAAAGAGAAAGAAACAGTGCATCATGGGAACCCCCCCACAGTCTACGTCTAAAGCAGCATAACCAAGGGATAGTCCAGGGTCACCTGATCCAGCCCTAACTATAAGCCTTAGCGAAAAGGAAAGTTTTAAGCCTAATCTTAAAAGTAGAGAGGGTATCTGTCTCCCTGATCTGAATTGGGAGCTGGTTCCACAGGAGAGGAGCCTGAAAGCTGAAGGCTCTGCCTCCCATTCTACTCTTACAAACCCTAGGAACTACAAGTAAGCCTGCAGTCTGAGAGCGAAGCGCTCTAATGGGGTAATATGGTACTACGAGGTCCCTAAGATAAGATGGGACCTGATTATTCAAAACCTTATAAGTAAGAAGAAGAATTTTAAATTCTATTCTAGAATTAACAGGAAGCCAATGAAGAGAGGCCAACACGGGTGTTGTCATTAGTCTATCACAGCCAGTGTGCACACACATCATGATGAGGGGCATATAAAGGCAGAAAGAAGCTGCAGGTGAGTCTGACCTTTTCTTTGTTGGAGTGGTAATAATCCAAATGGGTCAAGCCACATCTACACAGGTGGGATGGGGGGCAACATCCCCCTGGGTTTTAGAATTTACAGTCCGTGAGTGAGTCACATGTAGATGTGGCTGAGCTGTTACAGAGTGTGATAGAAATAAATTCATTATGGACCATTACAAACAGTGTTGACACTGTTGCTTTGAAAAGTTATTTTATTAGTTACTTTTTTAGTTACTTTATGCAGTTACTTCATTAACAGCTTTTTAAAGTTACTTTATTAGATGCTTTGTCGGCAGCTGCTGAATGTAACTAATCAGTTAACTAGTGTTCTAACTCGGTTACTCTTAAGATTGAGTACTCAGAAAAGTAACTAATCAGCAAAGTAACTAATAGTTACTTTTCTGAGTACTCAATCTTAAAAATAACCATGTTAGATTACTAGTTACTTTATTAGTTACATTCAGCAGCTGGTGATGAGTTGTCAACAGCTGCTAATAAAGTAACTGTATAAAGTAACAAATGTAGTAACTTTTCAAATTAACTGTGGCAACACTGATTACAAATACTTTGATTTGAAAAGTAACACGTATTCGCACGTTGGGGAACAAAGAAATCATGTATCGAAAAAGCATCCACCAGTAATCGTTTTATAATCAAATACAGCCCTCTGAATCATAACTGAATTTAATCATGAGGTGCCTAAAGATTTCCGCCGCTAGTCAGCTGTATGCTATTATTTATTTAAGGGTGACAAAAAATATGATACTGACCATTAAAAAAAAGTCTTTTGTTGCAAGTGTGTTACTGAGTAAAAGGTCAGGTCATTTTTTCTTTTTTTTTTCTTTTTTTTTTTTGCAATCGTGAGGCATTGTTGACATTTTGTGAACTTGGTTTAAAAACTATGCTTTTGAAGCTGCTTTTGTGCATGTTTAGTGACGTCAAACCCGTGAATGAATGATCAACTTTTGCGTAATCCATCAATATAGAACATGCAAATTGCAAGAAAATGTGATGTGATAGAGGAAATCTGAGCTCAGATTCAGCACCTCAAAATTACCCTGAATCAATTGTCAAAGTCAATCCAAGAATTTTTTATTTTTTGACCAGTGTTATCTAACTGTCTGTCGTCCACATTTTACAAAAGAATGCTTCTTCTCTCTGTCTTTATTGGATTTTTGTTCTGTTTTGTTTGATAGAACCAGTGGTGGGCATAGCTAACCAAAAAGTTAGCATTGATAACCGCTAATACACTAACTGAAGCGTTAAATTTTATAATGCTAAACCGAGAAACCGCTAAAAAATTTTGCGGAAGTTATAGCTAACCACCAACTTTTAGTATTGACTTGGTGCACTGTCAGCTACTAATAAGCCACTTTTGAGTTTAAGCATCGCAGGGGCTTCTGAGTGAAATCAGAGGTGATCACAAACCCAAAACGAACAATGAGCAAGCGCTTTTGTCGTTATGCACCCTGCCGACTGCTGTAAGTGTCGCTTACTTTTCTCACACAACAATACAGAGGGTGTGGCAGGAGACATCAAAAGCAAGGCACTTTTCACTCATGGTTTCAATCATAAACAAAACTAATTCTGATTAGTTGATCTTACAACTATTACAACATAAATATAATTTTTTATAATTTTTTGTTTATTATTCCTGTGTTCAATGTTCTAAAACCACCAAAAATGAGTTAAAATAAGCCTTGCCAAGAATGTTTTAATGGTATAAAACCATATAGCTTCGGGGAGCCCCCCAAAGCTATGAGTCGCGATCATGTAATTTACCTGGCACTAAAATGGTCTTAGCTAGAACCCTGGCTGTAGCCCTACTACTGATAGTGTGTGCTTTTCAGCTTGTCTCGCAACATAGAAGTCAGTGTGAATATTTCATTCGGACTGACATTATACTGTGACGAATGAGCGATACTGAGATCAGGCATCATTAATGTATCAAAGCCAAATGCTTCACCAAAAGCCTCATTACTTGAAACCTCATTTAACAGCTCATTAGAGACTACTGATATCTACTTTTCAAATAATATATAGCCCACTTACTGGGATACTATACATTGATGCTACATAGTACAATTTTTGTGGAGACGTAAAGGCAAAAAATGAATAAATACTCTAGTAGTTGTTGACAAAATAAATAAGGCAAAGGCTATACGCCCAACCGTTGGGCAGATAAGTCATACATTAAACATTACATGCCCAACCGTTGGGCAGATAAATATAATGTCTTATTTTATTTGCCCAACCGTGATCGTGTATTTGACATGTTTTGTGCATCTAAACTACGTTTTTTTACACCACGTTTTAAGGTTCTATTGTGGCCTATGTTTGACATATTTAACGGCGCCATCTTTAATTACTGCAAAAACACTGTGATTGATCAAAACAGACAAACTTCATAAGCAGTTTGAATGGAAGCCTGTTAACGACGACAAAACAGTTTTTGAACAGAATGCTGCTTGTTGGCAGTAAGACACTGTTCCCTGGGTGTGATGAGCCACACAGAACTGCTTTAGATCACAGCCCCTCTGCAGGGTTCGAACCTTCCTGCAGCCGGCGAAAATATATCCGCCTTTTTTCCCTCCCGCATTGAAACCGGAAGTGGCGCTCATTGGTCGGTTGTGGTTGGGCGTATATGCTTGCGTATTTACTTTATTGAACCAACGGTTGGGCGTATAGCCACTCCAAATAAATAAATGGATAGATTGTCTCTTTGTATGTGAGCATTTGACTTGTATTTTTAATCATTAGACATTTGGTGTAGTGGACAAATGGTGGCAGTATGGAGAGAGTTCAGTACATCACTAAAGCAGAAAGAGTGAAGAGTCAGAGTGTCTGGGTTTGCATTTGTCATCGACAGTGGTGGGCACAGTTCCTCTAATCCGCTAACAGCTAATTATTGAAGCTTATGCTTTCATTATCGGATTAGCTTTTCAGATAACTTTGAAAACCATCAGCAGACCAATTAGCTTCTGATAAATTTAGGTCTGGTAATTTTTAGACCACTATCATATTTTTGCAGGCAGAGTGAATAAATCTTAACACTTAAAAACATTTGTGAAGTCTGAAATCAAAAATTTTAGTACCTGCCTGTTAAATGTTTTGTAGCAGACAGACAGCTCTATCCTCTGCAGGCAGAGGATAGAGCTGATTACAGGAGAGAAAGGAAGCGAGAGAGGGGAAAAAAGATCATTTCTCTGACTACTTTTTTACCCCACTGTGTTTGTGTGTGTGTTTGTGTGTTTTTTCAATCAATCAATCAATTTTTTTTATATAGCGCCAAATCACAACAAACAGTTGCCCCAAGGCGCTTTATATTGTAAGGCAAGGCCATACAATAATTATGTAAAACCCCAACGGTCAAAACGACCCCCTGTGAGCAAGCACTTGGCTACAGTGGGAAGGAAAAACTCCCTTTTAACAGGAAGAAACCTCCAGCAGAACCAGGCTCAGGGAGGGGCAGTCTTCTGCTGGGACTGGTTGGGGCTGAGGGAGAGAACCAGGAAAAAGACATGCTGTGGAGGGGAGCAGAGATCGATCACTAATGATTAAATGCAGAGTGGTGCATACAGAGCAAAAAGAGAAAGAAACAGTGCATCATGGGAACCCCCCAGCAGTCTACGTCTATAGCAGCATAACTAAGGGATGGTTCAGGGTCACCTGATCCAGCCCTAACTATAAGCTTTAGCAAAAAGGAAAGTTTTAAGCCTAATCTTAAAAGTAGAGAGGGTGTCTGTCTCCCTGATCTGAATTGGGAGCTGGTTCCACAGGAGAGGAGCCTGAAAGCTGAAGGCTCTGCCTCCCATTCTACTCTTACAAACCCTAGGAACTACAAGTAAGCCTGCAGTCTGAGAGCGAAGCGCTCTATTGGGGTGATATGGTACTACGAGGTCCCTAAGATAAGATGGGACCTGATTATTCAAAACCTTATAAGTAAGAAGAAGAATTTTAAATTCTATTCTAGAATTAACAGGAAGCCAATGAAGAGAGGCCAATATGGGTGAGATATGCTCTCTCCTTCTAGTCCCCGTCAGTACTCTAGCTGCAGCATTTTGAATTAACTGAAGGCTTTTTAGGGAACTTTTAGGACAACCTGATAATAATGAATTACAATAGTCCAGCCTAGAGGAAATAAATGCATGAATTAGTTTTTCAGCATCACTCTGAGACAAGACCTTTCTGATTTTAGAGATATTGCGTAAATGCAAAAAAGCAGTCCTACATATTTGTTTAATATGCGCTTTGAATGACATATCCTGATCAAAAATGACTCCAAGATTTCTCACAGTATTACTAGAGGTCAGGGTAATGCCATCCAGAGTAAGGATCTGGTTAGACACCATGTTTCTAAGATTTGTGGGGCCAAGTACAATAACTTCAGTTTTATCTGAGTTTAAAAGCAGGAAATTAGAGGTCATCCATGTCTTTATGTCTGTAAGACAATCCTGCAGTTTAGCTAATTGGTGTGTGTCCTCTGGCTTCATGGATAGATAAAGCTGGGTATCATCTGCGTAACAATGAAAATTTAAGCAATACCGTCTAATAATACTGCCTAAGGGAAGCATATATAAAGTGAATAAAATTGGTCCTAGCACAGAACCTTGTGGAACTCCATAATTAACTTTAGTCTGTGAAGAAGATTCCCCATTTACATGAACAAATTGTAATCTATTAGACAAATATGATTCAAACCACCGCAGCGCAGTGCCTTTAATACCTATGGCATGCTCTAATCTCTGTAATAAAATTTTATGGTCAACAGTATCAAAAGCAGCACTGAGGTCTAACAGAACAAGCACAGAGATGAGTCCACTGTCCGAGGCCATAAGAAGATCATTTGTAACCTTCACTAATGCTGTTTCTGTACTATGATGAATTCTAAAACCTGACTGAAACTCTTCAAATAGACCATTCCTCTGCAGATGATCAGTTAGCTGTTTTACAACTACCCTTTCAAGAATTTTTGAGAGAAAAGGAAGGTTGGAGATTGGCCTATAATTAGCTAAGATAGCTGGGTCAAGTGATGGCTTTTTAAGTAATGGTTTAATTACTGCCACCTTAAAAGCCTGTGGTACATAGCCAACTAACAAAGATAGATTGATCATATTTAAGATCGAAGCATTAAATAATGGTAGGGCTTCCTTGAGCAGCCTGGTAGGAATGGGGTCTAATAAACATGTTGATGGTTTGGATGAAGTAACTAATGAAAATAACTCAGACAGAACAATCGGAGAGAAAGAGTCTAACCAAATACCGGCATCACTGAAAGCAGCCAAAGATAACGATACGTCTTTGGGATGGTTATGAGTAATTTTTTCTCTAATAGTTAAAATTTTGTTAGCAAAGAAAGTCATGAAGTCATTACTAGTTAAAGTTAATGGAATACTCAGCTCAGTAGAGCTCTGACTCTTTGTCAGCCTGGCTACAGTGCTGAAAAGAAACCTGGGGTTGTTCTTATTTTCTTCAATTAGTGATGAGTAGAAAGATGTCCTAGCTTTACGGAGGGCTTTTTTATAGAGCAACAGACTCTTTTTCCAGGCTAAGTGAAGATCTTCTAAATTAGTGAGACGCCATTTCCTCTCCAACTTACGGGTTATCTGCTTTAAGCTACGAGTTTGTGAGTTATACCACGGAGTCAGACACTTCTGATTTAAAGCTCTCTTTTTCAGAGGAGCTACAGCATCCAAAGTTGCCTTCAATGAGGATGTAAAACTATTGACGAGATACTCTATCTCCCTTACAGAGTTTAGGTAGCTACTCTGCACTGTGTTGTTATATGGCATTAGAGAACATAAAGAAGGAATCATATCCTTAAACCTAGTTACAGCGCTTTATGAAAGACTTCTAGTGTAATGAAACTTATTCCCTACTGCTGGGTAGTCCATCAGAGTAAATGTAAATGTTAAGAAATGATCAGACAGAAGGGAGTTTTCAGGGAATACTGTTAAGTGTTCTATTTCCATACCATAAGTCAGAACAAGATCTAAGATATGATTAAAGTGGTGGGTGGACTTATTTACTTTTTGAGCAAAGCCAATAGAGTCTAATAATAGATTAAATGCAGTGTTGAGGCTGTCATTCTCAGCATCTGTGTGGATGTTAAAATCGCCCACTATAATTATCTTATCTGAGCTAAGCACTAAGTCAGACAAAAAGTCTGAAAATTCACAGAGAAACTCACAGTAACGACCAGGTGGACGATAGATAATAACAAATAAAACTGGTTTTTGGGACTTCCAATTTGGATGGATGGACAAGACTAAGAGACAAGCTTTCAAATGAATTAAAGCTCTGTCTGGGTTTTTGATTAATTAATAAGCTGGAATGGAAGATTGCTGCTAATCCTCCGCCCCGGCCCGTGCTACGAGCATTCTGACAGTTAGTGTGACTCGGGGGTGTTGACTCATTTAAACTAACATATTCATCCTGCTGTAACCAGGTTTCTGTTAGGCAGAATAAATCAATATGTTGATCAATTATTATATCATTTACCAACAGGGACTTAGAAGAGAGAGACCTAATATTTAATAGACCACATTTAACTGTTTTAGTCTGTGGTGCAGTTGAAGGTGCTATATTATTTTTTCTTTTTGAATTTTTATGCTTAAATAGATTTTTGCTGGTTATTGGTAGTCTGGGAGCAGGCACCGTCTCTACGGGGATGGGGTAATGAGGGGATGGCAGGGGGAGAGAAGCTGCAGAGAGGTGTGTAAGACTACAACTCTGCTTCCTGGTCCCAACCCTGGATAGTCACGGTTTGGAGGATTTAAGAAAATTGGCCAGATTTCTAGAAATGAGAGCTGCTCCATCCAAAGTGGGATGGATGCCGTCTCTCCTAACAAGACCAGGTTTTCCCCAGAAGCTTTGCCAATTATCTATGAAGCCCACCTCATTTTTTGGACACCACTCAGACAGCCAGCAATTCAAGGAGAACATGCGGCTAAACATGTCACTCCCGGTCCGATTGGGGAGGGGCCCAGAGAAAACTACAGAGTCCGACATTGTTTTTGCAAAGTTACACACCGATTTAATGTTAATTTTAGTGACCTCCGATTGGCGTAACCGGGTGTCATTACTGCCGACGTGAATTACAATCTTACCAAATTTACGCTTAGCCTTAGCCAGCAGTTTCAAATTTCCTTCAATGTCGCCTGCTCTGGCCCCCGGAAGACAATTGACTATGGTTGCTGGTGTCGCTAACTTCACATTTCTCAAAACAGAGTCGCCAATAACCAGAGTTTGATCCTCGGCGGGTGTGTCGTCGAGTGGGGAAAAACGGTTAGAGATGTGAACGGGTTGGCGGTGTACACAGGGCTTCTGTTTAGGGCTACGCTTCCTCCTCACAGTCACCCAGTCAGCCTGCTTTCCCGGCTGCTCGGGATCTGCCAGGGGGGAACTAACGGCGGCTAAGCTACCTTGGTCCGCACCGACTACAGGGGCCTGGCTAACTGTAGAATTTTCCACGGTGCGGAGCTGAGTCTCCAATTCGCCCAGCCTGGCCTCCAAAGCTATGAATAAGCTACACTTATTACAAGTACTGTTACTGCTAAAGGAGGCCGAGGAATAACTAAACATTTCACACCCAGAGCAGAAAAGTGCGGGAGAGACAGGAGAAGCCGCCATGCTAAATCGGCTAAGAGCTAGTAGCTACGCTAAGCTAGCGGATTCCTAAAAACACGCAAAGTGAATAATGTGTAAATAATTTAGAGGTGATTCAGCAGAAGGAGTGCTTTAGTTAAGGCACGTAAAGATTACACTGGGAAACAAATCGTAATCTAGATAACTAGATCAATCTAACTGCGCAGATTAAACAGCTAACAGATACAGAAAAACACCGCTGTGCTCCGGAACAGGAAGTGACGTTCTTCACTCAGATTGCAATAGCCAATCACAGATTAGCCTTTCTGTCCATCATTTACCTGTATTTTGGCATGCTTGGCACCAGAAAGTTATGTTGGATCCAAAAGGATCCAAAAAGGCTAGGGCCAAAAGTTATATCGGATCGGTTCCCACTGACCAATAGCGTTAGAGCTTACTGCCAACAGCTAGCCAATCAGAGCACGGCATACAAAGGTCAGGAACTAGCTGACAGATGCTGGGTGAAAAAATGGCAACAAACATGTCAACAACAGCCGAAAATCATTTGCCAGCGAGGTTTGCTGAGTTCACAGAGGATGAACTGGTGGAAATATTGAACTCCAAGGATGCCAAAAACACTAAGAAGGTAGACAAGCATGCTACTGACATTTTAGAAGCATTCATCACATCAGAGTCATTCATATGCTGTTCACAACAAAATATATTGATCTAATTTACTTGACTCTTTATTGTTTTTTTAATTTGGGAGGGGGTGGAGTACATAATTCAGAAAAGTTATATTGGACTCGGCTACGCCTTGTCCAATATAACTTTTCTTCATCCAATATTTCTCTGTGTTGGACTCCTTACCATCCATTATTTGTATAATTTATATATATATATGTGTATGTATGTATGTATGTATGTATGTATGTATGTGTATATATATGTATGTGTATATATATATGTGTATATATATATGTGTATATATATATATATATATATATAATATATATATATATATGCGCAGCCGGCGCGGAGCGGCAGCACAGGAAAAACACCTCCGTGTTGATAACCATTTGTAAAATCCAGGCGGCTTTTGATGGCTTTCAGTGGAGTGAGTATATGAGAAATTGTTTAACAGCTGGACATGTTCCAACTTGTCCTTAAGGCTTCCAACAGAGGTGTTTTTCCTGTGGCGGAGCGTCGCGGCGGCTGCGAGCCGACGCGCGGACCCGTCCGCACGTCTTTCATTAAAAAAATCTCCTTTAACAGTGGAATATCCGGATAAAATGCTGAAACCGACTTCTTCTGAAACTTCTCTGTTCTCTCACGACGTCCTGGATCAATAGAGCCTGAAATGTGGAGGTTTTCAGCTTGAAACAGGCTGATGACGCCGCCTGAGAGCGCAGCGCGACGTCTCGCACCGTGGGAAGTCCTTAAAGCGACAGTGTCACCTCAAAATCTCTCATCAGCCGTTAAAATTTTCACTGAAAACCAGCTTAATTTTTCGAACCATGTCCACTTCGATGTGTCTCACAGGTTTAGAAAAAATTTTGATCAAACAAAGCGCCAGTCTCTCAGCAACTTCTCAGACAAAGGAATTCCGACGAGGGGCTGGACGACTCCTCCCACAAGGAGTGCTCACAGGCGAATGACGTCACCGACAGGCGTGGAAAAACTCACGCATGCGCACGAGGGTTCAAGCATGTCTGACGTAAAAACATATGAATGAAATCCATATACCGTATTTTCCGGACTATAAGTCGCACCGGAGTATAAGTCGCACCAGCCACTTTATCCATTATAAAGAAAAACAAACCATAAATAAGTCGCACCGGAGTATAAGTCGCACCAGCCACTTTATCCATTATAAAGAAAAATAAACCATAAATAAGGTCCACTGGACTATAAGTCCCATGGACATACAGGTATGTTAACATGAAAAGTTCAGATGATAATATTGTGACGGCTACCGTTTTCGGATGCATATTTCACCAGTCGCAACTTGTAATCTGCAGAGTATGATTTTCTTTTTGGTGGCCTTCTCCGTTGTCTTGTTATGTTATCAGTAACGTTAAAATTTTAATTTTTCTATGGTAGTCAGAAGTCGCAGGAACAGTTACACAAGCCTCGAGTGCCCTCTCGTGAGCTGCATTTTACCTACGGATATGTTTGTATTTTGCGGACCACATTGCGAGCCGAACCATGCAGTGCCTACCTGCGCAGCTCATGACCACCCAGCGGTGTCGATCCAGCTCCTTCCAAGTGGAGACGCTAATCCTCCGCCGTCGCTTAGTGCTCCCATGCAGCTCTCAGCGTCAACTCTGCTCACACTGATATCCAAGGGTTGAAGCTGTCTTGTTAGCCGTCCCGGAATAAACACCATGTTCGTCTGCTTCAAACGCTTTTCACAATCATCGACGCCAGCTCCTTCCAAGTGCACACGCTAATCCTCCACCGTCGCTCACCCGGTGCTCCCACGCAGCTCTCAGCGTCAACTTAAACACTCTGCTCACATTGATATCCAAGGGTTGAAGCTGTTCTGTTCGCCAAGCCGGAATAACAGCAAGCACCGAGTTCGTCAGCTTCACACGCTGTGGGTGAGGTGAGGAATACGCATCCAAAGTTCTGTTCTCTGATTGGTTATCGCGACCAGCGTGAACTATAGGATGGCCGTCATACTACAGTGCCCATGATGCATTGCATTTCCTTTTCCGGTGGCCATTTTAAAACATAGATCGACTCTGTCACGTAAAATTGTTTTGTTACAGTAAATTAATTGAGATCCTACCGGTATATTTTTCATTTATAAGTCGCACCGGAGTATAGGTCGCACCCCCGGCCAAAACATGTAAAAAAGTGCGACTTATAGTCCGGATAATACGGTAGTTTTTGAAAAAAATAAAAAGGACCTATACTTTATGGACAGACCTCGTATATGTGTGTATGTATATATATATATATATGTGTGTATGTATATATATATATATATATGTGTGTATGTATATATATATGTATGTTTCTGCCGACTTTCTGGTTTACTTTACTGCTTCCTTTACTTTTTTCTGGCAGTAAACTGAGTATCTTTTAGGTTGTGGACAAAATGAGACATGTGAATGCATCATTCATTAAGCTGTCTGACATGACCAAACTGGATGCATTTATTCGTACCATCTCATGCATTTCAAAGCTACAGGCAAATGTCCTTCTTACAGGGTGTGTTTTTTATGTAAGGATTAGCTGAATTTCTTTCTATTATGTGCTGAGTTTCTTGCAGTTAAATCACCAGAAATTAAAAATAAATGGAGTTCCTTCCAGCTTTTAATACATGCAGTGTCACAGCACTGCACTTTGCTGCATACAGTGAAAGCTAAATGTGCAAAGAAACTATTGTTTGCTCTTTGCTTTCTGGATATGCATCTTTAAAAAACAACTTTTTTATGTGAAAGCAGCAGGAAGTGTTGATCATCTGTTCAGAAAAGCAGTACTAAAATGTCATGTTATGATGGCCGTATCACGCCACGTTGGCTTGATGCATCTGCTCCTTTTGTGGTTTATGAAGCTGTGCCAGTTGTTCGTAAAAGTTGCAAAGATCTGCTGATGAGGCCAGAAGAGTTACAGGAAAAAGCTGTGTCAGAAACTATGACGCGTACAGGGACGATATCTGATCTGTGACAGGGTCAGGCCCGATCAGCCTGACCTTGATGTGAATAAATTAATTTTACATGCAGCGCAAATTAAGACATAGTGAAAGGTACAACATTCAGATTCAGATTCTTTTTTGTCATTTTAACAAGTTGTATCATGTTCTTCATTTTGATTTAAAAAAAAAAAAAAAAAAGTTGAGAGAAATCATTGAATCTTTAGAAGGTATTTGTAATTATAGTTACAGCTGTGTTGACTGATCTCAGTCATTTTCCACATCTACTTTAATGTCGCTCATTTAGGAATGCAGTCCATCCATTTTCTATACCTGTTTACTCCAGTTAAGGGTTGCGGGGACTGGAGCCTATCCCAGCAGTTTAGGATTTAATGATTCACTCAGGTTCATGATATGCTCACAGTACTATTTCTTGATTTTTTTTTTTTTTGTATTTATTTACTTATTTGAAACGAAGGACCTGCAGATGAGTTATGAAAAATATCCCTTTATTTCTGTAAACTGTGCAAAATGTGTCCTCTTTTTAAGTGTAACTGAAATTGTATTTTATCTTAAATATCAAAATGTAAATTGGATTTTTAAAAGAAATTCCACATCAGAATAATAAAATGAATTTAAATCACAAAATCACTAAATTTGTGCTGCCACACACTGCATGTCTATCGTGTTTACTTCATTTTTAAATTTCTCATAGTTCAAACTGTTAGTTCATTCTTAAACATTACAGTAGTCCATGTGCAATTCAACTACTTAAAAAAAATCATAACCTTGAATATTTTTTAAGATAGCAAATTATTTTATAAAGCATAATAGAAATGTAAATGCTATTGTTGGTAGGGATGCACCAATCCGCATTTTTTCACTTCCGATCAGATACCTAAATTTGGATATCTGCTGATACTGATACTATTCTGACACCAGAGCTTCCTTTGCTTTAATATTATTGTTATTATTATCATTATTGTTGATTTTATATGAGGGTATTTTGTCTCGCCAGTTATACAGCTTCATGATAATATTTTTTTTAATTCACCATAAGAAAAAAACATAAAAATAAATATAAAATCGAGGGGTGTATTGACATGTAACTCCCCCTACCTCATAAATTTAACTTTCTTAAAGCATTCTTGAATAAAATGACATTATTACAATTCACAATATTTCTATCTAAAGAGTTCCAAATTACTTTATGAAGTGGTTATAGAGGAGAATTTTCTTAAATGTAACACCAGAAAGTTCAGCTACAATTTGCCAAAAGACACATGTAAGATGCAAGCCTAGATTTGATGTTTTGGTGAAAGAATTAAGTACTTTTATTTTTTGGTGGTTTCTTGTGACATTTTGGAAAAGCAGAAGTGCGCTCCTTCCTCAAAACGGTACATGTACTCGTATGCAATTTTTGGGGCATTCCTGTGGGGGGAAAAAAATCAAGTCAATCAAACCTTGATAGATAAGAAACGGCAGGTCTTGGAAAAAACTATAGACTTCATAGAGAAAAGACGGTGCTCTGTGTGTCTCCCTGGCTCTCTCTCTCTCTCCTCGCCTCTCGTTTTTTGTTTCATTTTTCAGTGAAGTTTTATTGACATGAGAAACGTGTGTTTACATTGTAAAAGTAAGTGTGACATAGAGCAACAAATGAAAACAAAAATAAAAATTAAGAGGATGTACATACAGTTAGTAATATTCTACAGTAAATAAGTGTGTAAATAGGAGATGTGAGATTAATTGATTGCTTTCGGTGTAAAAAATGTACTATCCTGTAAAATGTATTATACACAGATAAAGGGACAGTAAACCCGTTTTGGGTTTACAGTGATTTATTTCCCTTGCTCCTTTTTGTGCTGCAGCAGTTCACAAACCTTGCTGCTGTATTTGCACAGTGTTGTACTTCACCCAACAAATACGGATGTTTGTCATTGTTGGTCATCCTCTCAAGGTCTTTTTGGGTGTTTGTGATCTGTGTCTCTGATGTCTTGGTGCAATGGGCAGGTGGTTAGGAAGTGCAGCTCAGTCTCCACTTGGTCTTGTGAGCAGTGGGTGCACAGTCTGTCTTCTCCGGAGAGCCAGGCCTTTCCGCACGGCGAGGCTGTGCTCATGGTCAAGGATTTCCTGAGCTTTGGGTTGGTCAGAGTGCTCAGGTATTCTGCCACGGAGTACGATCTGTTTAGGGCCAAATAGCATTCTAATTTACTCTGTTTTTTGTTTGGGTATCGTCCTAATTTTGCTCTGTGTTGTTTGATATTTTCCGTTGGATACGGAGGATGGATTTGTAGAATTCTGCATTCAGAGTCTCAATTTGGTGTTTGTCCCATTTTGCAAAATCTTGGTTGGTGAGTGGGCCCCAGAACTCGCAACCGTAAAGAGAAATGGGTTCTATGATGGAGTCCATTATTTTGAGCCAAATTTTAATTGGGATGTCTACTTTGATGTTCTTTTTGATGGCATAAAAAGCCTTTCTCGCCTCATCTCTCAGGTTATTTACAGCTTTGTTGAAATTGCCTGTGGTGCTAATGTTTATTCTGAGGTAGATGTAGTTTGTTGTGTGTTCAAATGCATTTGTTTCTTCTAGATCTTACTACTGTAATGCTCTATTTTCTGGTTTACCACAGTTGCCCAGTTGTTGCCTTTGTTTAGATGGAGACAGCAATACCAGGTCATCTGCAGAAAGCAGGCATTTGATTTCTGTGTCCGAGAGAGTGATGCCCGGTGCTGCAGACTGTCCTAATGATTTGATGTATATGTTGAACAGGGTTGGGCTCAAATTGCATCCCTATCTAATCCCCTGCTTTGGGGAAAGAGGTCTGTGTTTTTTTTTCTCTATCTTAATGGCACGCTTGTTGGAGCATTGACTTTTTAATATCGTATGTTTTTCCTCCAGCCACACTTTCCAACAGTTTGTACAGCAGACCTTTGTGCCAAATTGAATCAAATGCTTTTTTGAAATCTACAAAACAGGAGAATAGTTTGCCTTTGTTTTTGTTTATTTGGTTGTCAATCAGGGTGCTGAGGGTGAAAATATGGTCTGTTGTACAGTAATTTGGTAAAAACCAATTTGGGATTTGCTCAGGACATTGTTTTCAGTAAGGAAGTGTAGGAGTCTGAGGTTGATTATCATGCGGAAGATTTCCAGAGGTTGCTGTTGACACAGATTCCACGGTAGTTATTAGGGTCAAGTTTGTCACCGGTTCTGTGGTGTGGCATTATCAGTCCTTGGTTCCAAATATTTGGGAAGATCCCGGAGCTAAGGACAATGTTAAAGAGCTTTAATATGGCCAGTTGGAATTTGGGATCTGTGAATTTGATCATTTCATTTAGGATGTTGTCAACACCACAGGCCTTCTTGGTTTCAGTGGATTTGATTTTGTCTTGCAGTTCTTTTAG
This sequence comes from Thalassophryne amazonica, assembly GCF_902500255.1. Lineage (NCBI taxonomy): Eukaryota > Metazoa > Chordata > Actinopteri > Batrachoidiformes > Batrachoididae > Thalassophryne > Thalassophryne amazonica. The sequence continues at coordinate 137,725,258 of NC_047106.1, forward strand.
GGTCATGGTGTCATCAAGTGGCATCTGGTCATCTTTTATATGGCTGACTCTAATCTTTGTAGTTTGTCTTGTATGTGTTAAATGGTAAATGGACTGCATTTATATAGCGCTTTTCCATCTGCATCAGACGCTCAAAGCGCTTTACAATTATGCCTCACATTCACCCCGATGTCATGGTGCTGCCATACAAGGCGCTCACTACACACCGGGAGCAATAGGGGATTAAAGACCTTGCCCAAAGGCCCTTAGTGATTTTTCCAGTCAGGCGGGGATTTGAACCGACGATCCTCTGGTCTGTTGTTTCTCTTTGTTTTCCTCTATTGGACCAAATATCTTGGTGAAGGGGTTTACCCGCACATCTCCATTTTGTATGGGCAGATCTTCATGTTTTTGTTTATTTAGGCTGTTCCAATTTTCCTAGGATTGATTTGTTTTTATGAACTCTTCAATAGTGTGTAGCTGGTTTCTAACATGTTGCTCTTGTTTTTTCCTTACTGTGTTTTTATTCTATTTTAATGTTTGGCTAAAGTGAAGGCGTGTCTCCTGGTTGGCTGGATCTCTGTGTTTTTGGTTTGATATGTTTCTAAATTTAACATTATTTTTACATCCTTGTCAAACCATTTGTCATGGTTTTGGTTGTTTTTGGTCTTTCTGTTTGGGGCTTTTAGGTTTTCTAGGGATGCTGAAAGGTCGGATATATTGTTGAGGTATTAACTTGTTTACACCTTCATTGTTATGTTCAAATGGTTTTTTGTTTTTTTTTCCCCAGAAACTGGTCTATGAGCAATTGGATCTGTTGCTACTGTGTTTTTGTATGTTCCAGTGCTATTTTCTTTCCATTTGTACCATGTTTTGATGGTGTGTAGTTTGGTTTGTTGTGAAAGCTTCTCTCTCTATCTATCTATCTATCTATCTTATATAACATCTTTGCAAAAATTGCACATTACTGTCTTGCTTTGCAGTTTTATATTATAAAATGTTTCCAGCCAGTGTCTGCTGGTTGGAAGCATTTTATACGAAAAACACAGTCAGTACTCCTAAATGGTCAGCGACAGTCCAGTACTCCTTAATGCTCGCCTGCTAGCTGGCTGCAGCAACCCCCTCTCCTTCCCCCAGTCAGCCAACAGAGCAGCCCACAGCACTTGTGGAGATGTTTCAAAACACACAGACATGGCTCCTGGATTGGAAAACTCCGCAGGTTGGATCGGTGAGCCTCAGTGTAGCGTTAATCATCACATCATGTACATGTATTCAATCAATATTGTATTTTTAAATGCATAGCATGATAGAACGTTTTCATTTTGTGTTGATTATAGGGTTGGGTATCGGGAACCGGTTCTTTTCGGGTATCATTGAGAAATGATTTGATCCACCGATATCAATAGCCTTTTTGCTTAATGATTCCCTTATCGGTCCTTCAGAGCAGCCGTTTTTTTTGAGGGTGTTTGTCAGAAAAATGATAATTTCTCTACGTTGATTACAGACCCTGCAGCGGTTCTGTAATCAACCATTTCTGCAGCGTGGCTTTGCTTTGAACCTTGAATCAATGAAGCAGTGCTTCGATCTGCTGCTTCCTTGGTTCTTTGTTTCGCTCCTTTTCAGAAGCAGCAGCTCCACTTCTTAACCCCTCTCAAAGCCATTCAAATATGTCAATCGTGAGTCACTTTTGTGCAGATTAAAGTGACTAACTGGGACTCCTGCCTTGTTGCAAGAAAGAAACGAGAATTGCCCTCCGTTCAGTTGCTCCAAATGCTGCGCCGCTCTTTGCTGAGCGGAATTTATAACTTCAAAGCGAATTGCCATTTAAATCAAATGACACCTCTTTCCAAACGTTGTAATACAAACCATAAACTGCAATTGATCAAATTTGTTTTCCTCACAAAATGAGACATCCTGCGCTGATGTGCAGCAGCCCAAGACTGTATGGCTGCAGACCTGCAGACTCCATCATCCAGCTAAGCTCAGCTCAGACGTATGGAGAGACAATCATGCCATTAATGTCTGAAAGGAAGTGCTTTTGACAAAAACTGCAGATTTTGTTTATTTCTGTTTATGTTCCCGCTTGAATCAACGACTCTATTTTCTACGGCGTTTGCGTTTTCATGGAGTCGACCAAAAAATTATGTTAGTTTTATCAGGCAGTTCTTGAAAGCATTCTAAGATATGGCATAACCACTTTGTTTGGGGTTTGTTCTCACAGCAATGAAAATCATTGGTTTGAAACAGTATAACAATCCTCAGTCAATTTTTGATCAGTGCGTGATGAAGCAAGCGGACAGAATTCTTTCTGACTCCTCCCATGTTCTGCACACGCAATACGAGTTGCTACCATCGGGCCGGCGTTTCAGAGTCCCCCATTGCAGACTGAATAGATATAGGAACTCTTTTGTTCCTATATCAATCATAGCCCTTAACAAATATCATAATAAACACCGCTAACAATCAGGCACATTAGGAGGTTTTAGTACTTGTATGTTTTTTTTATTTTTTTTATTATTTTTTTATGTTATTTGGTTATTATTTACAACCTCTGGTAACTTCATGCTGGTGGTGGTGCCGGGGATGGCAGTACTGCTAGTAGCCACCAAAACTGCAGTCATCCTGGTTGGCGGCTGATGTGGAGGGTGTCTTGCAGCACAAGTTGTATGAAAAACACTATATAAAACACTGTGTGGCTTTATTTGGTAAAAATAAAAATAGATTGAACAATTTACAAATTAAAACGTGTACTCAGCTTGACTGAAGGCTAAAAGGCTAAGCTAATGTTAGCTGTTCATAAAACTTTAGTAGTGCACTACGTCAAGTTTTATTTTTATGTTTTTATTTTTAGTTTTAATTACTCTCACCTCAGACAAATTTGCAGAAGCTCTGCTACTGAAACTGGGTGCTTTGTATAAATATCCAAAGGTGAGGAATTGCTCAATAACACATGCTGCTGTGTGTGTCTCTGCCCGGGTCTGTGGCTTGAACACCAGCCGCTGTGTGTGCCTTTGCCCTGTGTCGTGGTCTGATCAGTCCCAATGTCTGATCAGTTCTCCATCAGCTCAGCGTCACTCTGAACAGTCACTGAATAAAAGCTTTGGTCTGGTCGAACACTTTGAATCACTAGACTGACAAGATTTTTAACTAGACATCAGTCTAGCAGGGGAAAATATCAACTAGACATAGGTCAAAGGTTTCTGGTCTGTCCTTGGACCAGTGGATTTGTCTACCCCTGTTTTTATTTTTTTATTTATTTACCCCTTCTGCAATCCATTGATAACCCTTACTCTGCTACTGATCAATAACTTGAGTTTGGCTGTTGGAAGAGAGAAATCAGATTTGTACATCCAGTTAATTCATTGTTCCATTTGTAGGTTTATTGTTTAGTTTCAGATGTTTTTATTGTGAAGCGTGTGTGTGTGTGTGTGTGTGTGTGTGTGTGTGTGTGTGTGTGTGTGTGTGTTGTAATGACACAAATTTTGCTGACACATAACATGTCAACTAATGAAACAGGCAGACAAGAACTCTACTCCCCCTCTCACAGTGCCACCTATAGGTAACAAAGTGTCCATTTGTAGGTTTTTGCACCTGTGTAATGACTTAAATGTTCTTGATTTAAAAAAAAAATTGCTGGTGAAGCTTGTTTCCTTGTTCAAATTTGTTCCCAGTATGTACACAGCTTGCCATTCATCAGCCTGCCAACCTTCCTCCTTTTATTATGTGGGGGTGGACTTTTCTTCTGCACCCACTTCCTGTCTCACTCACACACGCACACATGCACACGTGGCCTTCCCCCTAAATGACACTGTTAATCAGCAGCAGTGAGTCAGTGGTCTGCAATCTTTGAGTGAGTGGGGGACGAAGAAATAGTGGGGGAAGGAGGGTGGGACCATGACGCTCAGATTGGTGGGAAGTCACTGAAAATAAAGACAAAAGAGGCGGGTCCAGGCATGGAGTGTGGAACATTGATTTTTTTTTTTTTTTTTTTTTTTTTTTTTTTTTGTAGTCCTGGAGGGAATAAAGACAGCTGTGAGGGTGAAGGTGAAAATGAAAACATTCTCAAGGTCGGCAGTACGTCACTTTGTCAAAGTGGCCAATCTGAAGGCGAGAATTCGTACTTCCGTCACTGTCCGTTTGGTGACAACACGCTCGGACTTTATGCTGTTTCATTGAAATCAGCTGGTGTTTTTATTGTCTCTAATTTGTTTTTGTTCAAGGCCTTTTTTGTTTTTGTTCATTGCCTCGAACGGTGAAATTTATACACTAAAATGACCTGAAATGAACCATTGTACATAAAATTGACTTTATTGACGAGTCTGACTCCTTTGAAAAGTGACCAAATTACATGTATTTCTATTGAGCTTGGCGATGTTTTCACCGAGAAAACCCGCCCCTCGAGGTTAACTGCCTGGATACCGAGCTTGAGAATAGAGCAAAATTTTTAATTGAGCATTCTGGGTGCTGGTTCTGTCGTTTTAGGTTGAGCAATATGAGTTATGGGGTAAAACAACAAAGATGGTGATAAAGGTCAGTTTCAAAAGTTGATCCAGTTTCGGTAACTATACTATATACTACTATAACTGTTTTATTTGAAAAAGCTGTTTTTATATTTTGACATTAAATGAATGAATGAATGATTTTAAGTGAGACACTTGCATAGCCCCATGCCTATTGTGCACAATGTCAAAGCATTCACAGTCACTACAATAGTTAAATTCATATTTTAGTAAGTACTCTCTCGATTACAACATTAAAAGCAATCAGATAATCAATGAAGACATAATTAAATGGTGAAATGACTGAAATAAAAAATGATTTCATCATGAGGTTTATGTCACATTGAGAAATCTTAATTAACAGACACACTGCAGTCATTGTTACATCATCTCCTGTTGTGTTTTATAATACATTTTTGCATTTATTTATGTTGCCTTTTTTCCTGGTTGAAATGCACACATGAATGAATGAATCTAGCAGACTTAAAAATGTACAGAGTACTTTTTATTTGTCTAAAAATAAATGTCTAACATTCATTATTACGTTAATCAAGAAATCATCTCATCTGAAACAATAACAAGTAAGTCCTATTCTAACAAATCTTTTAGTGGTTTTAGATGCACTGAAAACAAGAATAATAGACAAAAAAATTACGTTTATGTTGTAATATTTGTAATATCAAGGTTATTATTTTGCATGTTTGTGTCAAAGTCTAAGTTAATGAAATAAATAATGCTGAAAAGGTCATACAACCCCAGTTCCAATGAAGTTGGGATGTTGTGTAAAATGTAAATAAAACAGAATACAATGATTTACAAATCCTATTCAACCTATATTCAATTCAATACACCACAAAGATGAGATATTTATTGTTCAAACTGATAAACTTTATTGTTTTTATACAAATATTTGCTCATTGTGAAATGGATGCCTGCAACACGTTTCAAAAAAGCTGGGACAGTGGTATGTTTACCACATATGTTTACCACAGTGTTACATCACCTTTCCTTCTAACAACACTCAATAAGCGTTTGGGAACTGAGGACACTAATTGTTGAAGCTTTGTAGGTGGAATTCTTTCCCATTCTTGCTTGATGTACGACTTCAGTTGTTCAAGAGTCCAGGGTCTCCGTTCATAATGCGCCACATATTTTCAATGGGGGGCAGGTTTGGACTGCAGGCAGGCCAGTCTAGTACCCGCACTCTTTTACTATGAAGCCACGCTGTTGTAACACGTGCAGAATGTGGCTTGGCATTGTCTTGCTGAAATAAGCAGGGACATCCCTGAAAAAGACGTTGCTTGGATGGCAGCATGTGTTGCTCCAAAACCTGAATGTACCTTTCAGCATTGATGTTGCCATTACAGATGTGTAAGTTGCCCATGCCATGGGCACTAACACACCCCCATACCATCACAGATGCTGGCTTTTGAACTTTGCGCTGGTAACAATCTGGATGGTCTTTTTCCTCTTTTGTTCAGAGGACACAACGTCCATGATTTCCAAAAACAATTTGAAATGTGGACTCATCAGACCACAGCACACTTTTCCACTTTGCATCTGTCCATTTCAAATGAGCTTGGGCCCAGAGAAGGTGGCGGCATTTCTGGAGGTTGTTGATGTATGGCTTTTGCTTTGCATGGTAGAGTTTTAACTTGCACTTGTAGATGTAACGACGAACTGTGTTAACTGACAATGGTTTTCTGAAGTGTTCCTGAGCCCACGCGGTAAAATCCTTTACACAATGATGTAATGCAGTGCCGGCTGAGGGATCGAAGGTCACGGGAATTCACTCTTGGTTTTTGGCCTTGCCGCTTATGTGTAGAAAGTTATCCAGATTCTCTGAATCATCTGATTATATTATGGACTGTAGATGATAGAATCCCTTAATTCCTTGCAATTGAACATTGAGAAACATTGTTCTTAAACTGTTGGACTGTTTTTTCACGCAGTTGTTCAGAATGTGGTGATCCTTGCCCCATCTTTGCTTATGAACGGCTGAGCCTTTTGGGGATGTTCCTTTTATACCCAATCATGACACTCGCCTGTTTCCAATTAACCTGTTCACCTGTGGAATGTTCCCAACAGGTGTTCTTTGAGCATTCATCAAGAACATTCATCAACTTTCCCACTCTTTTGTTGCCCTTTTTTGATACGTGTTGCAGTTTGAACATTAAATATCTTGTGTTTGTGGTATATTCAATTGAATCTACAGGTGCTGGCCATATAATTAAAATATCATGAAAAAGTTGATTTATTTCAGTAATTCCATTAAAAAAGTGAAACTTGTATATTATATTCATTCATTCCACACAGACTGATATATTTCAAATGTTTATTTCTTTTAATTTTGACGATTATAACGGACAACTAATGAAAATCCCAAATTCAGTATCTCAGAAAATTAGAATATTGTGAAAATGTTGAGTATTGAAGACACCTGGTGTCACACTCTGATCAGCTAATTAACTCAAAACACTTGCAAAGGCCTTTAACTGGTCTCTCAGTCTAGTTCTGTTGGCTACACAATCATGGGGAAGACTGCTGACTTGACGTCTTGCCTGGGCTAAAGACAAAATGGACTGGACTGCTGCTGAGTGGTCCAAAGTTATGTTCTCTGATGAAAGTAAATTTTGCATTTCCTTTGGAAATCAACTTCCCCGAGTCTGGAGGAAGAGAGGAGAGGCACGGAATCCACGTTGCTTGAGGTCCAGTTAAAGTTTCCACAGTCAGTGATGGTTTGGGGACCAACATCTGCTGGTGTTGGTCCACTGTGTTTTCTGTCGTCCAAGGTCAACACAGCCATCTACCAGGAAGTTGTAGAGCACTTTATGGAGATGCAGATTTCATTTTCCAACAGGACCTGGCACTTGCACACAGTGCCAAAGCTACCAGTACCTGGTCTAAGGACCATGGTATCCCTGTTCTTTATTGGCCGGCAAACTCGCCTGACCTTAGCCTCATAGAAAATCTATGGGGTGTTGTGAAGAGGAAGATGCGACACACCAGACTCAATGATGCAGAAGAGCTGAAGGCCACTATCAGAGCAACCTGGGCTCTCATACCACCTGAGCAGTACTACAGACTGATCGACTCCATGCCATGCCACATTGCTGCAGTAATTCAGGCAAAAGGAGCCCCAACTACATATTGAGTTCTGTACATACTCATGCTTTTCATGTTCGTACTGTTCAGTTGGCCATCATTTCAAATCCTTTTTTGTGTTGGTCATAAGTAATATTCTAATTTTCTGAGATACTGAATTTGGGATTTTCATTAGTTGTCAGTTATATCATCAAAATTAACAGAAATAAACATTTGAAATATATTAGTCTGTGTGTAATGAATGAATATAATATATGTTTCACTTTTGAATCGAATTACTGAAATAAATCAACTTTTTCATGATATTCTAATTATGCAAATCTGTTCAGATCTAAACGAGTGCATCTGAATGAAAATAAGGAACAGCTTAGGGCTTGCTTTGATTGGACAAATTGGGACACCTTCTATGAGGGTTCATTAGACGACAGGAGCACAGTTATTAATGACTGTATTAATTTCTGTGTGCAGTTAGTGGTTCCAACTAAAGAAATTAAACTGTACCCAAATAATAAATCATATGTGTCAAAGGACATCAAAGAAATTATAAATGTGAGGAACTTGGCTTTTAAAAGGAAAGACAAAGGAACACTGAAACAGACTGAAAAAGAGATAAGAATCAAATTAAGAGAAGCAAAGTCCAGGCACAGGCAAGATTTAGAGAACACTTTTAAAAGCAAAAACTCCAAACAGGGTATGGGACAATATGAAGACAATGACAGGAATGACCTCTTCTAATAACGCTATCATTGTCGAAAATGAGTACAAATTTGCTAATGATCTAAACACATTCTATTCTAGATTTGAATCACCTGATACTTCTCAGAAATGCGACAGAATTCTTGCAAATATTCACCCTGGCTTGGACAGGTTTGAAATCAATGTTGATGAGGTGAGGAAAACTTTTAAAACAACAAACATTAAAAAAGCTGAAGGGCCTGACAAGAGCAGCCCCTATCTGTTAAAAAAAACTTTGCAACAGAACTAGCTCTGGCCTGGCAACCAGTCTTTCAGTTGTGTGGAAAACTGCTCATGTCAAACCAATACCTAAGATCCCAAATGCCAAGGAAAGCAAGGATTTTAGGCCCATCGTGCTAACGTCAGTGACTATGAAGGCTCTCCAGAGAATCTTGATAAAACATTTAAAAAGTTCAGTCAGCAGCAAACTGGACCCGTTCCAAAACTGGTTGTGGTACTGAGGATGCTGTTGCTGTCCTCATCCACATTATCACAAAGCACCTTGATAAGTCAAATAATTATGTAAGAGCTCTTTTTTTAGATTTCTCATCAGCCTTTAATACTATTAAACCAGACATCTTGATCTTCAAACTGTCACAGCATGGAGTTAATCCATATCTGATTCAATGGTACGCATCCTTCCTCACAAAAAGAGTCCAACTGGTTAAATTGAACAACACACTCTCTTGTGCCATCACGACCTCTGTCGGTGCCCCCCAGGGCTGTGTTAGTTCAGCCCTGCTTTTCAACTTATATACTGACGACTGTCGTGCAACATCCAGTAATTGGTACGTCATCAAATATTCAGACGATACTGTATTGCTGACACTGCTGTCAAACACAGACAGTCCTGAGCTGCACCAACAGGGGGTTGAAAAGATCGTGATGTGGAGCAAAAACAACGCTCTGCAAATAAACACCAAAAAAACAGAGGAGGTGGTTTTCTGTACAAAAACTGTAACAGTAGCACCCACCATCATAAACGAGAGTGTAAAACAGGCAGAGTCATTTAAATATCTGGCTGTGATGATTGACTGTTTATTGTCATGGAAACATCACATAGACTTTGTAGAAGGACCAAACAAAGAATCTATTTTCTTCGTCGTCTGCGGTCTTTTTGGGCCTCTCATCAGGTGTTGTTGCTGTTTTTCACTTCCATCATCCTCAGTGTTCTGCAGTATTGTAACGCTGTGTGGTTCAGCTGTCTGTCCGTCACTGCTAAATCTGGGCTTAGACAACTGCTTAAAATCTGCTCTAAGATAGTGGGACAGTCTCTGGATGGTCAGTATGAAGCCGCATATCACAACAACATGATGCGGTTAGCAAAGAACATCGCCTCTGACCCCAGCCATGTCCTAAACTCTGAATATGTGCTCTTACCATCAGGGCGACGCTACTGTGTGCCACGCTATAACAAAGTCAGGCTTAAGAACTCATTTATACATCAGTCCATCTTGAAACTAAATGAGGAGCTTAGTTCCTAGAGTCAGAGTGTGAAGGCAAATGGATGATTGTTTATTGTTGTTTTCTTTGTGTGATGTAATTGTTTTAATGTATGATGTCTATTGTTCTTATGTTATACGGAGCTGCTGAACATGTGAAACAAATTTCAGATCCCATGATCTGACAATAAAGTTCATATCTATCTATCTATCTATCTATCTATCTATCTATCTATCTATCTATCTATCTATCTATCTATCTATCTATCTATCTATCTATCTATCTACTTTACTTTACTTTACTTTACTTTACTTTACTTTACTTTACTAAATGTCGTTAAATGTTTCTAAACTCCACCATATTTGTAAAACATTATATTTGGCCTTACCTTAGCCTAGTTGTCCTCCTCATTTCCTCTCTTTACTCAAGAGTTTGACAGCAGACTTTATTCATTTCACTTGCTCAGTAAGACTCAGCACGTCTTTCTCATTCAGATCCTCTTGCTTCTTCTATAGTGTTTGGCATCCAACTTAATGCTGCATTACTTCTGACTTCTGCTCGGAAGTGTGAATCACATTACCTTATTTAGATCAGTATACAGGAATAACTTGTCCCACTTTTAGGTAGTTACATCTTAAGACCATATATGATTATGTGTTTTTTTTTTTTTTCTACATAAATTGCTTTGAAATATAAGTTGCAGGACGAGATAAACAAGTTAACAAAAAAGAAAAGTGGGGGACAAAAAGTAATGTAAATATGTCCCCATCAAGAGTCCAGTTGCCAAAGGTTAGTAGATCACTCAAAATCTTTCTTTTTTTTTTTTTTTTTGTTTTGAAAAAGGCAACATTTCCTTAGTAAACCTATATGTAGCATCTCATTTTTGTTTTATTTAAAACTAGCTGAGTTACCCTTTCTACGCACAGGTAATAGAGATGAATTTTAGACATGTCATTGTATGTTTCATGTCACTTTAGTGACATGAAATCTCAATTGTTATGATTTTGGTGTGACATGTCCTTTAAGGTGTAGTAAGTTGCATTGCATTGTGTGTATACTATCGTCATTAATTTTCATAGAGCAGTTTGTGACATTCATGAGACTCAAGTGAATGATGATAAAAGGTGACAGCATGTCATATCACTGCAACGCTCTGGCAGCCATACACAGCAGGTACATTTTCAATGAAAAAATGCTTGCATTAACTCACACACGCTGTGCGCTGGCTCGTTCAGATTGTAATTGTGCATCTTAGCCAGCCGCTACTACGTAGCAAGTAAAGTGTGATGCTTGCTTCCTGACCTGAGTGGCATGTGAACTGTGGAAATAAGGGATCCAGTGTTCTGGTCTTGATACAGTATATAAGGCTGACTGTGTGTGTGTGTGTTCACGCATGTACACTTTTAACCTAAGGGCCCCAGTTACCTCCCCCTTGGTGCCCCCAGTCACCATAGCAAGTTTGGTGTTGATTGCTTAATAATTGTGGCTGTGCATAGCGGAGCAGGTCATGATCAAGGCTGACCGTGTGTGTGTGTGTGTGTGTGTGTGTGTGTGTGTGTGTGTGTGTGTGTGTGTGTGTGTGTCAGTAGTGGGCACAGCTAACCAAAAAGTTGGCTTCAATAACCATTAATCCACTAACTGAAAAGTTAACTTTTATAAAGCTAAACCGATAAACCAAAGGTAGTTACAAACAACAGTGAGACAGGGCTTCTGTCTACGATCAGCCTTCTCTCAGAACCTGGTGATCAGAGAGAAAGGAAGGGAAGAGAGAAAAAAGATAATTTATTTTCACAGCCATACAGCAGTGCAGTTTTGACTTTTTTAAAATTTTTAAACAAATTTTGGACAGATTATCCACTTCTGTCATTTTTACAAGGTGAAAATATCAGCTCTGTGTGTGTGTGTGTGTTCGTGCATGTAAACTTTCAACCTAAGGGCCCCAGTGACCTCCCCATTGGTGCCCCCATCACCACAGCAAGTTTTGAGGCGATTGCTTAATTACTGTGGCTGTGTGTAGCGAACACGCACACATGGTCAGCTTTCTACATTAGATGAACTATATGAGCGTGAAAACAAACACATGAGAGCTTAGCCTGAGTTACTGATGTGAACGTCATCCACCACCATCTTAGGTCCGTCTGGCTCTAGTCAAGGTTCTGCATCATACTTCATGTCCTCCCAGTGTTATTTTTTTTCCTCTGCCCATCAACACCATGTTTTCTTTTCTTCATCTGCTTTATGTCCCAGTTTGGTTGGTCACAATGTCATGTTGAAGCTGTAGGTCTTGGTGTAGCGCTTGGTGCTCAACTTCTCCATGACCTTCTGCTGCTCCATGTCTTTTTTTTTGTACTTTACTTTTTGTTTTTCATTGTTGAAAGAGTTTCGAAAAAAGCCATTTAACTGAGGGTTGTGGTGAATGTACTGCGGTCGGCTTAAGTCCCTGTTTCTGTCTTCCCAGCATGCCTCCCTGTCAGTCAGCCGCTCAGAGAAGAGCACCGGATGGTCAAGCCGCTCACTTGGTGCTCGATGTCGTAACTCCATCGCCTTGTGTTCCGATGAGCAGCCACACATTGGAAACTACAGACTGCTCAAAACTATTGGCAAGGGCAACTTTGCCAAGGTCAAGCTGGCACGGCACATCCTGACTGGCAGAGAGGTGAGTTAAATACTTAAATACATGTTAGATAGGAGTATTACTGCAGTTTAGAGAGTACTGTTGAGTACTTTAATTTGGCTAACCACAGCTTTGAAAATCAGCTGCAAATTGATGAACATAATTTGGCAGCATCCTTGATATTTATAGCACTGATGCCAGACACAGTCAGGCCGTCGATTTAGTGCTCACCTAAGGCCATTTTTCTTTTTCTTCACACAAATAATATTTTAGTATAGAAGGCCCATAAATATAAAATTTATCTGTTATAATTATCTGTTATAATGAAAAGTTATTGATCTTTTTTTGGAGAACACTGTACTCATACATTTTGACTGTTGCTGATTCTGCACACATATTTAGAGCATACAGTGTTTTCACAGCAAGATTCTTTACTAGACCTTCAATGCTTTCATACTATTTCTATACAATAACACCATCAGTCATGCTGTGCATTGGAGATGCATGTATAGCAGATATAAATTAAAACAATATAAAATTTAATTAAATACCTCAAGAGGGGTTCCACATGCAGCCCGCAGGAACTTCAACATGTTATCTTATCTTTGATCTGAAAATCGTAAGTTCTGGATACGATTGACTAAACCTCTATATTCAGCTGGACACAAGACAACACAGCCTGCGTAATATTTACACGTTTGAGAACATGGGTAATGATTTATATTTCTGTTCCTGAGATGATATGTTGATGATGAGTTGTGAAACGTAAGAGAAATTAAAGAAAGAAATATAACACTAAATATAGACATTAATAGGAATAAACCTGGTTGGAATTTAGCAGTGAATTTTGAGTTCACAAATTATTGTTATTATCATTCTCATCACTCATCTTCAACCACTTATCCGGGATTGGGTCGCGGGGGCAACAGCTCCAGCAGGGGACCTCAGACTTCCCTTTCCTGGGCCTCATTGACCACCTCTCAGTGGGGGATCCCGAGGCGTTTCCAGGCCAGTGTGGAGATATAATCTCTCCACCAGTGATGTGCGGTGAGGTTGGTGGCTGGTGAGGCACTGACTTCATCACAATCAGATTTACAAACATATGAACACCACAGATTCACCGTTTGACACAAAAAGCACATCTAATTAAAAAAATGTTATTATGGACTTAAAAGTATATAAAAGTATATATATATTCATTGGTGCATTTATTTTATTTATTTATTTATTTGACTTCTGTGTTTGGTTGCTTGATCTTGACATCTTCTTTTCTTGTTATGAATTGTTGCAGTCCTGTGCTGTTCTATCAGAATGTTTGAGGTTGTTGGACGCTGATGGAGTTGTGATTTACTGGATTAACTCTGTTGTACTGTCACCTGGTTCTGAATGTGTTTTCTGTTGTCCTCACAGGTCGCAATAAAGATAATCGATAAAACGCAGCTCAACCCGACCAGCCTGCAGAAGGTCAGTGAGGATCTGCTCTTTGTGTACACACTGTTTTTGTGTCAGGATGCTTTGTGTGTCATTGTTTCACATCCTTCCAAATTAAAACTGAAAATCTGTTCACTCTGCTTATCGTCATTATTGATCTTAAAGTGTTACTTCACTGATGGCCTCGGTAAATACCACATTCATGCAGGCAAGAAAGTTTTCTGTCGTTGTGATCAGTATTTACTCCTTGCAATTAATTTTTAAATTCTGCTTTCATGCAGCGTTACAGGACAAGTTTGAACATGCCCAGCTGTTAAACAGTTTCTCGGATACTCACTCGACTGAAAACCATCGAAAGCCGCCTGAATTTTATGAATGGTTATCAACACGGAGGTGTTTCTCTGTGGCGCCGGGCCATGAGCAGCTGCCTGCCGACGCGCGAATCTGTCCGCACGTCTTTCATTACAAAATCTCCTTTAACAGTGGAATGTCCAGATAAACTGCTGATCCCGACCTCTTCTGAAACTTCTCTGTTCTCTCACGACGTTCTGGGCCAACAGAGGCTTAATTTTTAAAGTTGGCTGACGACGGCAGCTCGGAGCGTAGCGCGCCCTCCGGCTCCGTGGGTTGTCCTTAAAACGAAAGTAACACTCCATAATCTCTCATCAGCCCTTAAAATTTTCACCGAAAACCAGCTGAATTTCTCGAATGGTGTCCACTCGGATGTGCCTTACAGTTTCTGAAAAAATTTTGATCAAGCAAAGCAGCAGTCTCTGAGCCATTCCTAAACAATGAAAAAATAGACAGGAGAGGTGGACCACTCCTCACTCAAAGCCTGCCCACAGGCGAATGACGCAACCGACAGGTGTGAAAAAACTCACGCATGCGCACGAGGGTTCAAGCTTGTCTGATGTAATCGCACGTGATTCAAATCCATATAGTTTTTAAAAAAAATAAAAAGGTCGGTTTCTTTTCTAATAGACCACGTATCTGCTGCCAGGGGGAAACAAGGGTCTCGTACACACACAGCGAGCGTTGCAGCACACACACATTCTAGCTCCAAATTTACACTCTCTCAAAGTTAAGAAAAAAAAAATTGAAATCTAGCCACAAAACACAAAATGGGTAAAATGCTGAACATGCCAGACTCCCCAATGTGTTATGGATTCATTTCCAAATGTGAACTTCACGTGATCAAAGAAGCGCGTGTGCGTGACATCGCTCTCGATTGTGGCATGTAAAATAACGTCCATGAACTCCTGGAAATAATTTATTGTGACTTTTTCCAATGTAACAAATCCATCTTTGTGTCCAGGCAGTCTATTTAAAACAGTCAAATGTCCCGCGTCCATGTCCACAGCTTCAGTAAACCAGCATCCACACAAACAGTGCGTAACCAAACTTTAGGCTTCAAAATCCGACACTCTGAAAAAGTTAAGAGTTTTGGGCTGAACGTGTCATCTCCTCTCTGTAAATCTGAGCCATCACTTTCGAATGGCAGCTCAGAAGCTTCATTTTTGGATGAAGCAGGTTAGTTTCCCTCTGTCATTCAGTCATTGGGATGTTTCTGTTTTGCTAATAAGGATGTCACGCACTGAAAAATGCCGAGAATTGCCGAGTGAAATGTTTACCAGAAATGCACCTGCTAATGCTCAGAGTGAGAGGAATAAAATACATCAGAGATCACTAATTATTAGCAAATGTATGCAGAGACACTTACAATCATGAGTGCTTTTATGTTTATGTCCTTTAACTAAAGTGACTTGAATGACATGGCTAAAATTCTTCTGTTACCCGTGTGTAAAACGGGTAACCCAGCTAGTATTATCATTATCATTATTGTTGACTTTATATGAGGATATTCTGTATCTCCAGTCTGCAAGTGTTTTGGTTCATTGTCATGCTGAAGACCCAGCCACGACCCATCTTCAATGCTCTTACTGAGGGAAAGAGGTTGTTTACCAAAATCTTGCAATACATGACCCCATCCATCCTCCCTTCAATGTGGTTCAGTCGTCCTGTCCCCCCAAAAATGATGTTTCCACCCCCATGCGTCATGGTTGGGACGGTGTTCTTGAGGTTGTTCTCATCCTCCAAACACGGCGAGTGGATTTGATACCAAAATGCTCTACTTTTGGTCTCATCTGACCACATGACCTTCTCACATGCCTCCTCTGGATCATCCAGGTGGTCACTGGTGAACTTCAGCCAGACCTGGACATGTGCTGGCTTGAGCAGAGGGACCTTGCTGCCTTGCAGGATTTTAAACAATGACGGCGTAGTGTGTTACTAATGTAATCCTTGCAGCTGTGGCCCCTGCTGTCTCCGGGTCATTGACCAGGTCCTCCCGTGTAGTTCTGGGCTTTCTCAGAATCATCCTTACCCCAAGAGGCGGGATCTTGCATGGGGCCCCAGACCGAGGAAGATTGTCGGTTAATTTCAATTTATTTAATTTATATTGCACCAAATCACAACAAAGCTGCCTCAAGGCACTTCACACAAGTAAGCTTTAACCTTAACAACCTTCAGAGCAAGCACACAGGGGACAGTGGTAAGGAAAAACGCCCTCTGATGATTCGCGGAAGAAACCTCAAGCAGACCAGACTCAAAGGGATGACTGTCTGCTTCGGCCATGCTACCGACACACGAGACAGTACAAATATACATGAAATTTTGGGAGTCCATGTTGGTGTCCAGGATGGGAGGCTAGCTGGGGAGGGGAGGGGTTTGGCTCCACAGATTCCATCTATTTCATGACCATTACAGAAGAAGACACCCACTCCCACTTCTGGATGGAGCCGCACCTCGGACAGAGAGAAAAAAAACAGAATCAAGCTGCAGAAAGACAACAAATATGGTATAATTTGTCAGCATTAAGCAACAAGAAAAACAGAAGAAATACTAAGATGATTGCCGGCCACTAGACCTAAGCTTCAGTAAAAGACCCAGACTTTCGATAAAGTTCAGGCCCCGACCTATTCTTTTTGCTAATAAAATGAATTTAAAAGGATACGAAGCATAGTACCATACCATGCCAGTATGCTAGCCATACAAAAGGGAAAATAAGTGCGTCTTAAGTCTAGACTTGAGTCTATACAGAATCTGAGTGTTTTATTGGTGCAGGGAGATCATTCCACAGAACAGGGGCACGATAAGAGAAAGCTCTGTGACCCGCAGACTTTTTATTCACCTTAGGGACACAAACTAGCCCTGCAACCTGAGAATGCGGAGCCCGGCCAGTACGTAGGGTTTAATTAGGTCTGCTAAGTAGGGAGGTTCTAGTCCGTGAATAATTTTATAGGTTCTTAACAGAACCTTAAAATCTGATCTCACAGGGACAGGAAGGCAGTGAAGAGATGCCAAAATGGTTGTAATGTGGTCAAACTTTCTGCTTCCTGTCAAGAGTCTGGCAGCAGCATTTTTGAACCAATTGGAGAGCCCTTATGCTGGACTCGATCTTAGGGCTGCATTTGATACATGGATCATTATATTCTACTCGATAGGCTGGAGAATCATTTTAGGACAACTTGGTCTCGCGGCAAGTCGTGATTCAGCAGCACGAAATATACATCAATCTATTGGTTTGTGATATTGTGACGAAAAGTGCCTCATTTTCGTCACAGCAGCACGAATTCATTCTAATTCATTCCATGATGGCTGCACGAAATTAAGCGCGCGGGGGGGGGGGGGGGGGTTATGGTTAGGGTAGGGAGAATGAGTAGGGTTAGGTTATGGTTAAGGTTAGGGTTGGGGATAGGAGTAGGGTTGGTAATAGTGAGTTAAAAAAATCCGTCACGAAAATTTTACTTATTTCGTGGCGGGAGCACGAAAAAAGAAACCTAAGACTGGGCTGTTTAGGATTACTGGGAGTGCCCTTGCATGGTTGACATCATACCTGACCAGTCATTGTCACTGTGTTTTGTACAATAACACTACCTCTAACCTTACTGACATGAAATGTGGGGTTCCACAGCATTCCGTCTTAAGCCCCCTGTTTTTCTCCCTTTATATAGCACCCCTTGGGCACATATTGCGGCGTTTTGGGATTACCTTTCATTGCTATGCTGATGATACTCAGTTATACATGCCGATAACGGCTGATAATCTCCCCCACATAAAATACTTAAAAGATTGCCTTGCATCAGTGAGAAGCTGGATGTCTAGCAATTTCCTGCTTTTAAACTCTGATAAGACTGAAATGATGGTTCTTGGTCCAGTGAGACATCGGCATCGATTGACCAGCTAATGCTTAGGCTAGGCTTGTGTGTCCTACATCACACTGACAAAGTGAGGAACCTTTGGGTAATTTTTGATCCTGCATTGTTCTTTGACCTCCACATTAGAGATATTATGAGGACTACTTTCTTCCACCTGCGAAGTATAGCGAAGATTCATTCCATCTTGTCTATCTTGTCTCATCATCTGGCTGATGATGAGACCCTGATTCATGCATTTGTTTCTTCTAGATTGGACTACTGCAATGTTCGATTTTATGGTTTACCGCAGTCAATTCAATCTCAATTTCAATTTATTTCATTTATATAGCGTCATATCACAACAAAGTTGCCTCATGGTGCTTCACACAAGTAAGGTCTAAAACCCCTTTTGCAAGCACACAGGTGACAGTGATGATTTTGTCCCTGGTGTCCTTAGACATTCCAACAACATAAAATGATAAAGACAAGGAGACTGTCAGCAGTCTGGGACATCTGACACACCAGGCTGCATGAATTTTCCTCAGCCAAGACAGGGAGGTCATCTGCCATGTTGCCCAGTTTGTTCTCAACCAGGATGTGTGAGCACACTCGTGGGTCTGATGCTTTCGTCCTTTTGAAAGACCATCATGCATTTCAGAAGGTCCACAAAGTCACTATCCTCCTTCTGTGACATGCTTGTTGCCATCATCTGCTGAAGAAAGAAGTCACAAAAACATGTCAAGTGACCAAATGAAATGTTGTGATGCAGTCAGATGTTGGAGTTATGAATTTGTTTAAGGTTGCTGATGGAATAACTTAGAGGTCATTAGTGAGTGCTTACCTGCTTGATGTCATCCAGAGACCTTAACATCACGTCTCTGGTGTTGTGGAACTTGTGTTCATACTGAATTTTAACCATTGCAGGCTCCTGCAAAGAGTCAGCTTTTGAGTTAGCTCTCAGAAGAAATGTGGATGCATATAGGTAGGTGACGGCCTCCTGTTAAACTAGTGGTTGATTTCTGGTCCTAACAAAGAATGTTATGCAAAAAAATATTCTTATTGGACATGTTTTAGGCTTTTAATCAGCCATTTTGGTTTCTTTTTGTACGTGACCCACCTGAAGATCAATTTAGGCCCTTTCAGATTCAAAGTAAAGTTACGAATGGTTAAAGTGGTTCTTTGGCACTGACACTATATTAGCAGGAGCTATTTAAAGGCTCTATAGTCAGGAGAAAGTTTCCCATTTCCCAGTGATGTCCTGGTGCACAAACAGTGAGGAAATATGATGTCATGCTTTTAGACCATGGTAAGGGCCCCTTCACACATAGTACGAATAGGAATCAGGAATAGCAATAGGAGTAGGAATCAGGATGAATCTCGGTGAAACAGCCCGAATGAGCGAACCACGAAAACATTGAGCTGACGTCAGGAGGGACCCACGGTCGGGCAGGCGTGAATGATCCCGCTGCGACGGGAACACAGTGCGAGCAGCTGGAGTGTGTGGAACCACATCGTGCAGCTGCTGTGGGGAAAAAAGAAATACATGACACCCGCGGGATTTGAACCTGCAATTTGCAAAAGCTCTGATTAACAGACAGAAACTTTATCACTGCACTACCATTTCTGTCCTATAAAAGGGCCGTAAATTGCCTAAAATCAACAAGGAGATAAACATAATAAAAAAGAAATTAGAGCAGACAATACAAGTATGAACCATCTGTTCTGCTGTAGATGACCCATGGACATAGACGTACAGTCATGAAATGACATGAATGAAGCTGTGTGCTCTTATCATGTCCACATCTGCTGGCCCGGCGTGTCCAGCCTGACATGCGTGTCCTGTGGACGACATGCCGCAGGACAGGCGCTGCGTCATGTGAAACAGAACTCACGTGGGTGACGTGACATTCAGATGGGCCGCTGTGTGTTATGGTCTGGCGGTCCGTTTCACCTGGGACAGCCTGTCAATATGCGTGCCATGTACTTGCTCACTGCAGCCCGTCGCAACAGTGATTATATGTTTTTATGTATGTCCACGTGAGGACAGCAAGCAGACATATGCGCATCACAGTGGACAGTTGTAAGGCCATGTCCGTCAAAACACGGTATGTGTTCCCCAACCATAACATCCAGAACCAGAGATCTCAACAGCTGCTGCTGTCGACGGCCATGCCCCCTGTCCGTCCAGCGCACACACCATGTCACCCTCTGTTTCTTTGTTAATGTGATCATTATTTTTTATTTTTTTTATTTGTATTTATTTGTTTTATTTATTTGTTTATTATGTTATTTATTTGTTATTTGTTTATTATTTGTTGTTTGTATGTAGGTAGTGTATAACTTATTAATATACCTGTCCTGGCTGTGATCTCTGTGTTTTTAATGTGGCACGTTGTGTGCGCTGAGCTGTCATTTGTAGCTGTCAGTGAATATCTGGCTGATGATCAGCTGGGAGGCGGCTCTTTGTGCTGTGTGCGCTCAGATGTGGCTGGCCGCTCCCCATCAGTACATCCATATCAGCAGTTCATGCAAGTGTGCTGCCACCCCCACCCCTTGGCACGCCACATGTTTTGCGGATGTTGGGAGTACAACACATGCACGATATATATATATATATATATATATATATATATATATATATATATATATATACACACACACACACACACACACACGGCACGTGTTGTTGAGGGAGCTGACACTCTAGCACGCCACGTGTTGCTTTTTTGCAGCGCCACACTCGTGGGGGCACTTAGACAAATTTCACATCCAGCTCAAAAGTGATCATCTGCTCACTATTTTTGTGCTGACAGCACGAATGGCCCCACATTCTCTAAGTGCCCAGCGAGTGGTGTTGGATGTTCATGTGTGTCACCAGGAACTTGGCCGGCACCTGCTCTCACAGGGCACACTCTGTCTTTCGGCCGCTGGTGTGCGCAGTTAGTTGTCGTGACAGGTGTTGTAGGTGTTGGAGGCAGCTCAGATTTTTCACGAATGGCATGCAGTTCCTGGTGTCTTAGTGGTTAGCACTGTTGCCTCACAGCAAGAAGGTCGTGGGTTCAATTCCATGAGCCTTTCTGTGTGGAGTTTACATGTTCTCCCCGTGTTTGCGTGGGTTTCCTCCGGGTGCTCCGGTTTCCTCCCACATCCAAAGGCATGCGTGTTAGGTGGATTGGAATCTTTAAAATTGTCCTTAGGTGTGCGTGTGGGTGTGTCTGTGCTTGTTTGTCTGTTTGTGGCCCTGCGAGAGACTGGCGTCCTGTCCTGGGTGTACCCTGCCTCACGCCCTATTACTGCTGGGATAGGCTCCAGCCCCCCCGTGACCCTTAATTGGACTAAGCGGTAGATGATGATGGATGGCATGCAGTTCCTCCTTCGTGTGCTAGTCTGCTTCAATCATGTTATGTGTGAAGGGGCCCTAAACTCTGCTCCAATCCAGTATATAGAGCCATAAAGTGGGGAAATCCATGGAAATGTGACATCTGTAATGCGCAAGGGATGCTGTTCAAAGCAGTTACACAGAAAGGTGTTTTTCAGCCCTTTTTGCATTTTGACATTCTAGAACGCACAACGGACTCACAAATGATGGGGTCCTGCATCACAGAGCATTCATGCTTGGGTGCGTGCGTGTGTGTGTGTGTTTCTGCTGTCACGTGCCTGATGTTCATTAACTTTATCCAAAGCTCTGGAGAACAGGAGATTGAAACCCTGGGATTACTACCTGCGTTGTCATGGCAACTATGATGTGGGACCATTGGCATGGCAGAGAATCAGGAAATGATTTCAGAGAGGAAGGGGAGGAGAAGAAGGTGGTTTATTGAGTAGAGTGCAGCACGCTGAAAGGTTTGGCTGCGGCACAGCGGTAATCAATCAGCTGCTCGTCACAGTGACTCCGCGCTTCCTCTGACAGACGCCGGCGCCCCCCCGTCCTTCTTCATACAGCTTCCCAGAAAGCTTTTTTACATCGTGAAAGCTGTGAGCTCCACCGTCAGTCCTGAGTCAGCAGGTGATCAATAACCCCAGGAAAAGAACAAGGGGAGAGTTCAGCCGATAATTCTGCTAAGGCTAATCTGAACAGCTGATGCTCTTCACGCTTAATTCAATTACACACACGTGTGTTGTTGTGGCAGTGTCCCATTTTTTTTAAGCCTCTGAAAAGCAAAAACTTTCACAGATCTTCTCAGTCATCCTGGTCAGTAGAAAACAAACCAACTATGACAACATCGCTGCTGCACAAACACACGTTTATGCCTGCTGTTCTGATGTTGTTCTCCTCACTAAACATAGTCTCTGACCACCTAGACGTCTTTGGTTCAGACATGTTTGTATTCACTCTACTTTCATTATTATTATTATTATTATTATTATTATTATTATTGCAACTGCTAAAATCATTGTGGAAATACAAAAATAAATCAATAAAATAAAAACCTGAGTCATGCACGCTGAGATCTATACAGTCAGAAGGTCCCTGCAGACTCTGAATATCTCATCACACCTGTAAAAAAGCAAACAGGAAGTGAGGCATAGACGTGTTCTGTTCATAGAGTGCTATTAAAGAAAGACTAGAGAGCACACTCCCTATATAGCGGGTATGGACTTGCGTCATCAGACCTCGCCCTGACACAGGTAAACCTCCATGATGGGTGGAAAATTGCAGAAAGAAAATAACTGTTTACAGCAGCCCAACATTCCAAAATTCCACAACCTGACAGCAAAATCTTCCTCTGTGGTGAAGTCGGTGAAGGATCAGTATATGGCACAGAGCCTGTGGACCAGCCTTCAGGACCTGTATTTACCACCGATGTGTTTGGAGCTGCTGGCATGCAAATCCTCCCTGATATCCAGTAACTGGACATCTGCAGTGATCCTGTCAGGCTTGCAAATACTTCATTGCGGGTCCCTGAACGAGATCATCATAGTCATCTCATCATAGTACATGTGAGTTACTTTGTGTACCATGTTGTTTTTTTAAATAGCAGCAAGGAAAACACGCTATCGGTGAGTGCGCTGTCCGTTCACGTTGTTCCTCCTACTTAGACAACTATGTTAGATACTTTTCACACCAAAACTATCTTGCCTTAACGTCAGTTTTTTTCATAAATGCAGGAGTTTGTGTGTTTACACATGTTAATTCATAAAACACTGGTTCAGCTTTAACGATCGTTAAACAGCCTCATCTCCAACAGGCTTAAAACAGACTAAAACGGTTTGAGTCATTATGTTTTTATGTTTGATTCTAAAACTGTTTGATTCATTTTGTCACATGTGGACTGTCCCGTCGTCCACATTGTGATGTCCGACCACGTTGCTGGTTTGGCTGTTATGATCATTAATTCAACCGCCCCACGGAGCATCGACAGCTTTGAAACAGTTTAAAAATGTTTGGATGATGGGGTTTTTTTTTTTGTTTGAGTCTAAAATTGCGGTCTAAAACTGTTTGATTCCCATGTCCCATCATCCACCTCGTGAGATCTAACAAGGCAGTTTAAGGACGAGTGAACACGGTTAGCTGTTGCTTTGTTTACCATCCAGCATGGCAGTATACTGCTGGCTTCCAGTGTCGCAGACTGAACGGTGCCCCCTGCCTTCACTGCACATGCGTCATTTTGGAGCGTCTGCAGTATTTCACTGATTATCACCACGTTTCTGCTTCAAACTGCACTCTAGTCATCATCATCTCTCAGTGACAGATATCTGAAGCTTTGTACAGCAATCATTTCCACATAAATTCAGCATTATTTCATCATAAAAGATGGAGGAAGTGATTAGAGTGCCGTAGCCATGACAAACTGCTCCTGCTGCATTCACTGCACCTCCGTCATTTCAAAACATCACAGTTTATCACCTCGTTTTTGCTTAAAGCTGACTTTAGAATGATTTAAGAGGTTTTACCTTGTCATCTGGTTAATAACCACATTATTACCTTTGATCGCTTTGGGTAAAGAGAGTCCATCTGACACATGCGCAGTGGAGGCAGGGTGCACCAGTTTTTTTTGTACACAGTTAACATTCACACTTAACAACTTACTGAGACAATTCCAGACTGACCCAGGACTATTCATAAAATATGTACACATTCACAACAGCACATCAACATCAAATCTAGGCTTTCATCTTAGATACACCTTCTGGCGAATTGTAGCTGAACTTTTGGGTCTCCTTTTTAAGAAATCCTCATATATTCAGCAATAATGATGATAATAATAATATTAAAGCAAACAGACCTCTGGTATCAGAATAGTATCGGTATTGTCAGATATCCAAATTCAGGTATCGGGATCGGATCGGATTGGGGGAGCTGATGGTCTAGTGGTTAAGAGTTGGGCTTGAGACCAGAGGATCCTCGGTTCAAATCCCAGCCTGACCGGAAAATCACTAAGGACCCTTGTGCAAGGTCCTTAATCCCCTAGTTGCTCCTGGTGTGTCGTGGGCACTTTGTATGGCAGCAGCCTGACATCGGGGTGAATGTGAGGCATTATTTTTAAAGCGCTAAGAGCGTCTGATGCAGATGGAAAAGCGCTATATAAATGCAGTCCATTTACCATTTATCGGAAGCGAAAAATTGTGGATTGGTGCATCCCTAGTGTGGATCAGCTGACAGGTACAGCGACATACAAACATACAAAGGTTTTACACGTTTTATGTGCCTAAACGAAACCTGGTTTAGTTCTAAGGTGTTGCCACCATCTGGATGACGCAGAGCTCAGATTGCTCAAGTATCTCTCTAAAATATTTGCAGAGTACTGTAGTCATAAATAGGTGTAATATTTTGAGGTGTGTAAATGAAGCTTCATCAGAGTGAAACAGTGCATTGATTTATTCTGTATTTGTCTTCACAGCTTTTTCGAGAAGTACGCATCATGAAGACTCTCAACCATCCCAACATCGGTGAGTTGCACTGTGACTGTGTGTGCACGTGTGTGAGTCTGCGCTGTGCTGATGTCTGTCCTGATGTACATTACAGTGCAGTTGTTTGAGGTGATCGAGACGGAAAAGACTCTTTACCTGATTATGGAGTACGCCAGCGGAGGTGAGTCTTATGGTCTCTGCAAGACTTGTGGGGTGTCGTCTGCTTTGGCCATACTAGCAGTAACAAAATGACAAAACAAAGTACAACAAAGAATTGTCTCATACGCAAAGACAGAAATGTTGCAGCTAAGCAGTCATTTACGTATACTGTACTGAGTCCAGTCGTCACACTGACCGATTACTCCAAAGACATCTGTATGGTGAAGAGCAGTGGCTGAGTAAATTGATGCACGTTGGTGATCATAGACAAGATGAGTCATAGAAGGAACATTCTCCAGAATTTGTCCATATGATGCTTCCAGAAGTCCTCAGCATGCTCTGGATTTCCACAATTCTTCATAGATCTCACATGTTCCAGTCCCAGAAAGATCAAGTCAGTGGATGGACAGAAGGACCCATGAAGCTCTAGATGCTGGTGGTATTGCACAGCACATGTCCCTCTCACTAATGGACAATAGCAATGTGATTTATAACAGAGGAGAAATCAATCAGCCTGATAGCTCACTTATAACAGCAAACTGACAAAGGGCTCACATGACATGAAATAACAGAGATGTGAAAGTTGCATCATTTTAAGTTAAATCCGGGATGAGAATCACCCACCAGTGGGTGATTTCCCAACTTCTGAGATTCATTGTGTCACCTGTTAATGTTATTTCAAATCCGATGAGAAAAACATTGGTGTGATGTCTTTCTGACTTTTCTCACATAAGCCAGCAGGCGTCACTGCTACACCGAGCAGCATGGTGTGCACAAGAGGCTTGCCGAAGTAGGTAGAAGAAGAGCTGCTATGCTAAAGAGCTAAAAGCATGTCGTCCCGCAGTTTGTTTGTGTCCTTGCATGTTAATAAAGGTAATTAACCATACAAAACCTGGGTAGTTCATGACAGGGCAGGGGTACCGTAAGTGGTAAAAACATATCTCATGTGTGTCCCGCATGTGAGAACTGCTTATTATGGGATGCATAATGGTGCAAAGAAAAGTTTGCATGGGCGTGGATTAACAAAGTAATACCACTGACAACCTGCAGCCCTGATGTCGGACCGAATATCTACTCCTGATTTAAGTTAGTACTTATTAAAAAAAATGAATTAAGAGGGTAAGAAAAATACAAATGAACTAAGAAGATAGAAAAAAAGGGTTCAACACGTCAACAAGGGATAAGGGACTGAATAACAGTAAAATACCACAGAAACTAGCTAGAAGTGTCTGTACGTGATTTTTTTTTTTTTTTTCTTTCAGTACTGTAGATAGTGTCAACTTGAATTTTACATCGGACTGAAGGAAAATCAACATACCTGTTTTTTTCATTGAAAAAAAAAAAGTCATTTATAGTGTGGTCTTGAATGGATTATACCAGGATTTACATCTACACTGGACTGACTATCCTGGCTAATTGGTTTTATGATTGACAAACACTGACTTGGAATGTCTGGTCACAATAAATTTTGATACAATTTATTATGAATTGTCATTCATGGCGAAGATTTTAAACAATTAAAGGTATAAATGAGAGAATTGTTTTATAGATAGATAGATAGCTTTTATTGTCATTGTCATTACAACAATGAGATTTCCGCACTCACATTCCACATACAAACAGCAATTAATCTACAGTTATTACTTGTTTACTGTAATAATGGCACACATCAGAATTAGGACAACACATATGGCTCACAATATGCTAAACTGTTATGAAAGTGTAACACAAAGGTCAGTTTTTCAAGTTACATGTTTTTATTGCAGACTAGTTTGAAATTGTAGTACATATATATATTTCATTCATAAACCACAAAGCTCAAGATAACTCATTAACTATTAACTTTAAAAATTTCACTTTTCCGTTATGGAAAAGTGAAATTAATAAGAGTATGGACCCTTGCGGATGTTATTTTTGACAGGCAATTCTCAGGTTGTTTTCAACTTGTTCTAATTTCTTAATACGCATATCTTTTATACAAATTGACAATGTATATCGGAGAATACATATTTCAAAGTAGAATGCCCATCTAAGTGTAAATGTTAGCTATAGTTTATGCGACTTTTAATCAATCAATCAATCAATTTTTTTATATAGCGCCAAATCACAACAAACAGTTGCCCCAAGGCGCTTTATATTGTAAGGCAAGGCCATACAATAATTATGTAAAACCCCAACGGTCAAAACGACCCCCTGTGAGCAAGCACTTAGCTACAGTGGGAAGGAAAAACTCCCTTTTAACAGGAAGAAACCTCCAGCAGAACCAGGCTCAGGGAGGGGCAGTCTTCTGCTGGGACTGGTTGGGGCTGAGGGAGAGAACCAGGAAAAAGACATGCTGTGGAGGGGAGCAGAGATCGATCACTAATGATTAAATGCAGAGTGGTGCATACAGAGCAAAAAGAGAAAGAAACAGTGCATCATGGGAACCCCCCAGCAGTCTACGTCTATAGCAGCATAACTAAGGGATGGTTCAGGGTCACCTGATCCAGCCCTAACTATAAGCTTTAGCAAAAAGGAAAGTTTTAAGCCTAATCTTAAAAGTAGAGAGGGTGTCTGTCTCCCTGATCTGACTTGGGAGCTGGTTCCACAGGAGAGGAGCCTGAAAGCTGAAGGCTCTGCCTCCCATTCTACTCTTACAAACCCTAGGAACTACAAGTAAGCCTGCAGTCTGAGAGCGAAGCGCTCTATTGGGGTGATATGGTACTATGAGGTCCCTAAGATAAGATGGGACCTGATTATTCAAAACCTTATAAGTAAGAAGAAGAATTTTAAATTCTATTCTAGAATTAACAGGAAGCCAATGAAGAGAGGCCAATATGGGTGAGATATGCTCTCTCCTTCTAGTCCCCGTCAGTACTCTAGCTGCAGCATTTTGAATTAACTGAAGGCTTTTTAGGGAACTTTTAGGACAACCTGATAATAATGAATTACAATAGTCCAGCCTAGAGGAAATAAATGCATGAATTAGTTTTTCAGCATCACTCTGAGACAAGACCTTTCTGATTTTAGAGATATTGCGTAAATGCAAAAAAGCAGTCCTACATATTTGTTTAATATGCGCTTTGAATGACATATCCTGATCAAAAATGACTCCAAGATTTCTCACAGTATTACTAGAGGTCAGGGTAATGCCATCCAGAGTAAGGATCTGGTTAGACACCATGTTTCTAAGATTTGTGGGGCCAAGTACAATAACTTCAGTTTTATCTGAGTTTAAAAGCAGGAAATTAGAGGTCATCCATGTCTTTATGTCTGTAAGACAATCCTGCAGTTTAGCTAATTGGTGTGTCCTCTGGCTTCATGGATAGATAAAGCTGGGTATCATCTGCGTAACAATGAAAATTTAAGCAATACCGTCTAATAATACTGCCTAAGGGAAGCATATATAAAGTGAATAAAATTGGTCCTAGCACAGAACCTTGTGGAACTCCATAATTAACTTTAGTCTGTGAAGAAGATTCCCCATTTACATGAACAAATTGTAATCTATTAGACAAATATGATTCAAACCACCGCAGCGCAGTGCCTTTAATACCTATGGCATGCTCTAATCTCTGTAATAAAATTTTATGGTCAACAGTATCAAAAGCAGCACTGAGGTCTAACAGAACAAGCACAGAGATGAGTCCACTGTCCGAGGCCATAAGAAGATAATTTGTAACCTTCACTAATGCTGTTTCTGTACTATGATGAATTCTAAAACCTGACTGAAACTCTTCAAATAGACCATTCCTCTGCAGATGATCAGTTAGCTGTTTTACAACTACCCTTTCAAGAATTTTTGAGAGAAAAGGATGGGACCTGATTATTCAAAACCTTATAAGTAAGAAGAAGAACCATCTATATCTCCCACTTGGTTTTGACAGATGGCGTAACGTCCGCAAGGGTCATTTTTAATTTAATTTTTTTGCACTTAAAATTGACTCAAGGGCCTTTTATTTACTTTTAATTTTTTATTTCATGGGTTTTCTATTGACTAACGCGCAATACAATTGCCTAGAGGTTGGTTTGAAAAAATATGACCTGGTTGAAAAAGTGAGGTCCAATCATGTTATAATAGGAAGTGAGGTAAAAGGAGAAACTGGAGCATGTTTCAGTCCATGTGTGAGTCTGTTATTGCCTTTGTGGGTTGAGATAAGAATGGAGCCGAATAATCTCACCAACGTCTGAATAAATTCCTCTGGAGGAAAACAGTGGGCAATTGACCTTGAGGCTAGATAGCCTGTAGTGTTGCAGCTGAGCAGTGAAAAATACTTTTAACAGTTCCACTTGAACAGCCAAATCCCAATTATAAATTAAGAATATTCCCAATTATGAATTAAGAATATTCACCGGCCTCCGAAACCTTCAGCTTCAACTGCAAGGCACGCATCAGTTCCAAGGTGTCATCCAATTTGCGTCTGAGTTCAAGAGTCAACACAGTCTGAGAATGCACTGCCTTGCCAACTGTGTTAATCATGACGGACAAGCGAGGGCCCATGGTTCTTGATGCTGCCCGTCTAGCCAATTTTATGGTAGATCAGGGCAGTACATAAGCCAAAAAGTACCAGCCCTGCTGCCATGAGACCAAAAATGAATAAATCCTCGACATCCTCAATGGAGAAAGGCGCCAAGCATGCCACACGCCAGGAACTCCAGGAGTCGAGGACATAGCCCGCAGGATCGTTCCATCTGGGCAGGCAGGATCCCCCGGTCCTGACCTTCTTGTAGAAAAAATGGTGTCAATAGCGTTCAGAGACCAGCTGATCAATTCCATGGTTAATCCAATAGTAGTCCAATAAATCCAGAATCCAATATAGTTTTTGAGGAATTCACAGCCTGGTGAAGTAGGGACTTGAAGGTTAAAAGCA
This sequence comes from Thalassophryne amazonica, assembly GCF_902500255.1. Taxonomy (NCBI): domain Eukaryota; kingdom Metazoa; phylum Chordata; class Actinopteri; order Batrachoidiformes; family Batrachoididae; genus Thalassophryne; species Thalassophryne amazonica. The sequence continues at coordinate 137,755,121 of NC_047106.1, forward strand.
GAGAGATAAGGGAGAGTGGAGGAGATGCGACCGCCCTCGTCGGAGTCCCAAGCTGTTATCCATATGAAATTATCTTTTCATCTGTTAAATTTCACCAGAATAGCTTCTTTAAAGTGTGAAAATTTTAACATTTTCCCTCCCCCTCTTTTTCATTCCTGGTTGAATTGCTTCAAGTTGTGGCTCTTACAGTAGATTACAAAACGTTATACATTTTCCTTTAGTTTATTCTGCTTCACATAGAACAATTTATGCCTCAGAAGTACCCATCATATGGAGCAAATAGCACCTTACTTCAGGCACTGAAGGGCTGTTAGCCCATACCACTCTTTTGAAACATGAATCGTTGATTTCTGGTTAGAGAAGTTCAGTCTGTCAATGCTGAAGCTTGCTATTCCACAGACTGGCACAGAAGAAGGTAGCAGTGTACAGACTGGTGCCCGTGCTGGCTGTATTTATACTCAACAAAAATATAAACGCAACACTTTTGGTTTTGCTCCCATTTTGTATGAGATTAACTCAACGATCTAAAACTTTTTCCACATACACAATATCACCATTTCCCTCAAATACTGTGCACAAACCAGTCTAAATCTGTGATAGTGAGCACTTCTCCTTTGCTGAGATAATCCATCCCACCTCACAGGTGTGCCATACCAAGATGCTGATTAGACACCATGATTACTGCACAGGTGTGCCTTAGACTGCCCACAATAAAAGGCCACTCTGAAAGGTGCAGTTTTGTTTTATTGGGGGGGGGGGATACCAGTCAGTATCTGGTGTGACCACCATTTGCCTCATGCAGTGCAACACATCTCCTTCGCATCATCCGTGAAGAGAACATCTCTCCAACGTGCCAAACGGCAGCAAATGTGAGCATTTGCCCACTCAAATCGGTTACGACGACGAACTGCAGTCGGGTCGAGACCCCGATGAGGACGACGAGCATGCAGATGAGCTTCCCTGAGACAGTTTCTGACAGTTTGTGCAGAAATTCTTTGGTTATGCAAACCGATTGTTTCAGCAGCTGTGCGAGTGGCTGGTCTCAGACGATCTTGGAGGTGAACATGCTGGATGTGGAGGTCCTGGGCTGGTGTGGTTACACGTGGTCTGCGGTTGTGAGGCTGGTTGGATGTACTGCCAAATTCTCTGAAACGCCTTTGGAGACGGCTTATGGTAGAGAAATGAACATTCAATACACGAGCAACAGTTCTGGTTGACATTCCTGCTGTCAGCATGCCAAATGCACGCTCCTTCAAAGCTTGCGACATCTGTGGCATTGTGCTGTGTGATAAAACTGCACCTTTCAGAGTGGCCTTTTATTGTGGGCAGTCTAAGGCACACCTGTGCACTAATCATGGTGTCTAATCAGCATCTTGATATGGCACACCTGTGAGGTGGGATGGATTAACTCAACAAAGGAGAATTGCTCACTATCACAGATTTAGAGTGGTTTGTGAACAATATTTGAGAGAAATGGTGATATTGTATATGTGGAAAAAGTTTTAGGTCTTTGAGTTCATCTCATACAAAATGGGAGCAAAACCAAAAGTGTTGCGTTTATATTTTTGTTGAGTATATTTATTTGTTAATTTGTTCAACTTTATAATAGTTATTTATAGCTCTTTGCACTTTTTGTGCCCAGGTCATGTTGAAAGGTTCTGTCAATTAAACATATCCTGTGCGGTCGCAGAGGCAAAAACTTGGGTCTGGGAGGAGTTCGGGGAGGCCATGGAGGAGGACTATTGGTTGGCCTGGAAGAAATTCTGGCAAACCGTCCGACGCCTCAGGAGGCGGAAGCAGCTCTCCACCGGCACTATCTACAGTGTGGGTGGGGAGCTGTTGACCCTTACTGGGTATGTTGTCAGGCGGTGGAAGGAATACTTCGAGGATCTCCTCAATCCCATCATCACGTCTTCCGAAGAGGAAGCAGAGACTGGGTACTCAGAGGTGGACTCATCCATCACCCAGGCCGAAGTCACTGAGCTGGTCAGAAAGCTCCTCGGTGGCAAGGCTCCTGGGGTGGATGAAATCTGTCCTGAGTACCTTAAGTCTCTGGATGTTGTGGGACTGTCTTGGTTGACACTTCTCTGCAACATCGCGTGGCGGTCGGGGACAGTGCCTCTGGATTGGCAGACCGGGGTGGTGGTCCCTCTGTTTAAGAAGGGGGACTGGAGGGTGTGTTCCAACTATAGGGGGGGTCACACTCCTCAGCCTTCCCGGTAAGGTCTATTCCAGAGTACTGGAGAGGAGAATTCGACCGATAGTCGAACCTCGGATTCAGGAGGAGCAGTGTGGTTTTCATCCTGGTCGCGGCACACTGGACCAGCTCTACACCCTCCATCGGGTGCTCGAGGGTTCATGGGAGTTTGCCCAACCAGTCCACATGTGCTTTATGGATCTGGAGAAGGCATTCGACTGTGTCCCTCGGGGCACCCTGTGTGGGGTGCTCTGGGAGTGCGGGGTCCGGGGTCCTTTGCTAAGGGCTATCCGGTCCCTGTACGACCGCAGCAGGAGCTTGGTTCACATTGCCTTTAGTAAGTCAAACCTGTTTCCAGTGCAAGTTGGCCTCCGCCAGGGTTGCCCTTTGTCACTGGTTCTGTTCATTACCTTTATGGACAGACTTTCTAGGCGCAGCCAGGGTGTAGAGTGGGTCCAGTTTGGGAACCACAGAATCTCATCTCTGCTGTTTGCGGACGATGTGGTTCTGTTGGCTTTGTCAAATCAGGACCTTCAGCACTGGGGCGGTTTGCAGCCGAGTGTGAAGCGTCCGGGATGAAAATCAGCACCTCCAAATCCGAGGCCATGGTTCTCGACCCGAATAAGGTGCCTTGCCCTCTTCAGGTCGGTGGAGTATCCTTGCCTCAAGTGGAGGAGTTTAAGTATCTCAAGGTCTTGTTCACGAGAGAGGGATGGATGGAGCGTGAGATTGACAGACAGATCGGTGCAGCGTCTGCAGTGATGCGGTTGCTGTATCAGACCGTTGTGGTGAAGAGAGAGCTGAGCAGGGGGACAAAGCTCTCGATTTACCGATCGATCTACGTTCCGACCCTTACCTATGGTCATGAGATTTGGCTTATGACTGAAAGAATGAAATCGCAAGTACAAGTGGCCGAGATGAGTTTCCTCCGCAGGGTGGCTGGGTGCTCCCTTAGAGATAGGGTGAGGAGCTCGGTCACTCGGGAGGAGCTCTGAGTCGAGCCACTGCTCGTCCACGTCGAAAGTAGCCAGCTGGGGTGGCTTGGACATCTTTTCCGGATGCCCCCTGGATGCCTTGCTGGAGAGGTGTTCCGGGCATGTCCCATTGGGAGGAGGCCCTGGGGAAGACCCAGGACATGCTGGAGGGACTACGTCTCTCGGCTGGCTTGGGAACACCTTGGGGTTCCCCCGGAGGAGCTGGGGGAGGTGTGTGTGGATCGGGAGGTCTGGACGGCTTTTCTTGAGCTGCTGCCCTCGCGACCTGACTCCGGATAAAGCGGAAGAGGATGGATGGATGGATGGATGGGCTGGTGCTTATCCATGGAAATTGTAGTTGCATTGTGTGTTTGTGGATTTAGATAAAGTTCATGATAAGGTGATTTGAAGCTTTGCTATATTGTATGAGGAAGTCTGGAGTGGCAGAGAAGTATGTGAGAGTGGTGCACAACATGTACAAGGACACTGTGACAGTGGTGAACTGAGCAGTAGGAATGACCGGTGCATCCAAGGTTGATGTAGGATTACATCAAGGATCAGCTCTGAGCCCTTTGTTCTTTGCAGTAATGATGGACAGGTTGAAGAAGCAAACTTTCTTGAACTTTATTGGTCACCAAAGGTTATGTGACCAGTGGGTGATATATTACTACGTATTGGTGTTTATAAGTAAGCAAAGGTGTACGTAACTAATAACCTGAAGTTCTAAACTCGCATATAATGGATTCAGGTGGACCAGCGATTTTTGTCTGTTGTAATCAAATTCCACTGTATGTATAAAATGGACAAAAACCGTTATGTATAAAACAGGCAAATTCATTATACGAGGTCTATTAGAAAAGTATCCGACCTTATTATTTTTTCAAAAACCATATGGATTTGAATCACGTGTGATTACATCAGACATGCTTGAACCCTCGTGGGCATGCGAGAGTTTTTTCACGCCTGTCGGTTACGTCATTCGCCTGTGGGCAGTCTTTGAGTGAGGAGTCGTCCACCCGCTCGTCGATTTTTTTCATTGTTTAGGAATGGCTCAGAGACTGTTGCTTTGTTTGATAAAAATTTTTTCAAAACTGTAAGGCACAACTGAGTGGACACCATTCAATAAATTCAGCTGGTTTTCGGTAAAAATTTTAACGGCTGATGAGAGATTTTGGTCTGGTAGTGTCGCTTTAAGGACGGTCCACGGCGCCTGACGGCGATCTGCGCTTCGAGGCGGCAGCGTCTCGCCGTTTCAAGTTGAAAACTTCCACATTTCAGGCTCTGTTGACGCAGTAAGTCGTCAGAGAACAGAGAACTTTCAGAAGAAGTCGGCATGAGGAGTTTATTCGGACATTCCATTGTTAACGGTCATTTTGTAATGAAAGAACGTGCGGGCAGAGTCGCATGTCGGGCTGGACCCGACCGCGGGGGTCGCGGCAGGAAAAACACCTCCGTTGGAAATCTTAACGGGCAAGTTGGAACATGCCCAAGCTGTTAAACAATTTCTCAGTTACTCACTTGTTGAAAGCCATTAAAAGCCGCCTGAATTCTACAAATGGTTTTCAACACGGAGGTGTTTTTCCTGTCGCGGCGCACACAGATTTGCCGAGTCGTCACGGAAATGACTCGGCGAATTTGCGCGTACGTCTTTCATTAAAAAAATGTCCTTAAACAGTGGAATGTCCGCATAAATTCCTCATGCCGGCCTCTTCTGAATCTTGTCTGTTCTCTCACGATGTGCTGGGTGAATTAAGCCTTAAAGTAGGATGTTTTAAACTCGAAACAGGCCGACGACAGCGCCTGGAAGCGCTGCAGGACGTCCCGCTCCGTGGGAAGTCCTTACACCGACAGAAACACCCCATAATCTCTCATCAGCCGTTAAACTTTTCACAGAAAACCATCTTAATTTCTCGAATAGTGTCCACTCGGATATTCCTCACAGGTCCAGAAAAAATTTTGATAAAGCAGCGCGCGCCGTCTCGAGCAGCGTGTGAAACAAAGGAATTCAGCCGAGAGGGCGGGACCACATCTCACTCAAGGCCTGCCCACAGGGAAATGACGTCACTGACACGCGTGAAAAAACTCACGCATGCGCACGAGGGTTCAAGCATGATTGGTGTAATCGCATGTCATTCAAATCCATATAGTTAAAAAAAAATAAAAGGGTCGGTTTATTATCTAAGAGACCTCGTATGTATAAAATGGACAAAATCCATTATATGTATGTAACGGATTAGTTAGTCAGGAGGTGCGTACGAGCTACGGGAATCCCCACCAGGTTTACATATTTCCTTGATAAAACGCCTGATGTTGAATAGTTAATTTAATGGCTAGGTCAAAACTAAATCTGAAAAAAACAAATTCCTGCCTTAAATAAGGCAGTGACTGGGGCGGTACACCTGTCAAACGGTAATGCCGGTGCTTTAAGGCAAACCCAGGGAGGACAGAAAGCTCCGGTGGAATGGAAGGGCTAAAGCTCACTTGATCTTGATTTTCAGTATGAATACAGACTGTGTAAGTGGGGCCTCACGATCTTTCTGACTTTTTGAGGTTTAAGTAGGAGGTATAAGAAAAGTTACCACAGGGATAACTGGCTTGTTGAGGCCAAGCGTTCACAGCAACATCACATTTTGATCCTTCGGTGTCAACTCTTCCTATCATCATGAAGCAGAATTCACCCAAGCGTTGGATTGTTCACCCACTAATAGAGTCAACGCGAGCGTGAGTCGATGGGTAGTGTGAAGCCCCATGGTGCAATGAAAGTGAGAGGCATGCAGTCATAATACCACAGATGGTAGCTTCGCACCATTGACTCCTCAGCCAAGCACATACACCAAATCGTGAAGAAATTCATGATTTGCAAGATGTGCATTCACGTTACGAAAGATATTTCTTCATTATTCATGCTTTGCAATTCAGGGTTTGTGGATAATTTGTGATTTGCAGCTGATTCACATTTTGAGTATTAACAAGCTTCACAGGAGGAAGGTCAGACCTGACCTTCAGTGGTCAGGAAAATACTCTATCTCTGCAAGCTCATTTTACTGTGGAAAGAAAAAGTAAAATAAATAAACCAACAGAAGAACTGAAACAGCTGACAGATCTGCTGAAGTCCTATCCCCAAGAAAGTGAAGAGCGAGCGAGTGTCTGGTTTTTTCCCATCTTTTCAGACCAATTATAGCCTCAGGGACTGGCACTTTTTTTAAAGAGCTTCAGCGTGTATAAAGTATGAAAAACAACAGGTATCTAATAACTGATCAGAAAACCTTCACAGTGACTCCAAAGTGGTGTCCACATAGAAGTTTAAAATCATGAAAGGTGTTTGAGCTCATATCCAAGCTGCTTCAGTTTAAAATGTCATCATGTTGTTGTACCTTCTGAGGGGACAAAGGAGAATTCCCTCTTCCAGCTGACAGATGAGGACATGTGATCACCCCCGTGTCTCTCTGTGCACAATAAATCAGAGAGCCAGGATGGGGCGGGTAACGTCTGTGAGCAGATCCTGTGGACAGATGGTCTGTGGGTCCATACACATCTGATCCTCAATGGCTTTAAGAACCTTACAAGGTCACAAAAGCTGTGTTTCAAAGCCCTCCTCTTCTTTGCTGTTGCCTCTGCCAAATATAATTTAACTTGTAGGCCAAGAGTTAGCGGGATTCTGATTCAGGAGTGAATTCAGAAAATTCCTCTCAAACTTAAATAAATAAACAAATAAATAAATGTTTTCTCTTGTAACTGGGGTCTTGAAGATCAGTAAGAAGGTCCCAGGTTTACGTCCTACATGGTCCTTTCTGTCTGGAGGTTTCATATTTGTGCGGGTTTGGTGGTGAACTGGTTACTCTAAATAGGTGTAAATGGGTTTGAGTGTCTATATGTGCCCCTCAAATAGACCCTTTTGCACAATGTCTGATGGGATAGGCTTCAGCCCCCCCAACCATGACACTTATTTGGAATAAGCAGGATTAGAAAATAGAAGAGTGAAGATGGACACTCAGGAGAGCACACACCTCAATCACAACACAACAGGCTCTTCCTCTTATTGCCTGTAATGCCTGACCCACGAGATGTATTAGATCTCGAGATGAATAATTAATCGTCTCGTCTGCGGCAAGATGGCGCCGTTGTATCTGGCCTGCCGTCGGCACTTGCTTCTTTTAGTGTCGTTTTTATTGTTTTTACACTTTGTTGCATGGAATGTGTCACCGCTCCTGGTGTATGATCGCCAGACTCTTATCAGCGTTCGGGCTTCGCTGGAGAATTTTGCAGTTCCTGGCTCGGGCGGACGGCCAGGGACGCGGCTGCCCCCGCCGCCTGTCTTAGCTTCCGTACCAGACTTTCTACGCCGGCCACTTGGCGTGTTGCCTCGGCGTCTGCGTCGCAGAGCACGTGGGAAGAGAGGAGGAGTCCGTGTTCGGCTCAGAGTGTGCCTGGCTGTGCCCGACAATTCTTCACACCATATGACGGCTACGACGCGCCGCATTCCCTGACTTTTCGCTATCGGTGGCTCCGGCCGGTTGTCCGGGTTGCCGGGTCTCCACTTCCGCGTTGCCGTCCTGTGAGGAGCTGCAGTCGTGGCTGCGTGCAGGAGAACCTGCGCCTGCTCGGTCGTGTCTCCCAGCAGACTGACGTGCGCTCGGTCCGTGTGGCGCTCATCAACACAAGGTCACTCACAAGTAAGACTTTCATTTTGAATGACTTTTTCTCCAGTCGTGATCTGGACTTTCTCCTGTTAACGGAGACCTGGTTGAAACCAGGTGAAAATTGCGCCTTTTCTGAGCTCCTCCCCCCGCCTGCTCGTTTTTCAGCTCCCCACGAGCATCAGGTCGAGGCGGTGGTGTGGCCACGGTTTTTAAAGACAGTTTTAAATGCCGATTTTTATCTTCTGTCTACTCCACTTTTGAACTTCAGTTGTTTGTGATGGAGTTCGACTGTCCTGTGCTCTGTGCTGTTGTTTATCGTCCACCAAAATTTAATAAGGATTTTATTCAGGAGTTTTCTGAGTTTCTGGCAGATTTTATCCCAAAATATGACAAATGTTTGGTCTGTGGTGATTTTAATATTCATATCTGTTGTCCTTCTAATCAGCTGGCTGATGATTTTAAAAGCCTCCTGAATTGTTGTGGATGGACCAACACATAATCTTGGACACACCTTGGACCTGGTTATTTCTTTTGGGCTCTCAGTTTCACTTAAGGACATATCAGACGCTGCTATTTCAGATCACTTTCCTGTTATTTTTGAATTTATTGCTCCTCCATCTGCTAGTAAGCCACTTGTTCCTGTCTCTCGCCACCGTTTGGTCACCTCCTCGACAGCGGGGGACTTTGCTGCTGCCTTCATGGACTCTCAGTTTTATGCCATGAATGGACTGGTTTCTCCATTAGTCCCAGATAACATCCTCTCTTCTTTCCACTCTACATGCACAGTAATTTTGGACTCTGTTGCACCGATGCGCTGCAAATCCAGGAAATCAAAATCCGACCCCTGGTTAAATGCCACGACCCGTGCCCTCAGGCAACGCTGCAGACGGGCGGAGAGAAAATGGAAAAAGGACAAACTACAAGTGTCTCTGGGTTTTCTGAGGGACAGTCTAACTGACTATCAGAAGGCTGTGAAGGAGGCAAAAGCACAATATCTGTCTCATATTATTTCTAGCAGTTGTCGTCGTCCCAGTGTGTTATTTCAGACTATAAACTCAGTTGTAAATCCACACACCTCTGTTTTGTTGGATGCTACAACCACAACCTATGAGGAGTTTCTTCAGTTTTTTATTGATAAGGTTTCATCAGTCAGACAGAACGCTGATCAGAGCTGCAATGTTGAGTTGTCTGCTCCTCGTGCACATTCTGCTGTGCTCGAACAGTTTGAGCCCATTTCTTTTGCATCTCTCGCTGATGTTGTAAAACACATAAAATCTACAAGTTGTCCTTTTGATGTTGTTCCAGCTAAGGTGCTGAAGGAGGTTTTTAATACTGTTGGGGCAGGTCTCCTAACTTTTATCAATGCTCGTCTTAGATCAGGGTCTGTTCCAGCTGCTTTTAAACATGCTGTGGTTCGACCTCTTCTTAAAAAACCTCACCTGGACTCATCAGTTTTATCCAATTTTAGACCTGTGTCTCATCTGCCATTTCTATCTAAGGGTTTAGAAAAGGTTGTCTTTTTACAGTTACAATCATTTTTAGAAGACAATCTCATCCTTGAAAAATTCCAGTCTGGGTTTAGATCGCGACACAGCACTGAGTCAGCACTTTTAAAAGTTCATAATGATATTACTCTGTCGGTGGATGCAGGGAATCCTGCTGTGCTGGTTCTGTTGGACCTCACAGCAGCCTTTGATACTGTGGATCACACAGTACTTGTTTCCCAGTTGGAACATTTTATTGGCATTCATGGTACTGCACTTAAGTGGTTTAGATCATATTTGGCTGAAAGGAGCTTTTCTGTCATGATTGGGGACCTTTCCTCATCAACTGCTCCTCTGTGCTGTGGAGTGCCGCAGGGATCTGTCCTTGGGCCGATTCTATTTTCTTCGTACATTCTGCCATTGGGGTCAGTTATAACCCAGCACAACCTGTCCTTTCATTGTTATGCAGATGACCTGTAAATCTATCTGCCTGTGAGGACTAATGGGAGTGATGCTTTGTCATCATTATTTAATTGTATTCGTGATGTAAAGCAGTGGCTGTCCCAAAACTTCCTTTACCTGAATGATGGTAAAACTGAGATCATGGTGTTTGAGCGCACTGGCATACCAAATGTGGTAACACCAGATTTTGGTGCTTTGGCTAACTATGTAAAACCAGCTGTCAAGAATTTGGGAGTGATATTTGACAGCTGTTTGAGGTTCAATCAACAGATAAATTCTGTTGTCAAAGCTAGTTTTTTCCAACTTCGCCTTTTGGCTAAAATAAAGCACTTTCTCAGTAGACGTGATCTTGAGACGGCCATTCATGCTTTCATCAGCTCCAGACTTGATTATTGTAATGCACTTTATTCGGGCATTAATCAGTCGTCTCTTGCACGTCTCCAGTTGGTGCAGAATGCTGCTGCTCGTCTTTTGACAAACACTTTTAGACGTGAGCATATTACGCCCGTCCTGTACTCACTCCACTGGCTTCCAGTTCGTTTTAGAATTGATTTTAAAATTTTAATGTTTGTTTTTAAAGCTATTTATGGCCTTGCACCTCCCTACTTGTCTGAAATTTTAACTTTGCGCACCTACAGTAGGACATTAAGGGCATCTGGCCAGCTTTACTTAGATGTTCCAAGGTCAAGATATAAACGCTGGGGTGACCATGCTTTCGCGGTAGCTGGCCCGAGACTGTGGAATGAGCTACCTCTTGAGTTACGTACTATTCCTGACCTAGCACTTTTTAAATCTAAGTTAAAGACTTATTTATTTAAACTGGCTTTTAACACTTAATGGGGAGGTGACATGTTCTGTTATTTTTATGTTCTTTTTTTATGTGTTTTAAAATTTTCTTTTATATGTGTTTTATTTTTGTAAATTTGTGTTTTTAATGTTAAGCACTTTGGACACCAGTTGGTGCTGTAAAGCGCTTTATAAATAAATGTTGATTGATTGATTGATTGATTGATTGATTGATTGATGTATTTATCAAACATGTACAGCATCATAGGGTTGAGGTGCAAGCATTGTATAATGGGAAATGGTTGAACAAATGCTGGTAAAAGTGAGTGGGGGGGCATGCCAGTGCAGGGGCGGTTCCCAGCAACGTTTGTTCTCGTGACAGGTTATTTTTTTGACACAAAGCTTAAGGGTATTAATGCTGAATTAGATCAGCAGTGTTGGACTGATGTCCAGCTTTATTAGTCACAGTATTTACAAATCATCTTTGAGCTCTTAAACTCATTTCCTGCCATTCTTCCTCCGCAAGCTTCGTATTTAGGAGTTTTCAGCCTCTTCGGGAGGCTTTCTCTGCTTTATTACATTGTTTGCTCAATCGTGACAATCCTTCTTTGGCAACAAAGACAGTTTCTTGGTCATTTCCTGGATGGGACGGTGGACTTGGAGATGACTGAACAGGCCCAGTCTTGACGTGCACTGTTCCTTACCGATATTGCATGTGGCTGTTGCATGAAGCTTTTTCAAGATCTTGCTCTCCTTCTTTCTCCTCTGCATTGTTCATCTGCATTTTTTCAAAGACTTCCACTTGCATGTGATCATTGCTGGCCAGCTGGCTCAGTCTCTTGCTTGTTCTACCCAGGTCTTCCAGATGAGAGAGAGCAGTTTTTGAGGTTGTGCTTCAGGAGGTTCTTTCTTTTGCCCTCATCTGGGCCATTTTCCTTTGGTCAGCTGGGAGTAGATCTGCTTGGGAAGTTGGCTGCTATCCATTCTAACAATGTAACCCACCCACTAAAGCAGGTTCTTGATGATGACACACTGTGCTTTGAAGCTTGGCTTCAGCCAGGATGCCAATGTTTGTACTGTAGTCTTCCCACCTGATGCTGAGGATACTCCTCAGGCAGCATTGGGGAAATTGCTTGGGGGTGTTCAGGTTGCAGTGGGAGGAAAGCAAGGTCTCAGATCCATACAGCAGGGTTGGCATGATGATGGCTTTGTTGACAAGAATTTTTGTCTTGTGTCAAAGGTCTCTGTTGTTGAAAACATGGGTGCAAAGCGAGGCAACAGCTGTTCCTGAACACTTGAGTTGGTGTTAAATGTTGACATCGATGATGGCGTTTGAGGACACATGACTGCCCAGGTATGGAAAGTTGGTAACGTTCTTCAGGACCTGCCCATGCAGCTTCACAGCAGAAAGTTTTGGATTGACCATGTTGGATTGACGCTGATAGAGGATTTATGTCTTCTTCACGCCTGATAAAACAGTGAACACTTCAGTTTTTTGCCATTTACCACAACTGTGGCATACATGTCATTGTGGAGAAGCCTCAGGATTTTCTACAGACGTGGGCGTGACATGTCAACCCCCTCTGTCAAGTCAGTGAAGGCAAGGTACAGTGGCTGGTGTTACTCTCTATGCTTTTCTTGGAATTGGCCAACAGTAAAGATCATGTCTTTTGTTCCTCTTTATGGTTGGTGGCCAATCTGGGTTTCAGGAAGGATGTTTTCTGCTCGTCTTCTCAGATGGTTGTTGTCAATCCATGCAAGAACCTTTCTTACGGTAGACAGTAAGGACATTCCGTGATGGTTTCCACAGGCTGACTTCTCTCCTTTCAACTTGTAGATGATGACATTGGTATTTCCTCTTGAGTCTAGATTTTGATGATGAGTTGGTGCAGTTGGAGAAAGGGACCTCCTTAAAGACCTCAATGGGAATGTTGTCTTCCCTGACTGCTTTGTTGTTTTCGGGCCCTTAAGGATGGTGAGAGGATGAGAGAGTTGGGGTTCGGTTGAGTTCTTCAGCAATTTCTTTTCTTGGTAAATAGCTGAGTACTTTCTCCTTTTCAACAGCCGAGTTGGTGTTCAAAAGGTCTTCAAGATGGTCTTCAGCAGGCTCAGGCTATCCTTGCTTCAAAAAAATGCCGTAGATTGCTTTGGTGGCATTGAAAAAGCCTCTGCTGTCATTTTTGTTGATAAGAACGTGCGTTTCTGCAGCCTTGTTGATCGACCACTGATTTTTCAGTTTGCAAGTGTCACTTTATAGAGTTTCTTTGCTTTGCTGGAGTGGATACTTTTTCTCTTGTGAGGTCTGATGTTTCTGGTGGTTAAAGAAAGTGTTTCCCTTCTGGTCGATGAATCGTTGGAGGACCTGGTCATTCGATTCAAACCAGACGTGGTGCTTCCTTTTCTGGTGTCCAAGTGTTTCTTGACAAGCAGTTGTTATGGCTGTCTTGAGCTCCTCCCAGTGTTTATGAGCTGGAGCAGAGTACTTTGTGGTGAGTTCTTTCATCAGGCACCCTTGAAGCTTTGCTGTTGTTTCTCGGTCTTCCATTTTGAAAATATTGAGCCTTTTGACAGTTTGCACAGTCCAGGTCTCCTCTAGGGTTGGATGTTTAGCTGCATCCTGGAATAGATCAGATGATGATCTGTCCAACAGTCATCTGCACAAGTCACTGCCTTGGTTGACAGGACATTTTTCTGTTCGTACTTTTGGATAATATGTAGTCGAGCAGGTACCAATTCTTCAATGACTGTGTTCCTAGAAGACTTTGAACTTTTCCTTTTGCCTGAAGATGGTGTTGTGGTGATGTGTTCATATTCAGTGCTCTTTGTGAGAACTGGGGTGCTGTTGATGTTTCACTTGCTCACTCCGTTCCTCCCAGTGGTCCTTTCCGACCAAGACATTGAAGCTGCTGAGGAAGAGTATCTTGTGGCATACTGGGATCGCCGATAGAATGGTGTCCAACCTAGTGTGGAAGGTTTCCTTCTCTTCATGGTCGGCGTCAAGTGTGCATAAGCTTTGACAGTGGCATGGCATTCACTCACAAGTTGGAGATGGAGTGTCATCAGTCATTCATTGACACCCACTGGGAGTTCAGTCAGGAGAGTTCTTTACAGCAAAACAGATGCTGTGGCTTTGTAGTTTCTCCTCAGGAAGCCCTTTCCAGAAGAAAGTGTAGCCCCCTTGCCTCTCCCGTAACCGGCCTTCTCCTGATTAGGTTGGATTAGATAGAACTTTATTGATCCCTTGGAAAGACTCCCTCAGAGAAATTAAGGTTCCAGCAGCATTGTATAGCAGCACACAGGGTAAGAAGCATACAGAGTATCAAAAGTGAAAGTAAAAAGAAAAACAGTTTGTAACTAGGACTGCAAGCAGTCATATACGGGCCCTCGTTCCGCGCAACCGCCTACCCAGGCCAGTGGGTGCCCTTGTGACCACGTGGGCATGTGCATGCAGGGGCAACCACTTGTCACACAGTTAAAATTTTAAACAAATCACACAATGCATCAAGGAGTTATGACATGTTGATTGTTCATCCACTAGGGGGCGCTCAGTGTACAAACAGAGAGGCTGGGTGTGTTCATGGGCCAACCGTCATCATACATGTGAAGTTTCAAGTCAATCAGGCAAAGCATGAAGGAGTTATCATGACTTGATGTTCCATGGCAAAGGGTCAAAATGGCGGCACCATAGCGGACACACCCTTCAACATAGAGAAAAGCTTTCGATAACTTTTGGTCAGTATCATCTTTGGATGTTGTCAAAGAAATTTGAAGTGCATTGGACAAAATCCCTAGGAGGAGTTCGTTCAAATACATGTGGAAATCATTGCAAAATGAGAAGAAAATTCAAAATGGCCGACTTCCTGTTTGGAGTAGACCCATGGTGCAAGAGACTTTTTTGTACGTCTATGCAAGTCACACATGTGTACCAATTTTCATCTCCCTACTCCAAAAAAAACCCCTATGGGGAGGGGTTTTTGAAAGTTTCAAGGGGGCGCTATTGAGGCATTTTGCCCCGCCCATGGGCAACGCCCCTATGAATTGTAAGAGGTTGTCGTGCTCGACCTGTGTATCAATTTTCATGATGATGTGACAAAATTAAAGCCGTCAAAATGAAGAACGTAATTTCATGGCGAATGGGCAATATTCGGCACGCCGCCACACGGACGCCGTTACTCGTAACTTCACGGCGTTCATTGCCTACGTTCACCAATTTGTTGTGCATGTTTTAGAAGTGGAATGAAGTTGATTGGGTTAAGTATGTGACATCAGGACCTCTTAAAGTAAAAATAGGACATTTCCCGCCACCACCAGGGGGCGCTATGGCGCAGGTGGGAACTTAAGATATGTAGACGTTCAGGGCGGAGCCCTCATCATGTCCAGCAAGTTTGAAGTATCTACGATGAAGTATGTGGGCATGACAGCCGTTCGAAGTGAAATGGCATGCTCCGAAAAGCTCGCCAAAGTTTGACGACCCCTAGCAGCCACGCCTTTTGACTTAATTAGAATCTTTTGATAACTTTTGGTCACCATTGTGTTGTGATGATTTTGACCAAATTTGAAGATGATCGGATGAAATCCCTAGGACGAGTTCGTTCAAATGTAAGTAGTGGAAATGGCCAAAATGGCAAAAATTTGCTCAAAATCGAAACTTAAAATCAAAATGGCTGACTTCCTGTTGATATTTCACCATGACAGTAAGAGACTTTTTCGTGCATCCTGGCATGGTAAATATCTGTACCGAATTTCGTGAGGCTACGATGAAAAAAGCCCAATGCGGATGGGTTTTTGAAAATTTGTAGGGGGCGCTATTTCGCGATTTTTCTGCGACCATGTGCGACGCCCCCAAAATATCGAATTTCGGATCCGGCCGGACGACTTTGGAAAGTTTGGTGAGTTTTTGAGCATGGG
Source organism: Thalassophryne amazonica (assembly GCF_902500255.1). Taxonomy (NCBI): domain Eukaryota; kingdom Metazoa; phylum Chordata; class Actinopteri; order Batrachoidiformes; family Batrachoididae; genus Thalassophryne; species Thalassophryne amazonica. The sequence goes on from NC_047106.1 coordinate 137,770,572, forward strand.
AAGAGGCCAAAATTTCGATTTCAAGAGTGAGAATAATAATAATAATAATAATAATTAATAAACAGCGCAATTACAATAGGGTCCTCGTAGGACGTTGCTTACTCGGGCCCTAAATATAAATATAAATACACAATATACACTCAACAAAAATATGAACGCAACACTTTTGGTTTTGCTCCTATTTTGTATGAGATGAACTCAAAGATCTAAAACTTTTTCCACATACACAATATCACCATTTCCCTCAAATATTGTTCACAAACCAGTCTAAATCTGTGATAGTGAGCACTTCTCCTTTGCTGAGATAATCCATCCCACCTCACAGGTGTGCCATATCAAGATGCTGATTAGACACCATGATTAGTGCACAGGTGTGTCTTAGACTGCCCACAATAAAAGGCCACTCTGAAAGGTGCAGTTTTATCACACAGCACAATGCCGCAGATGTTGCAAGATTTGAGGGAGCGTGCAATTGGCATGCTGACAGCAGGAATGTCAACCAGAGCTGTTGCTCGTGTATTGAATGTTCATTTCTCTACCATAAGCCGTCTCCAAAGGCGTTTCAGAGAATTTGGCAGTACATCCAACCAGCCTCACAACCGCAGACCACGTGTAACCACACCAGCCCAGGACCTCCACATCCAGCATGTTCACCTCCAAGATCGTCTGAGACCAGCCACTCGGACAGCTGCTGAAACAATCGGTTTGCATAACCAAAGAATTTCTGCACAAACTGTCAGAAACCGTCTCAGGGAAGCTCATCTGCATCCTTGCCGTCCTCATCGGGGTCTCGACCTGACTCCAGTTCGTCGTCGTAACCGACTTGAGTGGGCAAATGCTCACATTCGCTGGCGTTTGGCACGTTGGAGAGGTGTTCTCTTCACGGATGAATCCCGGTTCACACTGTTCAGGGCAGATGGCAGACAGCGTGTGTGGTGTTGTGTGGGTGAGCGGTTTTCTGATGTCAATGTTGTGGATCGAGTGGCCCATGGTGGTGGTGGGGTTATGGTATGGGCAGGCGTCTGTTATGGACGAAGAACACAGGTGCATTTTATTGATGGCATTTTGAATGCACAGAGATACCGTGACGAGATCCTGAGGCCCATTGTTGTGCCATCCATCCAAGAACATCACCTCATGTTGCAGAAGGATAATGCACGGCCCCATGTTGCAAGGATCTGTACACAATTCTTGGAAGCTGAAAATGTCCCAGTTCTTGCATGGCCGGCATGTTTGGGATGCTCTGGACCGGCGTATACGACAGCGTGTACCAGTTCCTGCCAATATCCAACAACTTCACACAGCCATTGAAGAGGAGTGGACCAACATTCCTCAGGCAACAATTGACAACCTGATCAACTCTATGCGAAGGAGATGTGTTGCACTGCATGAGGCAAATGGTGGTCACACCAGATACTGACTGGTATCCCCCCCAATAAAACAAAACTGCACCTTTCAGAGTGGCCTTTTATTGTGGGCAGTCTAAGGCACACCTGTGCACTAATCATGGTGTCTAATCAGCATCTTGATATGGCACACCTGTGAGGTGGGATGGATTATCTCAGCAAAGGAGAAGTGCTCACTATCACAGATTTAGACTGGTTTGTGAACAATATTTGAGGGAAATGGTGATATTGTGTATGTGGAAAAAGTTTTAGATCTTTGAGTTCATCTCATACAAAATGGGAGCAAAACCAAAAGTGTTGCGTTTATATTTTTGTTGAGTGTAACTACCAGACATACTGCTCAATGCTGTCTTACTGGCTGCTACTGTTCCTCTCCTTCCCGTCCTCTGTCTTCACGTTACTCCTCCTCCCCCTGAGTGAGGGGTTGTACAGTCTGATGGTCTGAGGGACAAAGGAGTTTTTCAGTCTGTTGGTCCTGCACTTGGGAAGGAGCAGTCTGTGGCTGAAGAGGCTGCTCTGGTTGCTGATGACGGTGTGCAGAGGGTGACTGGCATCATCCATCATGTCCAGCAGTTTGTCCAGTGTTCTGTTCTCTGCCACCGTCACCAGAGAATCCAGCTTCATGCCAACCACAGAGCTAACCCGTCTGATCAGTTTGTCCAGCCTGGATGTGTCCTTCTTGGTTGTCCTGCCCCCCCCCCCCAACACCACAGTGTAAAAGAGGACACTGGCTACTACAGACTGGTAGAACATCCACAGGAGTTTCCTACAGATGTTAAATGACCGCAGCCTCCTCAAAAAGTCCAGCCTGCTCTGTCCCTTCCTGTACAGGTGGTTGGTGTGGGTTGTCCAGTTTGCTGTCCAGCCACAGCGCGGGGCACTTACAGGAATCCACAGCCTTCACCTCAGCTCCCTTGTTCCGAACTGGTCGTGGACTTGGTCGTGTTGCATGTAGCAAATTTCATCACTTGTACTTCTGTTTTCCTGCAGCCGACCTGGTGACCCTGTGGATGTGATAATCCAGACAGGTTAAGGTGAAACAGACTATGTTTAGGGCACCTTTTCAAGCCCCTTCCCTGTTCAGGGTGAGTACAGCGGATCCTAAATCGGGCTGCTCAGTCACTCCTGCTTCTTGCAAGAAATCCTGGGTTTAGTCTGCTGAACCTTCTATCAAACTTGACATTGGATTGCCTCAAACTTCTTTTTAACACTGTATTTGCGACTCTGTCATGAAGCTGTGGCCAGTGAAGCAGCAGGAATTTTTCATATTCAGTTTCTCCAGTTGCAGCCAGTAAGCTTCAGGTCTGACCTCAGATTTGTCAGACAGGTATGAGAATTCCTGGTGGATCCATGGATATCTGGGTTTGTCCTGCTTCAGTTATATTATTATGATTGATCTGTTATTTAGATTTGAGCCAATCAGTGTAACTGTGACGATGCGCTGTGGTCAGCTCTGCATCCCTTACTTCAAGCCCTGAACATTTTTCTGTTTGTGTGTGAATTTAATGAATGATAAAGGTCAGTGCATACTTTATATCACTGTTTACGTGAGCAGGTTACTCAGTAGCCCTGCTTCAGGCGTATCCCGCCTCTAAGCTAGCTGCATCCTTTTTGCTTCCAGGAACCTTAGTCACATCATGACTTCCACAGAGGGAAAATTGATCACTGTGCCTTAACAGTCAGGGTTTCTGTCTCAGCTCATCCTTTGAGACTTAAAGCCTGAAGTGTCTCGATGACGTCAGTGGTGCTTCACCTCACTGCTAATGTCCAGATGATGTTCATGGACCTAAATACACCTGTAACTGTGAGCTTCCTTTTCTTCCAGGGGAAGTGTTTGACTACCTCGTGGCTCATGGCAGAATGAAGGAGAAGGAGGCCAGAGCCAAGTTCAGACAGGTTAGTTCATCACACGTCGCTGAACTCATTTTGCGCGTTTGTCCAAATCCAAGCAGAATTCATCCACGACAAAAAATACAAACACTACAAACTCATGTTAGTGTTCCTGTTTACTTAATTCACATTTTATTTTTACTCAAGGCCAAAATATGGCCATCGGGTATTGCGAAGGCCTTGCGTCTGTCTGTATCTGTCCAGCTGTCTGTCTGTCTGTGCTCAGCATAAGTCCAGTCCTATTACTGCCAGAGTCTTCAAATTCACAGGGACCACGGGACACAGACCTTGGACAAGTTAAAAAATGGCTAACCTTGACTTTAAGAGGTCAGAAGGTCACATTGCTTCCTATTTTATGCTCATATGGCTGATAGCATGACTCATGCAACTCTGTTTTTTTCTGGGAGTTGGGGGGAGGTCGGGATTCTGTGAAGGACACCATGACAGCCAATCAGAGTAGAGAGGCACCGTGATGTCACTAGCTGGTCTCGCTTGCTGCTAATCCAACATGGCGGAATCCGCTCCAAAACCGCTGTGTTTCTGTGTAAATCTAACATGTTTCTCATCAGTGACGTGCAGTGAGGTTGATGGCTGGTGAGGCACTCTGACTTCATCACAATCAGATTTAAATACATACGAAGCTCACAGAGCAGCTTCTTCACCGTTTGATTGGCAGCAGTTAACGGGTTATGTTTAAAATCTCATATCAGCATTCTTTACACATACAAACTGTAGCACACAAAAAGCACATTAAAAAATAAAAACGTTATTATGGTCTTACCTTTACTTATAAATGAAGTCCACATGTGCCGCTCCTTCTGAACAAAAGCATCAATGACTTGCTTGTGGAAGTCTACCTTATTTTCCTTCAGTTTTAAAAGTTTCTCTGTCTCAGTGGAGATCACTGCCGGGGAAGAAAGTCGTCCTTCATCAGTCCTGTTCTGACTCTGTTTTCTGTCTTTTCTGGCTTTAAATGTGAGTGATCAACCACTCGTCTGTGATAACACTTCTTTGTAAATTCTTCAGGTCACAATATCCCAGCTGAGTTCAGACATTGTCACAAGTTGAGAAAATAAGGCAGGAAAAGCAGAAAAGGCAGTTTCTTGCTGGACATCCACACAGCCAGACTTCAGTGTGTCCCACTGCGTTTGAAAATAGAGCGGCTCTTCTGTTGTCTGAAACAAACCTTTCAGCTCTGGCCTTTGGTCGTCCTTTAATTATTACCTCCTGCTTCGATTGAAAGTCCAGTTTAGACAGTTGTTTCAGTTTGGATATGTAATCCTCCGTTCTTAAAGTAAAGTCCAGGCGAGAGGAAAAAAATATAAAATATAAAATAAACCGTTCATTATAAAAAATAATGAACGGTTGCTCTTGTAGCTTGCTGTCACTTATTCTGCAGCTGAAGAGTTGCTGAAAGAAGAATCCCTAGGATCACTAGTGCCCCCTGACATGAGGTAGGAGAACTGCGTGCCTCACCTGGTGTGTTTTTGCAGCTGTGTTGTGATCGCTCAGTACACAAAACATGTTACACAAACACAGTTGTTGACAAAAAAAATTGTACATTATGTACATCAGCTAAACTATGGAATTTAAGTTCATATAACCAAAGTGTTTGACCATTTTAATGGCGACGTACAGAGAGACAGTGAGACAGTCTGACTGCACAGCATGCCAGCAATTAGCTCAGTGATTGCACAATCCAAGGTGAGGCACGGCTGGCTGCTGCCTCACCGCATGTCTCTTCTCAGTATTTGAATGGCAAATGTCAAAATTCAGTGATTTTGAATAAAAAAAAATCTAAAATTGGTGAGGTTAAAAGGAAAACTTGATTGTACAAATCACTGGATAAATATAACCATTTAATTTATTTTTTCATTTTACATTTTTTTCTTTCCATGATGACAGGTGAGGCATAGCCTCACCTGACTGCACGTCACTGTCTCATATACTGTGTAAAAACTAGTGAGAAATCAACACTTCTAAAACTGAAAGCACTGTTTTTGTAACCTGGTAACAACTTGGTTAGACTCTTTCTCTCCGATTGTTCTGTCTGAGTTATTCTCATTAGTTACTTTATCCAAACCATCAACATGTTTATTAGACCCCATTCCTACCAGGCTGCTCAAGGAAGCCCTACCATTATTTAATGCTTTGATCTTAAATATGATCAATCTATCTTTGTTAGTTGGCTATGTACCACAGGCTTTTAAGGTGGCAGTAATTAAACCATTACTTAAAAAGCCATCACTTGACCCAGCTATCTTAGCTAATTATAGGCCAATCTCCAACCTTCCTTTTCTCTCAAAAATTCTTGAAAGGGTAGTTGTAAAACAGCTAACTGATCATCTGCAGAGGAATGGTCTATTTGAAGAGTTTCAGTCAGGTTTTAGAATTCATCATAGTACAGAAACAGCATTAGTGAAGGTTACAAATGATCTTCTTATGGCCTCGGACAGTGGACTCATCTCTGTGCTTGTTCTGTTAGACCTCAGTGCTGCTTTTGATACTGTTGACCATAAAATTTTATTACAGAGATTAGAGCATGCCATAGGTATTAAAGGCACTGCGCTGCGGTGGTTTGAATCATATTTGTCTAATAGATTACAATTTGTTCATGTAAATGGGGAATCTTCTTCACAGACTAAAGTTAATTATGGAGTTCCACAAGGTTCTGTGCTAGGACCAATTTTATTCACTTTATACATGCTTCCCTTGGGCAGTATTATTAGACGGTATTGCTTAAATTTTCATTGTTACGCAGATGATACCCAGCTTTATCTATCCATGAAGCCAGAGGACACACACCAATTAGCTAAACTGCAGGATTGTCTTACAGACATAAAGACATGGATGACCTCTAATTTCCTGCTTTTAAACTCAGATAAAACTGAAGTTATTGTACTTGGCCCCACAAATCTTAGAAACATGGTGTCTAACCAGATCCTTACTCTGGATGGCATTACCCTGACCTCTAGTAATACTGTGAGAAATCTTGGAGTCATTTTTGATCAGGATATGTCATTCAAAGCGCATATTAAACAAATATGTAGGACTGCTTTTTTGCATTTACGCAATATCTCTAAAATCAGAAAGGTCTTGTCTCAGAGTGATGCTGAAAAACTAATTCATGCATTTATTTCCTCTAGGCTGGACTATTGTAATTCATTATTATCAGGTTGTCCTAAAAGTTCCCTAAAAAGCCTTCAGTTAATTCAAAATGCTGCAGCTAGAGTACTGACGGGGACTAGAAGGAGAGAGCATATCTCACCCATATTGGCCTCTCTTCATTGGCTTCCTGTTAATTCTAGAATAGAATTTAAAATTCTTCTTCTTACTTATAAGGTTTTGAATAATCAGGTCCCATCTTATCTTAGGGACCTCGTAGTACCATATCACCCCAATAGAGCGCTTCGCTCTCAGACTGCAGGCTTACTTGTAGTTCCTAGGGTTTGTAAGAGTAGAATGGGAGGCAGAGCCTTCAGCTTTCAGGCTCCTCTCCTGTGGAACCAGCTCCCAATTCAGATCAGGGAGACAGACACCCTCTCTACTTTTAAGATTAGGCTTAAAACTTTCCTTTTTGCTAAAGCTTATAGTTAGGGCTGGATCAGGTGACCCTGAACCATCCCTTAGTTATGCTGCTATAGACGTAGACTGCTGGGGGGTTCCCATGATGCACTGTTTCTTTCTCTTTTTGCTCTGTATGCACCACTCTGCATTTAATCATTAGTGATCGATCTCTGCTCCCCTCCACAGCATGTCTTTTTCCTGGTTCTCTCCCTCAGCCCCAACCAGTCCCAGCAGAAGACTGCCCCTCCCTGAGCCTGGTTCTGCTGGAGGTTTCTTCCTGTTAAAAGGGAGTTTTTCCTTCCCACTGTAGCCAAGTGCTTGCTCACAGGGGGTCGTTTTGACCGTTGGGGTTTTACATAATTATTGTATGGCCTTGCCTTACAATATAAAGCGCCTTGGGGCAACTGTTTGTTGTGATTTGGCGCTATATAAAAAAATTGATTGATTGATTGATTGGTAACACCTAAGGAGTGAATTACAAAACATCTTGCAGATGTCAACATGCAGAGGGAGAATAAATGTGCCTTAAGTCTGAACTTGAAAACAAACAAAACAGGTGCTTGATACGAGAAGGCTCTGTGGACCGCAGACTTTTTATTCACTCTAAGGACACAAAGTAGTCCTGCGCCCTGAGAATGCAGAGTCCAGGCCAGTACGTAGGATCTAATTAGGTCAGCTAAGTAGGAAGGTGCTAGTCCATGAATAATTTTAGAACCTTAAACCTTAAAGTCTGATCTCACAGGGACAAAAAGCCAGTGAAGAGATGCCAAAATGGGTGTAATGTGGTCAAACTTTCTGCTTCTTGTCAAAAGTCTGGTAGAATCACTTTGAGCAGATGGAGTCAGTTAATCAGTGAAATTACCTGGTGGAGTGGGTGGTTGCAAAGAAAATCTGCATTTAATAGCAGATCCTGAGGTTAATGACAGATCAATAATTTCCAGTACAGTTGGCCGAAGAGTGGTCCACAGGTCCTTAAACAGTTTTGTTGGTATCAGGTCACATAAGCAAGTTGTGCCTTTAGCAGACGCTACAAGTTTTGTCAGCGCACCCAGTGAGATGCTATCAAATTCGGTAAATGTAGGTAATGTATCATCGATGGCACCCTCCTTGATAATGGTGTAGTGGCTGAACTAAAGCATGCTGGGATACATTTAACCTCATGTCATCTATTTTCTTCTCAAAGTAATCTGAAAAACCTTGGGCTGTAAAAGGAGAGCGACTTAATAAAGATCTTTGAATTATACTTGTTTTTGTTGGTCAGATCAGAGTAATAGGCCTGCTGTCTAGCCAGCAGTGCATGGTTATAGTCTAGAATTGCATCACGCCACGTGAGGTGAAATACTTCTAGTTTTGAACTACGCCATTTTTGTTCTAGAACTCGAGCCTTATGCTTGAGGCCACATTAGTCATCATTGAACCAAGGTGACTGTGTTTTGGGGGGGCCGTGGTTTTAATATAGGTGGAGTGTGGTTGTGAGTGCTGAAGACTGAATGGTCATTTTCCACAAGTGATGCTAAGATATCAGCCAGTCTGGCTCCAAGTTCAATTGTAGTTGTTGAGCTGATGTGCCGCCACAATGATAAATAAGGTTGTTGTTCCAGTAAACACAGCATGGAGACTGTAAACTTAATAAGTGAGTGATCAGAGACCACTGACACAAGAGGCATGATGTCGATATTTGTGACAGAGATACCACGAATGAGAACCAAATGGCCAAATTACTGAAACAGACGGCAGTGCCAGTAAATAACAATAATAATAAAATTGTTGCAGTCCTGGTGATCACCCTTCCTAGACTGGGACACTGTGTCTTTTCTTCCAGTCCATAGGGAAGCACTTGACTGCTTTAAACAAAAAATTGTGCTTGTCTGATTTCTCAGTTGTAATAGAGGTCCCTTGTCCTAAAATCTGTTCTATGCATTTTGGATAATCAAACGTGTGTTAGATTTTACAGTGTATTGATGTTCAAAATAACTCCTCAGAATGATGCATGTGAATGTAATTTCCACAACAACACTAATGCTATGAAGAAGAAGAACCTCCAAAACGGCATCTGAACAAAAGCTTTACGAGTGCTGACATCACATGTGAGTGTTCATTAGCATGTTTTTCTGTCTTCCTCAGATTGTTTCAGCGGTGCTCTACTGTCATCAGAAGTATATTGTCCACAGAGACTTGAAGGTAATTATGCAGTTGTAAGAAAAATGTAAAAAAAAAAATCCAGAAAATGTCTTGCTGTGAAAGTCATTGCCAACACTGATGGTCTCCAGAATGTATCTCAGGTCTTCAACTATCAACACTCAAATATTATACTCCCAACAGAGTGTTCATGTCTAAATATTAGAGCTTTGTGACATCATGAGGGGAAAATAATAAAGAGTGAGATAAAGGAAAACCTGTCTGAAAAAAGTAGTTAACAGGAAAAACTTTATGGAGGACTCTCAACGGTGTTTGAACTGAAACCGTCTCTTCAGTCTGATACTGCTGTCACAAGCTTTTTATTGTGAAATGGTCAGGAAAGTGGCTGTTGAAAATTTCCTTTGTTTGATTCCTGTTCAGTCTCTTGCTCTGCACTCAGTTTTATAAAAATGGATTGAGTGGGTCCGTTGCTCAGAACAAACATTTGTCCATGTGTCTCTTTTCTACTTGCGGCTTGTTGCCACCTGCAGGCGGAGAACTTGTTACTCGACGCAGACTCCAACATTAAGATAGCGGACTTTGGCTTCAGTAATGAGTTCACTGCTGGCAGTAAGTTGGACACGTTCTGCGGCTCCCCGCCTTACGCTGCACCCGAGCTGTTCCAGGGGAAGAAGTACGACGGACCAGAGGTGGACATCTGGAGCCTGGGTGTCATCCTCTACACGTTGGTCAGCGGGTCTCTGCCGTTTGATGGACAGAACCTAAAGGTGGGTGTGTCTTTGTCGGGCTCCAGTGGCTGAGTGATGGGATATTGTGTCGTACTGTGTGTGTGTGTGTGTGTGTGTGTGTGTGGTGAGACAGACACGCTGACAGGTGACGTGCGTGTTGTCCTGACTTTGTGTGCGTCTTCAGGAGCTGCGGGAGCGTGTTTTGAGGGGGAAGTATCGCGTGCCCTTTTACATGTCCACAGACTGTGAGGGAATCCTGCGCCGCTTCCTTGTCCTCAACCCAACCAAACGCTGCTCCCTGGAGGTGAGAAAGAAAACTTCACACAGCAAATTTACAGTGGGGTAAAAAAGTATTTAGTCAGTCCCTGATTGTGCAAGTTCTCCTACTTAGAAAGATGAGAGAAGTCTGTAATTTTCATCATACGTTCACTTCAACTGGGAGAGAAAAAATGAGAAAAATAATTCCAGGAACTCACATTGTAGGATTTTTGAAGAATTTATTTGTAAATTATGGTGGAAAATAAGTATTTGGTCAAAAACAAAAGTTCAACTCAATGCTTTATAACATAATCTTTATTGGCAATGACAGAGGTCAAACATTTCCTGTAAGTCTTCACCAGGTTTGCAAACACTGTAGCTGGTATTTTGGTCCATTCCTCCATGCAGATGTCCTCTAGAGCAGTGATGTTTTGGGGCTGTCGCTGGGCAACACAGACTTTCAACTCCCTCAACAGATTTTCTATGGGGTTGAGGTCTGGAAACTGGCTCGGCCACTCCAGGACCTTGAAATGCTTTTTACAGAGCCACTCTTTCGTTGCCCGAGCGGTGTGTTTGGGATCATTGTCATGCTGGAAGACCCAGCCACGTTGCATCTTCAATGCTCTCACTGATGGAAGGAGGTTTTGGCTTCAAATCTCATGATACATGGCCCCGTTCATTCTTCCCTTAACATGGATCAGTCGTCCTGTCCCCTTTGCAGAAAAACAGCCCCAAAGCATGATGTTTCCACCCCCATGCTTCACAGTAGGTATGGTGTTCTTGGGATGCAACTCAGCATTCGTCTTCCTCCAAACATGACAAGTTGAGTTTTTACTAAAAAGTTCTATTTTGGTTTCATCTGACCACATGAGATTCTCCCAGTCCTCTTCTGGATCATCCTCTCTGTCAAACTTCAGACGGGCCTGGACACGTACTGGTTTAAGCAGGGGGACACGCCTGGCACTACAGGAGTTGAGTCCCTCTCTGCGTAGTGTGTAGCCTTTGTTACTTTGGTCCCAGCTCTCCAGGTAATTCATCAGGTCCCTCCGTGTAGTTCTGGTATTTTTGTTCACCGTTCTTATGATCATTTTGACCCCACAGGATGACATCTTGCGTGGAGCCCCAGATCAAGGGAGATTATCAATGGTTTTGTATGTCTTCCATTTTCTTACAGTTACTCACGCAGTTGATTTATTCACACCAGCCTGCTTGACTATTGTAGATTCACTCTTCCCAGCCTGGTGCACGTCTACAATATTCTTCCTGTGCCCTTCGACAGCTCTTTGGTCTTGGCCATGGTTGAGTTTGGAGTCTGACTGTTTGAGGCTGTGGATAGGTGTCTTTTATATAGATAAGTTCAAACATGTGCCATTAGTACAGGTAACAGGTGGAGGACACAGGTGCAGTTCCTTGACTGTCCACTTGAGGCAGGTTCCTGTTAAAGAACATGTTAATATGTCCAACTTTAGAGGAGAAATAAACAGGTTTTATGCCTGGTACAGAAATGGTTTTGTACCAGCTGTCTCCCTCAGCCCCAACCAGTCCCAGCAGAAGACTGCCCCTCCCTGAGCCTGGTTCTGCTGGAGGTTTCTTCCTGTTAAAAGGGAGTTTTTCCTTCCCACTGTAGCCAAGTGCTTGCTCACAGGGGGTCGTTTTGACCGTTGGGGTTTTACATAATTATTGTATGGCCTTGCCTTACAATATAAAGCGCCTTGGGGCAACTGTTTGTTGTGATTTGGCGCTATATAAAAAAATTGTTTGATTGATTGATTGATTGATGGGTGGGGGCTGTTTTGATACCTCAGTTTAAGACATTTCGAGCCATAGTGTTTGTATAATTAGGGGCATGGTTGCTTTGATTGACAGCTAGTCTATGCTGGTGAGTCTTCTTCAGAGCTCCGCTACCAGACACCGCTAGCCATGGCTGCTAGATTTTCCACAGGACCGTCGTTTGTGGTAATGGTTTACTTCTGGTGATCCTACCCAGTAGAAAACATGACGCCCGCCAAAGAGGAAGACGCGCAGCTGGTTGAAGGCCATTTCAGGGCAACATTGTTGAGTTTTGCTCTGACGCTTGTGTAGAATACAGACTGCCATTTCTGCTAGCCTGTACATGTTGGGTGTCGGTGTGAAGTGAGCTGCCATCACTGTGAATAATAAGCATCTCATTACTCTGTTATAACAACTCATCTTTTTTTCTGGGATGTTTTCTGGTGTTTGTCTGTCTGTTTGTCTCTCAGCAAATAATGAAGGACAAATGGATGAATGTTGGCTATGATGGAGACGAGCTAAAACCCCACTCGGAACCAGCTGAGGACTACAACGATACCAGCCGCATCGGTGAGCATTCAGAAACTGTTTCTCTGCTGCTGTGCCACTCAAAGTGCTTTTAAAACAATATTACACACAAGGAACATTAATAATAACTTTTATCTATGTAGTACTTTTCAAAACAACAGCATAAATTAAAGGGTGATTGTTCTGGAGGAACTGACTAAAATTCTAATCGGAGATATAGCTATAAAAAAAATAAATCAGCCGTGAACATGTCTGGTGAGGATGGCCCCTGGTCTTCCAGACGCGCCCAAGTGGGAGGATGGCGTGAGCAAGACCACAGTCACGTTGGAGAGATCGTATTTCCCAGCTGGCTTTGTTAATATCTCGGAATCCCCCAGGAAGAGTTAGAGGACTTGGTCGAGGAGAGGGAAATTTGGACTGAGTTGCCTGGTCCTTTAATCCAGCAGTTCAAAAATAAATTAGGAGCTACTTTAAGTGTCCTGAATGATAGTTATAAAATGGCTTTTAAAAAGTCTTGACCACTGACTCTGTTACAGGTACTTAAAAAATCTGACTCCTTTATACAATAATTGTAGCAATGATGCTCTTGGATTTAATGTGAAAACGACTCTCTACATCTTCATCTGAATGAGCTGTGAAACAATACACTGGGTGTCCCACCAGGGGGCTGTGGCCCACCTGCAGTACCTTCACGGCCCACTGGGGTTTTAGATGATGCTGCTTCATTTGTACACAACTAAAATATTATGAGCTTCTCAAACTGAAATATTTCTCTGGAGGAAATGAAGACCCATGTTCTACCTGTGGAGGCCTCCTCAGAACAGAACTGTAAAAATGTGAGCAGATGCACAACTGTTGGGTGAGATGCCGTAAAATCCAGGTCGACAGTGGCAAGTTGTGTCCAGTGTGGGTGGAAGAGTGAAGGTTCGTTACCCAGGTTAGTTGTGTTTGGTGATCTGAAGAATAACTCCATGCTCTAATTCCAGATGTGATGGTCGGGATGGGCTTTACTCGAGAAGAAATAAGAGAGTCTCTTGTCAGCCAGAAGTACAATGAGGTCACCGCCACATACCTGCTGCTGGGACGCAAGACTGAGGTGAGTTATTCAACCTTGTTGGCTCTTTGATTTTGACATTTCTCTTCTCGCAGTCCTTCACAGACCTCAGGCCCAATGATGTCGGTGATTATTCCTAGATTTTGTAATCAGAGGGAGTAGTAGACTGTGAGACCAGTCCGAAACAAGCTACTACCCCAGCCTAGTACTGGTACCGTTCCATGGGCACAGATGGGTAGCACTGTAGTGTGATTGGGAATTGAACCCAGGTCTGCAGATTGGTACACCTGGGCCCGGTTTCATAAAGCAGTCTAAGCTTACTGAGTCGCCTAAGGTTAGTCACCCAACATTATCCATCTAATCTCCATTTCACATCGACGGCTACGCTTGTAGATTAGCCGTCTTATGTTAGTCGACGATCTTCACAATCATAGTGGCCTCGCAAGTGGCGTAGCTAAGAAACGCCTCCAGTGCGCAACAGTTTTGTTTACTTTTGGGTTGGTCCGTCTGCTACAAACATGGCTGAGTCTACCTCAGCAGAGGAGAAGTGCTCCTGACCTCAGCCTCTGTAAACATCTCAAGTGGATTATTCCGATCCTGGAACACTCACTGCACTCTCCTTCCTTCCTCCTCCATCAAGTGGTAGTACCATTTTTTGAAGTAAGGCACTGATGTTTTTTCAGCTAAAACAAGATCAGCCGCCTCTGTACCAGGCTAAAAACTTTAGTTGGGTAACGCGAAACTTTAACCAAGTAAGCCCTTTGTGCAACCACTAACATCAAAAGATGAGTCAATGAAGAGTGTTTAGTCCGCTAAACAAGATTAGACCACTTGAAACTAGGCCCAAGTCTTTATCCTCTGAGGTTCCTGCTCTCCGCCTGTCACACCTGTGTCTGGACCATGGCTCGGATTTTAGGCCTCGCACATTATCCTGTCATGGTTATGACTGAGAGTAGACATGGGGTTGTGGACAAGAAAACATCAGTGCACATTCGACTCCTGATACTAATGACACAGGTAGCCGTTAGGGCTTTTAAGATCTGATGAGGAGGAGTTTGTGGAGTTCTATGTGTAAGTATGTATCATAATGACGGTTAGTTTGCAGAGTGAATGTTTCATAGCTTCACTTCGCTATGATGATACTTCCATAAATATTAAATGGTTTTTATTTTTTTTAGTTTATATTATTATTAGTTTAGTTCTGTGTCACCAGTCCTCGGTCTACCTCGTGCTTCTTATTTTTAATGGGACAAGTGTGCTTCTGTGTTTGATGATTTTCTGAATGCTGACAAACCTAAAGATCAAGCATTCAGTTACCAAAACTGCTTCAAGTGATCCGGTGTCGCAGACCAAACCGTGTGTCGTCCCCCCCCCCCCCCCCCAAACATTGGTCCACCCTGCCTTCACTGCGCATGCGTCATGCGGGACCACAGCAGCACGTCTCAGACTGAGTCTCTACACCCAAAGCAATCAAAGGGACTAATGTGATCATTAACCATCAAATGACAAAGTAAAACCTCTTAAATCAGTCTAAAGTCAGTTTTAAGCAGAAATGAAGCTGTTTTAAGCAGAAACGAGGCGATAATTGGTGAGTCGCTACTGACGTTTGGAAATGACAGGGGCGCAGTGAACACAGCAGCTAGCAGCTTGTCTGGCTGCGGCGCTCTGATCACTTCCTCCATCTTTTATGATGAAATAATGCTGAATTTATGTGGAAATGATTGTTATACAAAAGCTTCAGATCGATAGAGATAAATGATGACTGGCAGTTTGAAGCAGAAATGAGGTGATAATGGGTGAACCGTGGCTGATGCATAGAAATGACGCATGCGCAGTGAAGGCAGGGTGGACCGATTTTTAGGGGGGACCATTCGGTCAGCGACACCGGATCAAATGGTGAGTCTGGGTGTGGGCAGTGTTTTAGGTGTCGTATTGATAAACCGCATGTTCCATTTCACAAGTAAGCGCTGATTAGGTGTTTGTCAGGGTCTTGGTCTTCAAATTAAGTCATAAATAGAGCTGGACCTGGTATTGGACTTGAACAAACTGGTGTTAGACACAGAGCTGATTTGTTGCACAGGTGGACCTGTATAATTTATCAGAACCAGGCTCGCTCCTCGTCCTATTGTAAGCATTTTTCTTCTGTGTCTGTCAGTCGGAGGGCAGTGAGTCTCGATCGGGCAGCAGTCTGAGTCTTGCTCGAGTCCGGGCAGGCGCCATCACCAATGGAACTAGCAAACACTCCACTTCGTCTTCCTCCTCTGGTGCTCCTTCCTCCTCTGGCCACAAGACACTGCGAAGCGCCTCCACGTACCACCGCCAACGTCGCCACTCTGATTTCTGTGAGGCAAACTCTCTCTGATGTTTTGTGGTTATTTACAGAGTCACAGTAGTAACGTTTATCTGTATCGATTTGTTCCAGGTGGTCCAGCAGTTCCCGGGTCAACACACCCCAAAAGGAGTCCCAGTGGTGTTGGAGAAGGGGCAACCGTTAAGGAGGAGCGACTATCGAGTCGCAAGCCGACGACTAATGTGGCCGGTTCTCGAAGCATTCCAGCTCCATCCAGTCCCATGGTTAGCGCTGCCCATAATCCAAATAAAGCTGAGATACCTGATCGGCGCAAGGAAGTCACCTCCACTACGGTACAACCAGCTGGTTATAATTTCAAACTTGATGATGTGTGAAAGAGCGTAGGTTTTACCCAAAATCTCCTCAGATCAATCAATCAATCAACTTTTTTCTTATATAGCGCCAAATCACAACAAACAGTTGCCCCAAGGCGCTCCATATTGCAAGGCAAGGCCATACAATAACCATGAAAAACCCCAACGGTCAAAACGACCCCCTATGAGCAAGCACTTGGCCACAGTGGGAAGGAAAAACTCCCTTTTAACAGGAAGAAACCTCCAGCAGAACCAGGCTCAGGGAGGGGCAGTCTTCTGCTGAGACTGGTTGGGGCTGAGGGAAAGAACCAGGAAAAAGACATGCCGAGAAGGGGGGCAGAGATCGATCACTAATGATTAAATGCAGAGTGATGCATACGGAGCAAAAAAAGAAAGAAACAGTGTATCATGGGAACCCCCCACAGTCTACGTCTAAAGCAACATAACCAAGGGATGGTCCAGGGTCACCCGATCCAGCCCTAACTATAAGCCTTAGTGAAAAGGAAAGTTTTAAGCCTAATCTTAAAAGTAGAGAGGGTATCTGTCTCCCTGATCTGAATTGGGAGCTGGTTCCACAGGAGAGGAGCCTGAAAGCTGAAGGCTCTGCCTCCCATTCTACTCTTACAAACCCTAGGAACCACAAGTAAGCCCGCAGTCTGAGAGCGAAGCGCTCTAATGGGGTAATATGGTACTACGAGGTCCCTAAGATAAGATGGGACCTGATTATTCAAAACCTTATAAGTAAGAAGAAGAATTTTAAATTCTATTCTAGAATTAACAGGAAGCCAATGAAGAGAGGCCAACACGGGTGAGATATGCTCTCTCCTGCTAGTCCCCGTCAGTACTCTAGCTGCAGCATTCTGAACCAACTGAAGGCTTTTTAGGGAACTTTTAGGACAACCTGATAATAATGAATTACAATAGTCCAGCCTAGAGGAAATAAATGCATGAATTAGTTTTTCAGCATCACTCTGAGACAAGACCTTTCTGATTTTAGAAATATTGCGTAAATGCAAAAAGGCAGTCCTACATATTTGTTTAATATGCGCTTTGAATGACATATCCTGATCAAAAATAACTCCAAGATTTCTCACAGTATTACTAGAGATCAGGGAAATGCCATCCAGAGTAACGATCTGGTTAGACACCATGCTTCTAAGATTTGTGGGGCCAAGTACAATAACTTCAGTTTTATCTGAGTTTAAAAGCAGGAAATTAGAGGTCATCCATGTCTTTATGTCTGTAAGACAATCCTGCAGTTTAGCTAATTGGTGTGTATCCTCTGGCTTCATGGATAGATAAAGCTGGGTATCATCTGCGTAACAATGAAAATTTAAGCAATACCGTCTAATAATACTGCCCAAGGGAAGCATCTATAAAGTGAATAAAATTGGTCCTAGCACAGAACCTTGTGGAACTCCATAATTAACTTTAGTCTGTGAAGAAGATTCCCCATTTACATGAACAAACTGTAATCTATTAGACAAATATGATTCAAACCACCGCAGCGCAATGCCTTTAATACCTATGACATGCTCTAATCTCTGTAATAAAATTTTATGGTCAACAGTATCAAAAGCAGCACTGAGGTCCAACAGAACAAGCACAGAGATAAGTCCACTGTCCGAAGCCATAAGAAGATCATTTGTAACCTTCACTAATGCTGTTTCTGTACTATGATGAATTCTAAAACCTGACTGAAACTCTTCAAATAGACCATTCCTCTGCAGACAGAGAGAGAGAGACAGAGACAGAGAGAGAGAGAGAGAGAGAGAGAGAGAGAGAGAGAGAGAGAGAGAGACAGAGAGAGAGAGAGAGAGAGAGAGAGAGAGAGAGAGAGAGAGAGAGAGAGAGAGAGAGAGAGAGAGAGAGAGAGAGAGAGAGAGAGAGAGAGAGAGAGAGACAGAGACAGAGACAGAGACAGAGAGAGAGAGAGAGACAGAGAGAGAGAGAGAGAGAGAGAGAGAGAGAGAGAGAGAGAGAGCACACACACTAAACAGACAGATTTCACTGCCAGCACGACAGTGATTGTCTGCTGACTGTTGTCGTGTTAATGCTGCAATGGCCACACATTTCTAGGTGCCATGCAAGCGATGTTAGATTCAAAGGATTCAAGGATTCAAAAGAATTTATTGTCATATGCACAAAGGAACATGTTCCCTGCACAATGAAATGTGATTACTGCATTTAACCCATCCTAATTGCCAGTTAGGAGCAGAAAGTCGCCTTTAGGCTCCCGGGGACCAGCTCCAGATGTATATCCCTGCTTTTAGGTCAACAGCAGGGCTGAGCAAACCTTGACTGCCTCATGACGACAGACCAACACACACATAACACACACATAAGCCGGCCCTGGTACATGAACACATATAAAAAGCACACACAAGTAAAACTTGGGAAAGAAAACCTTCATTGCTGCTGCATTGAATCACGCAGCAGCAAAACAGGAAAAAAACCCATCAGCACAATGAACAATGATCACACACAACAACAGGACGAGAGGGAGGGAGGAGGGGAGGGGCCCTGAACAGTCCACTGTCCACAGTCAATGTCATGAGGCAAAGGCATGAGCGTTGTTCTTCTCCAGGAGGTTTTTATCACAGTGGCCTTGAAGTGCAGCTGTGTTTTGGGAAGCCGAATGAAAATCCAGATTAGCAGACGCCTGAAAGATTCCACAGTCTGAGACAAAGTGGCTTCCAATACATCTGAATTAAGAAAGGAGATGTGGTCATTACTGACAATCAATGCGGTTTTCCAGTGCAGCAATCTTCCCGGAGATGGTATCCAACGCGCGGTTAACACCCGCCGACTGAGCTGACAGTGCTCTTTCAATCTAATCAATCGTGGGGCAGCCTGGACGGCCAATTATTGCCGCTTCCACTTCTTAATTTTCCGGTAAACCAGCGCTATGCCCGCTCCACACAGCAGAAACCCGGTCACCACCATGCCAAATATATACACATCTTCGACATCCTCCACAGACAGCATGTAAAGGCACATGACCTGCCATTTCCCTCCAACTGTCCATCACGTAGCCCATCACGTGTCCCGGCAGGACAGGTCGGGGTCCTCCGCTTCCAGAGTGTCTTGTAGAAAAAATAGTGTCAGTTGCGTTCAGAGACCACTTCAACAGATCCATTTTTGCTTTTTCCAGAAGAGCAAAGCTGGCAGCCTCACAGACAACACGTCACAGAAGCAGGAAAGATAAGGAGGGAGGGAGAAGGAGAAAAATGCGACCTTCTCGGCAGAGAGCAAGGAGGCAAAAAAAGATGTTCGTGTATGTCACCTGGAATTTGGCCGACACCTGCCACGAGAGGGATCGATGGGTTTGCATAGGGCACACACTGTCTTTCAGCTGCTGGTGTGCGCAAATAGATGTAGCAACAGGTGTATGAGGCAGCTACCATTTTACACGTTTTGCACATGATTCCTGCTTCATGCGCAAATTGACCAAATTCGCACTATGTATGAGGGGGCCCTTAGCTATGTTTGAGTTGTTCATTACCAACAAATTAACAGACATGATGGTTTGTTGTTATTTATTTTGCAGAATAACATCCCAGCTAGTGCCATGACACGGAGGAACACATACGTGTGTACAGATCGCGCCAACGCAGACAAACACTCGCTGCTGCAAAATGGCAAGGACAACAGGTGAGAGCAGCGTTCAGGTTTTCTGTCACACAGACAGAAGAATCAAACTGGACTGACATCATTCTGGTTCTTCACAACACAGAACCTTTGTTCCCATGAAGTCAGATTAACCTAGTGGTAGCTTTTATGATGACTTTCATTAACTAGCTGTATTGTCATGATGATGAATTCTAATCCAAACCTTTCAAAACATAAAAATTCTCCAACTCCTGCAGAGTCAGGACTTTCACATGTAAAAACTAACATGTAAATCTGCTACTTAAGTCGTGCAGTGGCTTCCAGCACAGTGTTTCCCACAGGATTATGTGGGACTGGGGTGGGTGGATGTCAGACCCTATACGACGTGCTCAGAACATTTGGCACAGTTTAAAGATAAATGCATATCTTCTGCACCTCCAGATCAAAATTAAGAGGCTGGAACCATGAAGGAGTTTCATACAACAAAACAGATCAGCTTGAGTCTCCCATGTGCCTTCTGACAAACTGAACTTTCAAGTCTTCTTTTTAACCCTTTGATGAACAACAGGATCAAAATGACCCATATCCATTTTCTATGTTATTTTGGCTGAGTGTGTCTATGATATATCTCTGAAATAAATTCATTTTATCATTTACTGTTCCAAGTATGCAGTAATATCTTGTTTTTGTTTACACAAGTCATCATTTCATTTTTCTTTCTTTACTTTACAGATTTTGTATTTCTACATCAAATTTACACACATGGGTCAGAAGTGCCCACATGCATTTACTATGCATGCATTTGGCTGGAAACTGTGAAATGTTTGTTTTTGTCGCAACATCACAATGGTCAACTTCTTCACTAGTGTTGCGCTGGCTGAGAAGAACCTGACCATTGTTGGGACTCCTCGCCAGAACAAGCTAGACATGCCACCTATCATGAAGCCATGCAAATCACGTGAGGTTTATAGCTCAGAATTTGCACTCAGTGGTAACTATGTGGAGGAGAAGAGAGAGGCTGTTGTCTTCCTGAGCACCATGCATGGTGACACCAGTCAGAAGAACAAACCAGAAGTGATCCGGTGCTACAACAAAACAAATGGAAGAGTGGACACAAAAGATCAGATGGTGAGCAGTTTACTCATGTAAGCAGAGAACCTCGAGGTTGGCCCGTGATACTCTGGTATGATAGGCGGGATGTTGCCGCTACCCACAATACCTACCCCAACTTCACCTCACAACACTCTGATTATATGGGTGGTGTGAACAATGCACAGTGGCTATCATCAAGGAGCTGGGCAAAGAGCTTGGCATGCCACATATGAAGAGGTGCAGGGAGGGCACACCCAAGCTCTAAAGGCATGTTATTGAGGCAGTGGGAGGAGGTGGGTTACAAAAACACAACACAGTCACCACCCAGCCACAAGAGGGCATCAGACAGGAGCCCAAAAGAAGAACATCTGCCCAGCTTCCATAGAGAAATGTCAGCAGCTGGTGTTCCCGATGCACCAGCCCGTGTGCAAGGAGCACAAACACTTAGTGATCACTTGTGAGGCATGTAAAAATTGAGATGGCAGTTTTTGGTCTACTGATGTATTCAGTTGTATTTTATTTACTTTCACCAGTTTTCTTTTGTTAAGCTACAGATACAGTTCAGTTTAATAGCTGTGTTATCTGTTACCAGAGGTGTGTGTGTGTATATAGGTAGGTAGGTAGGTATGTATGTATGTATGTAGGTAACAAAACGTTGCAAAAAGTGTTTGGCCCCGCTCACTGCTAAAGTATTGAAACTAATTATTTATAATATTAAGTCATTTAGTTTTAAATCACTAATGGGTCATTTTTGACCCGTGTGGTACATTTGATGTAGTAAATAAAAACTATTTTTGTTCCTAAAAGTATGAAGGAAGAACAGAAATAATGATCTTTGGTAATCAAAAACAAGGCATTTAAAGAATACTTAATAATAACAGAATATTCAATCATAAATTAAATTGATTTCAAAAGATACACCAAAGAAAATCTCAGCCACTGTGAAATAACCTGAGAAATGAATGCGGGTCATTCCATCAGGACCAGCCCAGCTCACCGCTGTGGTCGTTTGGTTCCTGCCCGGATCACTGAAATGTCCAGAGGCAACGCAGGAAGTAGTCACCGCTGAGCACTGTGAGGCGCCATCATCAGCTGCAGGCTGGCCTGGGAGTGAGAGAGTGTGTGTGTGTGTGTTGGAAGCATGGGTTTGACAGCTGTTTTTTTACACATTCAGCTTTTTCAGGTGCAGCTAATGAGTTGAACGTGTGCATGAGCAGGCTGACTGTGGACGTGGGTGGCAGGAAGCGTGCTGTCAGGGCAGATGGTTATCTGCTCTCATTCGTCTCTGCTGGCTGTCCTCTTTTGTGTCTCTTTAGCACTCTGTAATTGTCCTCTCACAGTCAGCTGACCCCCCAGGAAATGTCAGTGCACAGATGGAGGTTGAGGGTACAAAGAGAACTGGATGGATAATCGCAGCAAACAGGAGAGAAGTGCAGCATTAATTAGGAGCTGTAAGTGTCTAACGGGTACAAATGGTAGCACAAGGGCAGAGTCTAAGGTTCCTGTACTGAACACAGCGTCTGTGCAGACAGCACGTGGGTGTTTGACAGACTAATTATGATCACAGAGATTGTTAGGACACATGATCTGTTGGTGAGCACCTGTTATTGTGTTCAGACTTTAATTGGCCAGGATTTCTCAGCATCAGCCACTTCCTGTATCTGTCATTGCACATGCCCTGGAGGGATTGGTCTTCAGTCACATCCCTCAGCATGCTGCTACGTGAGCCACTCACTGTGGATTTTGTCTCTGGGGTCTGTGTTCTTGGTATAGTTACAGAGAGCGGCTTTGACAGGAAGTCCACTAACGCCTGGCTCCCCTCTTTTTGTCAGCTGTATGGCAAAAGGGTGCTGGACTTCAGGTGGAACCATCTGTGTATTATAAAGAGTTTCCTTGTCTTGAGGTTTGTGGGGTCTGTTTTCTCCTTTGACCAGCTCATCAGTCAGGCTGGCAGGACATGTGGTGTGATCTTACATCGAGACCTGAACTGCTTCTCTTTACTCTCTGGTGGTATTTGCTGTGGCTGATCTGCTTGATGCCTCCTTGTAGTTCTCATTAATTTGTGAGAAGCTCAGACCTTTATCCCTCCTATCTGATTCTTCCTTCTGGTAGATGGACCCTTTTCACCCTTGATCCTCTTCCCTCTCTTTACCACTAAATCAAATCAATCAATTTTATTATATAGCGCCAAATCACAACAAACAGTTGCCCCAAGTGCTTTATATTGTAAGGCAAAAGCCATACAATAATTACAGAAAACCCCAACGGTCAAAACGACCCCATGTGAGCAGGCACTTGGCGACAGTGGGAAGGAAAAACCCCTTTTAACAGGAAGGAACCTTCAGCAGAACCAGCCTCAGGGAGGGGCAGTCTTCTGCTGGGGACTGGTTGGGGCTGCGGGGAGAGAATCAGAAAAAGACCTGCTGTGGAAGAGTTGTCGTACTTGTCCGAATGACATTCTGATGTCTTGCTGTAGGCTCTGGTCAGGTGGATCATTGAGTCATTGTCTCGTTCATTACAGCTGTACAGCCGGATGTCATCCATGTCAACTTGAACCCACACCCACATTTAGCAATGACCTGAGTTAGGGGCTTCAGGCCTTGCAGTCTGTACCAGTTCACGGTGTTATTGAAACTCTGGTATAAGATGTTGGTATGCATACTGGTAATCCTGTGACCATATTTTTGATATATCAGTGCTGAATTCCATGGAGATTGGAGTCCAACACCCACTGGAAAACAGGTCTGATGAGAATACCGGAAAAGCTCCCACTTTGGTTGCATGGAGATCATAGCAATTCTGGTACGATACTCCTATAGCGCTCCCCCCTAACACACACACATACACACACAGGACACCTCAAGGAACCTGGTCATACTCCTTTGCAAGTCCACAAAACACATGTAGTCTGGTTGATCATACCTCTCTAATGTCCTTGACCTTTCTCGATACCTTGTGAGGGTATAGAGCTGGTCCTGACAAGGACTGAGCCCACATTGCTCCCCCTGAATCTAAGGATTGACTAACGGTCTAACTCTCCTCTCTCGTACCCTGGCCTAGGCTGATCAATTTCTCTGTTTGACATTTTCTAACCGCTGCAGATGGCAGAAAGTGAAACATGTAAGCTGCCGCTGAGATTTTCCAGAATGTGTTTCACAGTAAAGTGGTTTTTAACCCCTTTAAAAGTCAGTTCATCCATTTAGTACAGCATATTCATATCTACTACATTCTGTTGAAAAATCTGAGGACATTAAAGGGTTAAAGTCAGGTCAGCAGAGGTCATCGGGTTTGTCTTGATAACAGTTGAATTGCATTTCAGTGACTACGTTTACATGCAGCCAGTGACCCTTTCTAACCTTTCATAACCGGAATATTAGCAGTAACCCGGTTGCGCACGGCCATGTAAACACCTACAAAAACCCAAATATGCTCATATTCCGGTTTTTAAAAACCCAAATAAGACCCCTGGGTACTCCTTTTCTAACCCGAATATCAGGTCATATAAATACGCATCGGGATATCCCCATAGAAAGGAACATTATTCTGTGTTCTGCGCATGTCCTATCTGCAAGGAATCTTGGTCTTTTGAGTACGGCAACTACTTGTATGCGGCACGCGCAACCCACCGGACACAACAGAAGCAGAGATAACCAGCGCATTGTGTTCTGCGTCCTTATCAGGCAGGCCGGTCGCGGCACCAGTTGGCATCGCCGCGATTTGCTCTGCCTCCGATGCGCTTACTGAGTCTGCGGGCTCGGGTAAATGCCACAGCGTGCCAGTCACACTGCCCCCCTCTCTGCTGTGCGGAGCTGCGGCAACTCTGGCAACAGGTCCAGAGACTACGCTCGCTGTTTTGATGCGGAACGCTCCGGCATCTTGTGGAAAATCCACAGCGCCGCAGGGTCTCGGTAAACCGCAGCCGCAGAGCTCCGTGGCCATGACTTGGATTCTTTGTGGGTCCCGCCTCGTACCCCCGGAGGCAGTGAGCAAAGGGAGAGCACGCGCATTGTGTCTGCGTGTGCCTATTTATGATCTTCTTGCCCAGAAGAAAAAAGAGAGTTACACAGGAGAGAAAAGTGAGAAATGTTTGTTTGAGAAAAGTGTATAAAGTGTGTAGTGAGGGGTTTTACACGAAGCAGGATTTACACGAACGGCAGACCAAATTAAGCACAGGGGGAAGACGTGCGTCGCTGTTTAGATAGGGATATTTCAAATGATAACCAAAAGACCATGTATACAGGAGTAACTCTGTCTGCTTAAGCATGTAAACGGGTTATCCTAATGATTCAGAAACTGGAATATGACCTTATCCTGAACATTAACGGCATGTAAACGTAGTCAGTGTGTGTCCTGATGGGACGGATGTCTGGTGAATAACATTCTAATGAGTGCACGCTATTTGCTTATTTCTTCCCCTCAGCCCCTCCCTACCCTGAAGCTCCACCCCCTCCTGCTGTGTGCAGATAGTTCACATGATGTTAAATGATTTTGTTCTCGAGCGGCTGTGTTCCCAGTGAACACACTGATGTCTCTGCTCTATTTGAAAACTGTGTGGTTGTTTTTTAGAGCATTATGAATAGCAGCTGCAGGCCTCCAGCCAACCTGCGAGAGGGTGTGTGTGTGTGTGTGTGTGTGTGTGTGTATTCTAGCAATAATGATTAAAGCTGAATCTGTAATAGATAAATAGATAAAAAGAATAGATTAAAGCATTAAATTATTGGTTGCCCACTAACCATAAAGAATTCAAGTGAAAGTTCTTTTATCTAGATTTCTAGCAATGATTAAAGTTAAATTGTGTAATAGATTGATTCTATCTATCTATCTTATCTTATCTATCTGTGTGTGTGTCTGTTTTTATTTGTTTAGTCTTATATGCTGTGACAGTTTGAATAATGCCTGTTTAAAATATTTAATGAGGCCATGCTGCTCTCTGAGACTGAATATCCCGTCCAGGTTCAGACGATCTCTGCCATGTTTTGTCTCAACCATGTCTTTCGTTCCTTGTCCCACCGCCTTCCCCCTGCCTCGCCCCGCACACTCACAGCATTGCCGGTGCCTCAGGATCACATCATCATCAACACTTCCTCCCGGCTTTCCAGGGGGTCTACGGTGAGGAAGCACATTCCACGGAGGGCAGATCAGAGACCGAAGGACGCAGCTCCCATGTCGCGCCTGCATCACCCACCCTGTCCCCGACTTGCTAGTCCGCTTCCCCATGCCAGGACCGGGCCACCAACCAACTTGCTAAGCAACTCACGTCAAGCTGACGCGCAGGTAAGGGAGGGGCCTGTAAGAAACGTTTCAGCGCCAAGAACAGAAACTGGTCGAAATGTAGAAATGACCGTTCTATTATCTTCAGAGATCTTTGTTATTTGTGCAGTAACTTGTACTTGGTTTCAGTTTGTTGTTTAATAGTGTGACGCGACTGTGGACTGCCTTTATAGTACGGAATTGTTTATCTAACCCCTGCTTTCTTAACCAGTACTAACTTACCAGCCTTCATTCTGTCATAATAAATCCTTACAGGGTTCACAGCCAGTCCTTCTTGACCTCAGACCCTGGGTCCAACATTCGAGTCTAACTCTTTTTGCCCCTTGTGGAGTTTACATCGTCTCAGGTGTGAAACAAATTTAAGACAAAGACCAAACTAAAGAAAACAGGAATTCCCCCAAAGCATTTGAAGTAGGAGCGACCGATATGGCTTTTTCAGGGCTGATATGATTATTACTAATGTTGGAGACCAATAACCGACTATTTTCCTGCAATAAAAAGTGTTAGAATTAGATAACACCCACTCTTAACACAAAAGTTCTTGAAATGCTTTTAAAGCGTATGTTTAATTCACATAACCTTCAACACGATCATAAGGTTGAACAAATAAGTAAATACAGCGGACATAGTTCTGGTCTGCACACTGCTACCAGTCTGCGCGACAGCAGCCATCAGTGCTGAACTCGTGACGTGAACAAATCAGGTGGTGCTGTGGGTGAGACTTTGCTAAAGACCAAAAGACAGTGATTCATATTTCAAAAGAGTATTATGGAGAATGCGTCATTTTCTCCATATGATTTGGAGGTGATGGTCAAATGGTGAATGTGGTGGGCTTGTAGCCAGAATATCCTTAGTTCATTGCCCCATCCGATTGGAACATCATCAGGCTCTGCGGCAAGGTTGTTAATCCCCAGGTTGCTCCTGGTATGGAGTTGAGCATCTTGCATGGTCTGTGGGTGAATGTGAGGTGTCCACTGTAAAGCCCTTTGGCCATGAACGTTGCATCAATGGGCCTATGACAAGCAAATAAAATAAATAATTCAAGATGTCATATTCACTAATCTATTGTAAGAGCGGACAACCTGAGCAATTTAAATTAAATATGGTACAGATTAGATATTAATAATTTAGTGTTATATTTCATGCTATTTTGTTATTTTTTTATTATGCATAGTTCATAAATTATGTTTACAAGGTTACAAACACATTTATATTAGAAGGACATAGAATTTGCTCCCTTCTTCAAAACTTGCATACAGTAGCTTTAACCCTTTTGGGTCGACTGATGCCCTCCGTGTCAAAGTCACATAACCGAAATTAAGTGTATGTAACACCAATCGCTCCACTTTGAGGCTCCATTTGAATGCATGTTGAACGTGCAGACTTCAACCTATATACCACTTTTTTAAATGTTGTTAATAGGCCTAGTATAACTTGATCTAGGAATGTTTTTTACGCCATGCTTTTCCTGAATAGTATTTGGTACACGTTTTTGTAGAAACCCGCAGCAAACAGTGGTGTCATTTCCTTATCCAGCTGCAGCAGAGGGGGGGTGGGTAGACACACGACTTCCCCTTTATCACTGGTGTAAAATGCACAACCTAAGCCAATAAAAATGATCCCCAATCCACATAATTAGTTGCTGGGGGAAGAAAATTATGGGTGATTTTGGTGAGGAGGGAAAAGGAGACAGTGATCAAACCGTTTTGATATTTTAGAAATTTGTGATATTTGGACTGTTGTGGAGTGTATTAGCATGTGGTTAGTGTGTAGTGTTGTCATTTTTGTTTTCTGTGTCAAAATAATGAGATGTCTCATCAATGGGAGCAGGCGCCTCAGCCTTTTCTTTGAGCTGGACGGAGACGACGATGGGATGAGTCATCATCCCATCTCCTCTATGCATTTCATCAGGATTCTCCCTAGACAATGGAATAATAGCGCTGTGCGATTATAGCCTCATCACAGTGCAGTTATACTATGGCATCATCTCAAGATGTTTTTTTTTTTATGTCAAATAAAAAAACATCTTGAGATGATGGCTTGACATTGCCTTTTGCCCACTGGTCCGGCGGTGGTTTGGCCCACTGTCAAGCCACTAAAGGCCAGTACAATTTATAAAATGATGGCCTGCTTGGGCCCCTACAAATAGTCGCAAAATTCTGTTTATTTTACCATTTTTTTTCCAACGGCAAAGTCAAAATTCTTCACATATATCAAACTTCCGTCATGTTTGTTTGAAAGCTGAGGTTCCACTGTACATCTCTTGTCATTCGTGTTTGAAGTTACTAGCTCAATGTTTGTTTGCTTTTTGTGCACATCACAGTTAAAATATGCAAAGATTTGAAATCATTGTAGGCGGCGTCACTATTCAAAAAAATACACAAGCAAATTTTGTTGTGTTGATTGCTGTGCAATGACAATAAAGGTGATTCTGATTCTGAAATATCCCATCAGTATTGCTTGTTCACCATAATTTTCACTTGCTCTGCTGGTGGCAGTAAGACAGAGGTTCACAAACGTGGATCAAGGGGAGTTATTTTGATGGATGGAACATGAATCACTGGAAAGTAGCTACTGTAGCTGTATCAGAGCAAAAGTAGTGTATTTTAAAAGGAAACTGTCTTAATGACTTTAGAAATGGCCGATACTGATAACTGTAAAAAACAAAACAAAAAAATAATAATATTAATAATAATGAAATGAAAATAAAAAAATTGAATATCTGCTCCGATAATTGACCAGGCCAATAATTGGTCGACCCCTAGTTTGGACCAGTGGCTTCATGAAGGTTTCCAGCAATGCAGTCAGTCTTATATCTCGCTGATGAGGGAGTTTTAAATCAAATCAAATTAATTTTATTTATATAGCACCAAATCACAACAAACAGTTGCCCAAGGCGCTTTATATTGTAAGGCAAAACCCATACAATAATTACAGAAAAACCCCAATGGTCAAAACGACCCCTATGAGCAAGCACTTGGCGACAGTGGGAAGGAAAAAACTCCCTTTTAACAGGAAGAAACCTCCAGCAGAACCAGGCTCAGGGAGGGGCAGTCTTCTGCTGGGACTGGTTGGGGTCTGAGGGGAGAGAATCAGGAAAAAGCATGCTGTGGAAGAGAGCAGAGATCAATCACCAAGATTAAAAGCAGAGTGGTGCATACAGAGCAAAAACGAGGTGAATAAAAAGAAACACCTGGGTGCATCATGGGAAACCCCCCAGCAGTCAAAGTCTATAGCAGCATAACTAAGGGATGGTTTCAGGGTCACCTGATCCAGCTCTATACGTTTTTTCCAAAAGGAAGTTTTAAGCTTAATCTTAAAGGTAGAGAGGGTGTCTGTCTCCCTAATCCGGAATTGGGAGCTGGTTCACAGGAGAGGAGTCTGAAAGCTGAAGGCTCTGCCTCCCATTCTACTCTAGAAAACCCTAGGAACTACAAGTAAGCCTGCAGTCTGAGAGCGAAGCGCTCTATTAGGGTGATATGGTACTATGAGGTCCCTAAGATAAGATGGGACCTGATTATTCAAAACCTTATAAGTAAGAATAGAATTTAAAATTCTATTCTGGAATAACAGGGAGCCAATGAAGAGAAGCCAATATGGGTGAAATATGCTCTCCCTTCTAGTCCCTGTCAGTACTCTAGCTGCAGCATTTTGAATTAACTGAAGGCTTTTCAGGGAACTTTTAGGACACCCTGAAAATAATGAATTACAATAGTCCAGCCTAGAAGAAATAAATGCAATGAATTAGCTTTTCAGCATCACTCTGAGACAAGACCTTTCTAATTTTAGAGATATTGCGCAAAATGCAAAAAAGCAGTCCTACATATTTGCTTAATATGCGCATTGAAGGACATATCCTGATCAAAAATGACTCCAAGATTTCTCACAGTATTACTAGAGGTCAGGGTAATGCCATCCAGAGTAAGGATCTGGTTAGACACCATGTTTCTAAGATTTGTGGGGCCAAGTACAATAACTTCAGTTTTATCTGAATTTAAAAGCAGGAAATTAGAGGTCATCCATGTCTTTATGTCTGAAAGACATTTTCTGCAGTTTAACTAATTGGTGTGTGTCCTCTGGCTTCATGGATAGATAAAGCTGGGTATCATCTGCATAACAATGAAAATTTAAGCAATGCTTTCTAATAATACTGCCTAAGGGAAGCATATATAAAGTGAATAAAATCGGTCCTAGCACAGAACCTTGTGGAACTCCATAATTAACCTTAGTCCGTGAAGAAGACTCCCCATTTACATGAACAAATTGTAATCTATTAGATAAATATGATTCAAACCACTGCAGCGCAGTGCCTTTAATACCTATGGCATGCTCTAATCTCTGTAATAAAATGTTATGGTCAACAGTATCAAAAGCAGCACTGAGGTCTAACAGAACAAGCACAGAGATGAGTCCACTGTCTGAGGCTATAAGAAGATCATTTGTAACCTTCACTAATGCTGTTTCTGTACTATGATGAATTCTGAAACCTGACTGAAACTCTTCAAATAGACCATTCCTCTGCAGATGATCAGTTAGCTGTTTTACAACTACCCTTTCAAGAATTTGTGAGAGAAAAGGAAGGTTGGAGATTGGCCTATAATTAGCTAAGATAGCTGGGTCAAGTGATGGCTTTTTAAGTAATGGTTTAATTACTGCCACCTTAAAAGCCTGTGGTACATAGCCAACTAATAAAATAGATTGATCATATTTAGATCAAAGCATTAATTAATGGTAGGGCTTCCTTGAGCAGCCTGGTAGGAATGGGGTCTAATAGACATGTTGATGGTTTGGAGGAAGTGACTAATGAAAGTAACTCAGACAGAACAATCAGAGAGAAAGAGTCTAACCAACTACCAGCATTACTGAAAGCAGCCGAACATTAAGATATGTCTTTGGGAGGGTTATGAATAATTTTTTCTCTAATAGTTAAAATTTTATTTGCAAAGAAAGTCATAAAGTCATTACTAGTTAAAGTTAAAGGAATACTCGGCTCAATAGAGCTCTGACTCTTTGTCAGCCTGGCTACAATGCTGAAAAGAAACCTGGGGTTGTTCTTATTTTCTTCAATTA
Organism: Thalassophryne amazonica; assembly: GCF_902500255.1. Lineage (NCBI taxonomy): Eukaryota > Metazoa > Chordata > Actinopteri > Batrachoidiformes > Batrachoididae > Thalassophryne > Thalassophryne amazonica. The sequence goes on from NC_047106.1 coordinate 137,801,621, forward strand.
GTGATGAATAGTAAGATGTCCTAGCTTTACGGAGGGCTTTTTTATAGAGCAACAGACTCTTTTTCCAGGCTAAATGAAGATCTAAATTAGTGAGACGCCATTTCCTCTCCAGCTTACGGGTTATCTGCTTTAAGCTGCGAGCTTGTGGGTTATACCAGAGTCAGGCACTTCTGATTTAAGGCTCTCTTTTTCAGAGGAGCTACAGCATCCAAAGTTGTGCTCAATGAGGATGTAAAGCTATTGACGAGATAATCTATCTCACTCACAGAGTTTAGGTAGCTACTTTGCACTGTGTTGGTATATGGCATTGAAGAACATAACAAATCCTATCATATCATATCCTTCATATCATATCAATATCATATCATATCAATCATATCCTTAAACCTAGTTACAGCGCTTTCAGAAAGACTTCTACTATAATGAAACTTATTCCCCACTGCTGGGTAGTCCATTAAAGTAAATGTTATTAAGAAATGATCAGACAAAAAGGGGTTTTCAGGGAATACTGTTAAGTCTTCAATTTCTATGCCATATGTCAGAACAAGATCTAAAGTGTGGCTAAAGTGGTGGGTGGGCTCATTTACATTAGTCTAATAATAGATTAAATGCAGTGTTGAGGCTGTCATTCTCAGCATCTATGTGGATGTTAAAATCACCCACTATAATTATCTGACCTAAGCACTCAGTCAGACAAAAGGTCTGAAAAATCACAAAGAAACTCACAGTAACGACCAGGTGGACGATAGATAATAAATAAAACTGGTTTTTGAGACTTCCAATTTGGATGGACAAGACTAAGAGTCAAGCTTTCAAATGAATTAAAGCTCTGTCTGGGTCTTTGATTAATTAATAAGCTGGAGTGGAAGATTGCTGCTAATCCTCCTCCTCGACCCGTGCTTCGAGCATTCTGACAGTTAGTGTGACTCGGGGGTGTTGACTCATTTAAACTAACATATTCATCCTGCTGTAACAGAATAAATCAATATGTTGATCAATTATTATAGTTTTAGCTATGAGTTTTAGTCAAAAGCTCTCTGTACAAACATTCACTGATGTCTAAGCCACAAGAAGGGGGAGACTAATTTGGCACTGAGTCGTCATCCCCATCAGGAAGCGCCAACAAGTCCAAGTCAGTCTTTCTTGTGCTATTCTTTCCAGAACTTCATTCATGTTGTACTAAATATTAGCTGTCCAACAGACAGACAAAGATCTGACTGTCTAGACTTAGGTGATCAGTGGTGCCTGGGTGTACCCACAGACTTCATTCATTCCACACAGGTCACAAATGGACAAATGAAGCCCAACCATGCCCCCACCTCAGAGTTTCTGAACAACCTGAAGCAAAAAGACTAACCTTGGTTTGAGTGTTTCATTAAAGCATGTTTTTGTGGATCAGTTGGTGGTTTTCATGAATGGTGGCTTTAGTGTGGTTATTAAAAAAACATGACCCGCTTAATTCTTCTGTAATCATGGATTAACGAGACTTAACATCATCAAGCTATCAAAAGCTGCTAAAAGTGCTAATGCTGTTAATATACAATATTAAATACAACCCCAATTCCAATGAAGTTGGGACGTTGTGTAAAATGTAAATAAAAACAGAATACAATGATTTGCAAATCCTCTTCAACCTATATTCAGTTGAATACACCACAAAGACAATACATTTAATGTTCAAACTGATTGTTTTTATGCAAATATTTGCTCATTTTGAAATGGATGCCTGCAACACATTTCAAAAAAGTTGGGACGGGGCAACAAAAGACTGGGAAAGTTGATGAATGCTCAAAGAACACCTAATTGGAAACAGGTGAGTGTCATGATTGGGTATAAAATGAGCATCCCCAAAAGGCTCAGCCGCGAGGATCACCACTTTGTGAACAACTGCGTGAAAAAAATAGTCCAACAGTTTAAGAACAATGTTTCTCAATATTCAATTGCAAGAAATTCCATCATCTACAGTCCACAATATAATCAGAAGATTCAGAGAATCTGGAGAACTTTCTACACGTAAGCGGCGAGGCTGAAAACCAACATTGAATGCCCATGACCTTCGATCCCTCAGGCGGCACTGCATTAAAAACCGACGTCAGTGTTTTTTTGTTTTTTTTTCAAGATGGCGCTGCTGACGCAGCTGTCTGTTACTTCAGCTCTACCCCCTCTTTTCCTACTTTCGCTATTTTTAATACTTTTTAATAGTGCTTATTTGTCTTTATTTGCAGTGCATGGTACCCTGTGCAAGTATGCACATGGGAAACCCATTTTTGTTACTCTTGTAATTATTTTCATGCTGCTGTCGGCACTCTTTGAGGCAGCGCGGGGAAATCCCTTTGTTTCCAGCTCCGGACGTCCCATTGTTTATAGCCGGGATCAGCTGCTTGGACTAAGAGACTCAATGTACAGCGGGCCGGGTCCCCACTATGCTGAGCACCTGGACGTACCTACAGACATTCAGAAGAAATGGAGGGGCTGCAGGGGAGGGCGGACAAAGCTGAGGACTTATATTCCATCTGTGGTCATGGGGAATGTAAGATCTCTCTGCAACAAGACAGAGGACCTAGCATTTCCAGAGGCTGTATAAGGGCTGCAGTCTCATGTGCTTCACAGAGACATGGTTGGATGAACATGTACCGGACTCTTTAATCCACATGGATGGCTTCACACTCATCAGCGCGGACAGGACGCTGGTGCAGAGCAGAAAAAAGAGAGGAGGGGGCTTGCCGTTTATGTGAATGAGAGATGGTGCAGCGCAGCTCATATTCACGTCAAAGACCAGATCTGCTCCTCGGAAGTGGAGCTACTCGCGGTGAACATGAGGCCGTATTATCTCCCACGGGAGTTTGGAAGTGTGATTATGCTCTGCGCGTATATTCCTCCCTCTGCGGACTCCGCCGCTGCCTGTGAGCGGATTCACAGCACAGTCACGCTGCTGCAGACGCAACACCCCCACGCCTTCGTTGTCATCACCAGGGACTGTAATCACGCCTCCCTCTCCGCCACCCTCCCCACGTTCACCCAGTACACCACATTTAAAACCAGGGACAATAGAATACTGGACCTCTTTTACGCCAATGTGGAGGACGCTTACACCTCCACCCCAATCCCCCGCTGGGATGCTCTGATCACATTCTCGTCTATCTGCTCCCCCAATACACACCCAGGGTGAGAAAAGATCCAGTGCAGAAAAGGTCAGTGAAACTCTGGACTGAAGAGGCCACTGAGAGGCTGAGGGACTGTTTCAGAACCACAGACTGGAGCATGTTTCAAAACTCTTATGGTGAAGAAATCAACGGCCTGACCCAGCGTGTCACTGACTACATGAACTTCTGTGTGGAGAGCACTGTGCCCAACCGGAGGGTACGGTGCTTTCCAAACAACCTCCCCTGGGTGACGCCCGAGCTGAAGGTCCTGATGAACCAGAAGAAGAGGGCTTTCAACTCGCGAGACAGAGAGGAGCAGCGTAGGGTCCAACAGGAGCTCCAGTGGAAGATCCGTGTAGCCAAGAAGGTGTATGGAGGGAAGATGGAGGAGCAGCTGGCCCGGAACAATGTCAGAGACGTGTGGAGATGCCTCAAGACCGCCTCTGGATTTGGGCAGGGTGCCAGCAGGACTGCAGATGGGGATTCTCGGTTTGCAGTGGAGCTAAACAGCTTTAACTTTAACCTTTTTGGCTCCTCCACGCCTGCCTCCCTGCCTGCTTCCGGCCCTCCACATGTCTCCAGCAGCCAGCCCTCCAGTCCCTCTGACCCCCCACCTTCTACCCCCTGGTCACCTCCACTGCACCCTGTACCTCGTCCCTCCTCCCCCGTGACTGTATTCAGCACCAGCCCACCTCAGCTCACACCTCAGCTCCCCCTCCCCCCTCACTGTAACTCCAACCAAGGTGACAGGCCAACTCCTGCGGCTGAAGCAGAGGAAAGCAGCAGGACCTGATGGGATCCCCCTGAGGCTGCTGAGGACCTGTGCAGATGAGCTCTGTGAGGTCCTCAGCCACATCTTCAACATGAGCCTCAGCCTGGAGGTGGTCCCCACCCTGTGGAAGACCTCCTGTGTAGTCCCGGGTCCCAAAACACCGCACGCCAAGGAACTGGCCCACTACAGACCAGTTGCCCTGACCTCCCACCTCATGAAGACCATGGAAAGGCTCATCCTGTCTCACCTCTGCACTGTGGTGAGCGACACCATGAACCCACTGCAGTTCGCCTACAGGCCCAACATCGGGGTAGATGACGCTGTCATCTACCTACTGCAGCGAGTGCTCACCACCTGGAGACTGGCGGGAGCGCTGTGAGACTCATGTTCTTTGATTTCTCCAGCGCTTTCAACACCATCAGACCATTGCTGCTGCGGGGGAAGCTGGAGGACGCAGGTGTGGATGGACACCTCGCCGCTTGGACCATCGGCTACCTTACTAACAACCTGCAGTACGTGCGGCTGCGCGGCTGTCAGTCTGAGGTGGTAAGGTGCAGCACCAGGGCCCCCCAGGGCACCGTCCTCTCCCCTTTCCTCTTCACCCTCTACACCTCGGACTTCACCTACAACACAGACAACTGCCACCTCCAGAAGTTCTCTGATGACTCCGCTATTGTGGGTTGCGTGTCTGAGGGGAACGAGCTCGAGTACCGGTCGGTCATCACTGACTTCGTGGACTGGTGTGAGTGCAACCACTTGTGTCTCAACACCAGTAAGATGAAGGAGATGGTGATAGACTTCAGAAGGAAACCACCACCTCACCCACCGGTGAACATCCAGGGAGAAGTCATAAAGACTGTGGACAGCTTCAAATACCTGGGTGATCACCTCAACAGCAAACTGGACTGGACTCGCAACACTGACACCCTGTACAAAAAGGCCAGAGTTGCCTCCACCTCCTGAGGAGACTGAGATCCTTTGGAATGAGCAGGCCTTTGCTTAAGACCTTCTACGACTCTGTTGTAGCCTCAGCTCTCCTCTATGCTGTCGTCTGTTGGGCCCCGCGCAGCACAGAGCGGGAGAGAAAGAGACTGAACAAGTTGGTCTGGAAGTTCAGCTCTGTCCTGGGCTGTCCTCTGGACTCTCTGGAGGAGGTGGCTGAGAGGAGGGTGTTAACCAAGTGGAAATCCATCATGAACAACTCCTCTCACCCTCTGCACCGGACTGTAGTGGAGCTGAACAGCTCGTTCAGTGACAGACTGAGGCACCCTCAGTGCAAGAAGGAACTATACCGCAGGTCGTTCCTCCCTGCTGCTGTCAGGCTGTACAATAACACTGTGAAATAACCACATGCAATAATATGTCCACAAATCATGTGCAATAACTCGTTTAAAAATCCCTGCACTAATGTCACCTTACCTTATCTAAACTCCATTTCACATATTGTAAAGAAGATGCTCCTATCTTCTTTTCAATCCCAATCATGTATATATGTGTGTGTGTGTGTGTGTGTGTGTGTATTCTTTTTCTACCTCATTTCTTGTGTGTTGTACTGTTACAAGTATTATTATTATTGCTTATCCTTGCACACACTGTTTGATGAACATTTTCCTCTACTTGCACCCACCTTGTGTGTTTTTTAAGAGCTGACGTAACATGTGAATTTCTCCTCTGTGAGATCAATAAAGTTTATCTTATCTTATTATCTTATAAAGAATCTTACCACGTGGGCTCAGGAACACTTCAGAAAACCATTGTCAGTTAACACAGTTCGTTGCTACATCTACAAGTGCAAGTTAAAACTCTATCATGCAAAGCGAAAACCATACATCAACAACATCCAGAAACACCACCATCTTCTCTGGGCCTGAGCTCATTTGAAATGGACAGACACAAAGTGGAAAAGTGTGCTATGGTCTGATGAGTCCACATTTACCAGCGCAAAGTTCATAAGCCACCATCTGTGATGGTATGGGGGTGTGTTAGTGCCCATGGCATGGACAGCTTACACATCCGTGATGGCAACATCAATGCTGAAAGGTTCATCCAGGTTTTGGAGCAACACATGCTGCCATCCAAGCAACGTCTTTTTCAGGGACGTCCCTGCGTATTTCAGCAAGACAATGCCGAGCTACATTCTGCACGTGTTACAACAGCATGGCTTTGTAGTAAAAGACTGCGGGTACTAGACTGGCCTGCCTGCAGTCCAGACCTGTCGCCCATTGAAAATGTGTGGCGCATTATGAAGCACAAAATTCGACAATGGCCGGACTGTTGAACAACTGAAGTCATACATCAAGCAAGAATGGGAAAGAATTTCACCTACAAAGCTTCAACAGTTAGTGACCTCAGTTCCCAAATGCTTATTGAGTGTTGTTAGAAGGAAAGGTAAACATACCACTGTCCCAGCTTTTTTGAAACGTGTTGCAGGCATCCATTTCAAAATGAGCAAATATTTCCATAAAAACAATAAAGTTTATCAGTTTGAACATTAAATATCTTATCTTTGTAGTGTATTCAATTGAATATAGGTTGAAGAGGATTTGCAAATCATTGTATTTTGTTTTTATTTACATTTTACACAACATCCCAACTTCATTGGAATTGGGGTTGTAACATGAAAATGTCAGTCGACAGAAATGCTGGAGCACAGATTTCCTAAATGATCCGCCAGGTCAGTTAACTGCATAACAAGCCAGATTATGACAAATATCCATCCGTCCATCCATTTTCTTCCACTTTATCCGGAGTCGGATCGCGGGGGCAGCAGCTCAAGCAAAGCCGCCCAGACCTCCCGATCCACACACACCTCCCCCAGCTCCTCCGGGGGAACCCCAAGGTGTTCCCAAGCCAGCCGAGAGATGTAGTCCCTCCAGCGTGTCCTGGGTCTTCCCCAGGGCCTCCTCCCAATGGGATGTGCCCGGAACACCTCTCCAGCGAGGCGTCCAGGGGGCATCCGGAAAAGATGCCCGAGCCACCTCAACTGACTCCTTTCGACGTGGAGGAGCAGTGGCTCGACTCCGAGCTCCTCCAGAGTGACCGAGCTCCAAATTATGACAAATATTTGTAATAAAATGCTCAGAAAGGACAGATAGTTGGTCAACAACAGCTAACAGGCATGGCTAATAGTTTAATTAGTCATACATTAATGGCTTAAAACATCTCAAACAAAGGAGTTATTAAAAAAACAAAAATAATTCACCCCGTACAGTTGTTGTGGAGGGCAAACTAGTGACTGTCACCAAAAGCATTTTTTGTACCAGGCTGTAAATGTTTGTTTTTTCCCTCCTCCTTCTGTAAAGTTGTACATCTTACCGTGGGCTTCTGTGGAAACCAGCTTGATTTTAGAGCCATGTGCAACTTTTTCCCTCTCCCAGGTGCCTTTATTGAGGTTGGGGGGTGCAACGTACATGATGCAGAACATCTGCTTTGGAAATCACTCTTGCTGTTTCTTATTTTGGAGGCCTTGTCCCGGCCCAATCTGAACCAGAAACCTGGTTTTGTTGAAGTTCCGAGATCATGCAGTCTCTCCAGTGAGATGTTTTCGTTGGCATTTTATTGTGAATGTCATTTTGTCACACGTTTTGGTTTGGACCATTCATTAGACCATTCATCAGCACGCCACGTGTCGCTGTTCACGCACGGACTCAGTCGTGTTCAGCAGCTGAGTGGTTTATTTCAGGGGTCCTCTGGTTAATCCTGAAACATATTCTGTGTGTGTGTGATTTAAATGAATATAATGGAATAGTATTAGACTGTTTTGAACAGAAAAGCTGTTGGAAAGTCTGAGTGATTTTATTGCACGTGTTTTATCGAGATCCTTGTTGATGAAGTGGATTTCGGTTTTCCAGAAGCTTTGTGTCGGCTTGGTGTGGCTGGAGTTGCTCCTGATTTATGGTGTGTTGAGCATTGTGTGTTTGTGGTGTGGACGTAGTCACAGAGCCACTTTTAACTTGGACCTGCTCTTTTCTGTGTGACTGCATTTTAACAATACATCTCAGCACTTTGTTTCGGTGGCGACGCAAATACACAGCACAACAATTGCCATAGTGACAGATGGCTGAGTTAGTCACTCTATGAAACACTGCAGGAGTTGGTCAGGTTTTTTGTTACAGCAAACAGAATTAGACACCCATGAAGAATAAAATGATGCTTCATTTATTCTTATTCACTGCAAACTTTGAGCATACGTCACTGCTTGACTGTCGCTCCCCTCTCTTAGGCCATTGTCTAAAGAGAAATGTAGGCTAACAGTGTGAAAACCTCAAATAAACTACACTTCCCATGATGTATTTTGATTTCTCCTATGTGTGTTTCAGCTGGTAGCACAGCCAAGTGACTGCCTGCTGAGCACTGCCACTTGCTGCAGCACCTCGGGTAGCTGCAGGGTTATCAGCTAATCACAAAACATTTTATCTGTCAGATACACTGGAAATGTTGCACCTGGTTGTTAAGGGAGAAGTACACATTTATTGTGACCTTGTTGGAATAAATAAGTTCAGGAAATCTACTAACATAAACAGCAGGTTGGTCATCACTGGTGTCCCACAGCAGTCTCTTCACAGCGTTCTTAAAATGGGACAATACTTCCATCTAGTGGACATTTGCCATTAATTCACATACAATAGAGTTTCACCAAGAGCTCCAGTATTATAATAATATGTTTGTGTATGAAATTAATATTTTTAAAGCATCTGTATTGGACTTGCAGCAGCAGATGGTCAGTATTAAAAGGTTGAACTTAATCACTGGTTCAAACCGTGTGAGTCTGGAGCAGAACTGACGATGGCATATTTTTGTTGGTGAGGTTCATTCAGTGTTGGATGTTCTGACCCAGAACAAACAAACAAGCTCGATATGGTCCCAGGAAGTGCACAAGTCAAATCAAGTATGGGAGCTTACGACACCATGGCACACTAGTAAACGAGCAAAATCTTGGTTCCAAACCAACAAAATGAATGCCTGGCAGATGTGAAGAAATCATGAAAAACTGTGGTTATACAACTAAATACTAGTTTAGTGATTCACAGGATTGCTAAAAAAGCAGTTTGAACATAATAGTTTTGAGTTTGTAGCATCAACAGCAGATGCTACTATTATTGTGAACACCCCCTTTTCTACTTTAGTTTTTACTAATAGCCCAATTCCATAGCCTTAAGAGTGTGCATATCATGAATGCTTGGTCTTGTTGGATTTGTGAGAATCTACTGAATCTACTGGTACCTTGTTTCCCATGTAACAATAAGAAATATACTCAAAACCTGGATTAATCTTTTTAGTCACATAGCACTACTATTATTCTGAACACTACTGTGTATATATATATATATATATATATATATATATATATATATATATATATATATATATACATACACAGAAAAGCTAAAACTCCCAGTCAGACTTTGAATTTTTTTATATCATGTTTTAAATGTTAATCTGCTAAATCTGCATATTATTGGTTCTTCTGTTACATGGATGTGAAATATTCATGTGGAGGAAAATATGATAAACATTAAACACATTAAAAAGTCAAATATTGGTGTGAAAAATGTTTTTGCATTGTTTTACAAGATGCATAAATTGCCAGTATCCCAGAAATGCTGTCGTCATCACAGGATGGAAAAATCTGTATTATTGCATTTCCCATTTGAATATGTGGATAAGAATCAAATTTCTACCCAAATCAGTGTTCCTGAGAACTACAAAGTCTGTGAGAAAAGTATCCAACCTTTTTATTTTATGCAAAAAATATATGGATTTGATTCATATGTTTTTACATCAGCCAAGCTTGAACCTTCGTGCGCATGCGTGAGTTTTTTCACGCCTGTCGGTTGCGTCATTCGCCTGTGGGCAGGCTTTGAGTGAGCACTGGTCCACCCCTCTCGTCATTTTTTCATTGCGAGGAAATGGCGGAATGATTTGGGCTTTGTTTGCCAGAGACAGGCAGCTGGAAACCATTCGGAAAATTCCCATGGCTTTCTGTGAAAATTTTATGGGCTTCACAGAGATTACGGAGTGTTACTACCGCTTTAAGGATGGTCCACAATGGCGCGCACCGCGCTCCGAGCTGCGATCAACAGGCAGAAACCACCAGATCATTTCTAAACGGATGGCTGTGTCAATCCGGGACCGTCGTGTGTCATTTCTCTGGTTATCACAAGAGCTGGACATCAGCCATTTTCCAGCAGATTTCACTTTTAACAAGAGATTTTGTCATGGAAAGCCGCGCGGAGGCTTCGCGCGTCACGATGGATTCGCTGATGGAGCGAGACAAAGAACACCTCTGTTTTGGAGTGTTAGAGGACAAGTTGGGACATGCCTATCTCGGCTTTCAGTGGCTTACCAATTGAGTGAGTATAAGAGAAATTGTGGAGAGCTGGGCACTCAAAAACGGAGGTGTTCTTTGTCTCGCTCCATCAGCGAATCCGTCGTGACGCGTGAAGCCTCCACGCGGCTTTCCATGACAAAATCTCTTGTTAAAAGTGAAATCTGCTGGAAAATGGCTGATGTCCAGCTCTTGTGATAACCAGAGAAATTGCACATGATGGTCCCGGAACCATACAGCGATCCATTTAGAAATGAAATGGTCGTTTCTGCCTGTCGATCGCGGCTCGGAGCGTGGCGCGCCGTGCGCCATGGTTGGCCGTCCTTAAAGCGGTAGTAACACTCCGTAATCTCTGTGAAGGCCATTAAAATTTTCACTGAAAGCCATGTGAATTTTCCGAATGGTTTCCAGCTGCCTGTCTCTAACAGTTTCTGAAAAAATTCTGATGGAACAAAGCCCAAATCATTCCGCCATTTCCTCGCAATGAAAAAACGACGAGAGGGGTGGACCAGTGCTCACTCAAAGCCTGCCCACAGGCGAATGACGCAACCGACAGGCGTGAAAAAACTCACGTATGCACACGAGGGTTCAAGCTTGGCTTACGTAAAAACATATGAATCAAATCCATATATTTTTTGCATAAAATAAAAAGGTCGGATACTTTTCTCACAGACCTCGTAAAAGTGATGTTGGTGACTTAATGAACAGTAGGTGCAGCTTTACTTGTTCAGACATTATCAGTTGTTACAAAAGCACAAATTGCTGAAGTCCGATGTTTAGATAAATGTAGAGAGAACAGTTACGGTCCAAAGCGAATATGTAATTTTTAATGAAATAGTAATAACACTGTTTTGTAATCCATGTGACAGTCTGTGTATTGTAGTTCTGTCATCTGACCAGCATGGGAAATTATGTTATTTATGGCTAAAATGAGCAAGAAAATAGGAAAAGTCTGTCACTGACTGTGACAGACTTAAGTTACATCAATCAGTAAGAAATACTTAATCAGTATGGGACTGCACGCAAATCTGTCTGGAGGTGGAAGTTCTCGAAAAACTGAGCATCTAGTGAGGGAAGCCACCAAGACACCCAGACAGTCTGTAAGGAGTTGTAGGCTTCTGTGGTTGTGGTTAGGGAAATTGTCCACAGTGCAACTTTTGTCTGCTACATCATCCGTTGTCTCAGGGTGGAGTGGAACAGAGACGGATTTTATTAAAAACACATGAGATTTTATTTACACGAGGCACATAAGAGTCTTGCGCCTGGATTTTTTTTTTTTTGTGAAAAAACCTTGCCTCCTCAAACGTCCCCAGCTGAAACCAGGCTGGTGGACGTGGGACAGCAATTACCAGCCAGGGCTGGAGCCAGCAACCTTCTGCAAAGAAGGCCAGTGCTGTGGACCTGTTGTGAAATGAAGGCTCCTCCCGCTGCAGTGCTGGAACCGGAGACCACCCTGGTTTGTGGTTGTGCGGCGCCGGTGTTTGGACCTGGGTCTGCAGGTCGAAGGGATGCTTTAACTCTTCTGGCCTGCTCACTGTTGCTTTGTTTGACCTGTAAATGACTTTTGTTTTGCTTCCTTTGTATTACAACCTGTTCCTCACTTCCTCTCCTGTCTGTGCTTTTATTGTTTTCCTCACTTGTTTTCTCTGTCGTTCCCTGGCTGTCTTTTTTCATTTTTTTCCCCATGCGTGTCATCCTTTGATCTCTCCTCTTGCTCTCTTTCTTCCTAGGGTCACTCTTGACCCTTCTAAACGTCAGAGCTCACACAAGTCCATGTCAGGCTGCACCCTCCCGCAGGGGACAAAAACAGTTAGTAAGTCTTTTTTCCCATGTTTTCTGGCTGCTGCTGCTGACTGTCTTTCTGCGTGCCTGTCAGTCTGTCTCTGTGTTTGTCTGCCTGCCTGTCACTGCCTCCTCCTCATCTGCTGTCTGTCACAGCTTACAGTTTACTGACACAAACACAATTTTATCCTCATTACAGATGCTGACTTAACCTCATGATTAGAGAAAAAGATTAAAAAACAAAAATTTCAAAAACAATTTTTCACCAAATAAAATATTTTGTTCCACAAGGAACTACAGTGAGGTTGTCAGTAGTTAATTCAAAGGGTTCATATTGTTTTAAATTTGTTTTTACGCTGTTTTCCTAAGGCAGACAAGGATTATCACCCCCACCCCCCATGAAATTTAAGATTTCCTTCAAAATTTTCCCAAGTGCTTTTAAAAAAAAAAAGCATGGAATTTTCAACACCGTATTTCTAAACATCCTAGTGTTATTTTGGATACTGGCGGCCCACACAACACTTACAGTATTTTACTTTGCCCACAAAAACAAAAACTGCACACATCAAATCTTGAGGAGCTTCAGAGATTTATCAAAGACGAATGGGCTGGGATTCCTCAGGAGACGTGTCTGAGACTTGATGAAATCTACAACAAATGACTGCAGGCTGTTATCCAGCAAAAAGGACACAACTGACATTATTAGGAGGGTTAATAATTTCGACCCTGGTGGTTTGTGGATTTGTGAAATAATTTTGTTTCTCTGTGCAAATAAAATAACATAAACATCCAGAATAAAACTAGGATGTTTAGAAATGCTGTGCTGAAAATTCCTTGTTCTGTTAAAAAAAAAAAAAGCCTGTGGGAAATTTTTAAGAAAATGTTACATTTCATACAGGAGCTGATAATTTTGTCCTCCTCTATACAGATCAAAGATTATGTACTTGTTGTTTGTCTGCAGGTGATGAAAGATTTCTTTACTTTGTTCAGAACTTCTGCTTCAAAAATTACAATTACACTCAAACTTTGAGGCAGCGTGAGAATTTTATTTCAAGTTCCACATTTTTCAATGTGATTTTTCAGTTCATGACTCTTGAAGAACAAGCAGCTAACCAGTCAGCACAAAGACTCAACACAGGCTGGAAGTGGGAGGGGCTTCAGTGAGGCACAGGCGGGCAAACGTGAATTCAAAATTTCACAAAATGCCGCATGACTGAAAAATAATTTTTAGACCTGAAGGAACAGTTTACATACAATATCGCTGTTGTAAAATCGTGACTGAAGAAAAGGCATCATGTTTTAACATGAGGTCACTGCATCATCGGTTATAAACTAAGTTTTTATGTGCGTCACATTTCAGTTTAAAACACAATAAATACATCAAACTCAGTTTGAGTCATTTTCTTCGTTTTGCTTTCTGAAGTTCAACAAATTGAAGGACTTTATTTCGCACAGACGTCATGCTAACATTTACACGCTTTGTATGCACATTCCCTGACCTTTGGCCTTACAGATCAGCCTGAACACTTCAGCACAACTCTGCAGCTTTTGTCTGATTACTTTGAGATGAAAACATAATCTGTGTAGCAGACAGGTGTCCAGATACTTTTGGACCCTGGAGGTCTTTGCACCGTTTCTGTCCCTGTCATGTTAACACACGTTCTGTTCTTCCTGGATGCACTCACATTAAAAAAAAAAAAAAAAGAAAAAAACAATAGTGTCCACTAGTGGCCACAGAAGCATGATGTCCACATGAAGGGTGTTAGCTGCTGAAATCTGAACCATGTGGACGTGAAACACAAATGTCTATCTTCACTTCAAACCAACACTGTATCGTCACTAAACTCTGTCAGTGATTGGTTTAACACTTTGAATAAAAATGAGTTTGTTGATCTTTAAAATTAATTTTACCTCACTGGACAGTTGAAGCCACTGAGACATGACACTGTTTCATGTGAGGAGCTTCATTTCAGTGTGTCTGAGACCTTCTCCAGGTTTTGTGTCACCCAAGCCTCATCTGATGATGACTCCTGCTCTTCTGTGTGCTGATTGGTTAGATGCTGTGCCCTTGCTCTTGATTGGAGCATTAGAATGCGAGTGATTGGCTGATTGGATTTTGACAGATGTCTTTGTCTTCTTCTTCTTGAGGGTCACAGACGAACCTGAGAGAATCAGCAGATCTCCGGTCACAAGGTGAGTGCACACAGGAAGTATTTTGTCAGCGCCCTCTTGACTCTGACAGGATTTATGTATCACTCTGGAATCTATTTTTTAATATATTTGGCATTCGAAGAGTCCTGTGACATTTCTGGACAGACTGTCCCCTGGCGGAGCTCTGAGCAGAACCAGAACCCAGAATGCCACATTGTTCTGGAATTATCTGCTTAAAGTTAAGACACAGGTTTTTGGACATCATCTGTATTTTGTCAGAAGGTCTTCTTTTGAAACAAAGCTAATCCAGTTAACTGTGAAGGTGTGACTGAAAAAGCACTGAAGCTTGGACCTCCTTCAGAGTTGTGGCTGTCTTGGTGGCTTCCCTCACTCAGTCAGTTGTTTAGGCAGATTTAACAGATTGTGTTTGATTGTAATTCTATTTATATTTGTGAAGTATTAATTTCATAGAGACCTTCTATCTGCTAACCTGTCAGCGGAATATCACAACTGGATGTCAGACTGCTCAGAAGACAGATGTCCGATTAGTTTTGGACCCTTTAAAAACTGCTGTAGTTCCTGTAGAGTTCACCTGATTAAACAGTATGGTTGAAACTCTAACTAGCCGTGGGACATATATCTACGTCTTTGTGTCTAAGTCTGTCTGTGTCTCCATCTGTCTCTGTGTCTGCAGTGATGTGAAGAGGTTTGTGCAGCCTTGAGCTTTTACAGTTCAAATTAATAGTGTGTTTAAAAAAGTACCAGTAAGTAAAGCTCAAAATCCTTAAAATAGCTTTTATTTTCACATGCACAAATGCATTGGGAACACTGCACATTCTGTTCCAACTAAAAACGTGAA
The DNA here is from genome assembly GCF_902500255.1 of Thalassophryne amazonica. Lineage (NCBI taxonomy): Eukaryota > Metazoa > Chordata > Actinopteri > Batrachoidiformes > Batrachoididae > Thalassophryne > Thalassophryne amazonica. The sequence continues at coordinate 137,816,656 of NC_047106.1, forward strand.
AAAAAATGTAATTTGTTATTACTTTACAGAAAGTGAAGAAAAAGAAATTATTAGGCTGTTCAAAAAAATAGCAGTGTCTACATTTTTCTTTCTGTGGCCCTTATTTATGGATGACGGCAGCAAATGTTGTAGCTGCTGGTTGTTGTGCATTTCTCTCTGAGTTAAAAGGGGTCATTCCACACGTTCAAAAGAAGAGTGTACTTTGAATAAAAAAGTTGATTGGAGGGAAGAAAACACATATAAAGGGCATAAAACAATAGGCTGCTTGTCTAAAATGATCTCAAATGCTTTCAAATGGCAACAAAACCAAAAAGATAGGGAAGAAAACAGAAAACCACCATTTGAATGGATCGAAGAATAGCCAGAATTGCAAATATTCAGCCAATGATCAGCTCCAGGGTGATCAAAGAAGGTTTAAAGGCACCTGTGAGTACTGTAACAAGTAGAAGTCTGTGTTACTGAGCTATGGACAAGAAACCCCACAAAGTCCCATTGCTGAAATAACAATGTGCTGAAGATGTTACAGTTTACCAAAGAAACACATTGACTGGCCTAAAGAGAAATGGAGATTGTTCTTTTTTGTTCTAGGGGCCATAGACAGTTTGTCAAATGCAGAGCTCTCAAGTTGAGATACGTCCAGGACTTATTTTCTGCCGAATCTCCTCCTCTCCTCTCCTCTGCAGGTCATAGCAGTGAAATGTTTCAGAATGTCATGCATTAGCATGAGAGTTTGAGTTGAGTCATGCCAAATGCAGGAGACCTGACAGGACCGCTTTTAAGCGTGAGTCTCACTCTGAATGAGTGAGACTTGAGAGCTCTGCAAATGACCCCAAAAACTGAATCCAAGCTACAGTACACTGTGAAGACAGTGAACCATGATGGGCCAAGCATCATGATATGGTGATGTTTCTCATACTGTAGTGTCAGAATCAGAATAGCTTTTATTCACCAAGTATCCACAAGAATACAAGGAATTTGACTTTGGCTTGAGCTGCATTCTCTCTGTACGGCGTGTATAAATAAACACTAAACACTGAATAATTCAATAAAATATGCAAATGAAATGTGCAAGAACAATAAAATGTGCAATAAGAGAAAAAAATGTGTGAAACAAACAGATTAAAGTGAAATTGTACATGAGGTACATGAATGAGCGAGTTTTATGGCAGGTTAAATTGCTCCTCAGTGTGATGGCCTGTGGACAGAAACTGTTCCTGTGTCTGGTTGTTTGGACGTACAGCGCTCTGTAATGTCAACCAGAGGTGAGGAGTTTAAATAAACACAGTGTGTCCAGGGTGTGAGGGGTCTGCAGAGATGTTACCATCTCACTTCCTGGTCCTGGACCGGTATAAGTCCTGGATGGAGGGCAGGCTGGATCTGTTGATTTTTTTTTTTTTTCTGCAGACCTGACAGTCCGCTGAAGTCTGTGCCTGTCATGTTTGGAGGTAGAGAGAAACCAAACAGAGATGGAGATGCACAGGACAGACTGGATGATAGATGTGTAGAAGATGAGCAGTTCCTGGGGCAGGTTGAACTTCCTTAGCTCTCTGAGGAACTACATCCTCTGCTGTGCCTTTTTCCTGATGGAGTCTATGTGGGAGGTCCACTTCAGATCACGGGAGATGGTGGATCCCAGGAACCAGAAAGTGTCCACAGTAGGCACAGTGTTGTTGAGGATGGAGGTGGGTGTGTGGGGGGGTGATGGTGGGTTCCTGCTGAAGTCTGCTATCATCTCCACAGTCTTGAGCGGGTTCAGCTCCAGGTTGTTCTGACCACAACAGAGGACCAACTGTTCCACCTCCTGTCTGTATGCAGCCTCATCACCATTCTGGATGAGTCCAGTGATGGTGGTGTCATCCGCAAACTTCAGGAGTTTAAAAGAGGGGTTCCCTGAGGTGCAGTTGCTTCTATAGAGGGAGAGGAGCAGTGGGGAGAGCACACACCCTTGAGGGGCAGCAGTGCTGATTGTATGTGTGCTGGATGTGATGCTCCCCAGTCTCACCTGCTGTGTCCTGTCCGTCAAAAAGCTGGAGATCCACTGACAGGTGGGAGCTGGTACAGAGAACTTGAAGAGTTTTTTGTGGACAATGTCAGGAATGATGGTGTTGAACACAGAGCTGAAGTCTATGAGCAGGATCTCATGTACTTCTCTGCAGAGTCCAGGTGCTGTAGGATGTAATGCAGACCCATGTTGACTGCATCCTCCACTGATCTGTGATGATGAATATCATCAGTGCATATGCCTCACAGGTAGTTTGTGAGATGAAGGAGAAAGAAAATTTCTGGAGTGAGTTAGATGAAGTGGTGGAGAGTGTGCCCAAGCATGAAAGAGTGGTAATAGGAGTGGAATTCAGTGGGCATATTGGCGAAGGGAACAGAGGTGATGAGGAAGTAATGGGTAAATATGGTATCAAGAACAGGAATGTGGAATGACAGATGGTGGTTGATTTTGCAAAAAGAATGGAAATGGTAAATACCTACTTTAGAAAAAGGGGGGAGCACAGAGTAACATATTAGTGTGGAGGAAGGTGCACACAGGTGGACTACATTCTTTGTCGGAGATGCAAGCTAAAACAAATCGAGAGACTTTAAGTTGGTGGCAGGAGAGTGTGTAGTTAGACACCACAGGATGGCGATTTGTAGGATGACTTTAGAGGTAAAGAAGAAGAAGAGAGTGAAAATTAAACAAAGGGTCATATGGTGGAAGCTGAAGGAGGAAGACTGTTGTGTGAAATTTAGTGAGCAAGTGAGAGAGGCACTGGATGGAGGGGAAGCAGTTTTGGATAACTGGAAAAGTACTGCAGATGTGGTGAGGGAGACAACTAGGACGATACTGGGTGTGACATCTGGACAGCGGAAGGAAGAAAAGGAGACTTGATGGTGGAACGAAGATGTCCAGGAAAGCATATGGAGAAAGAGGTTGGCGAAAAAGAATTAGGATAGTCAGAGAGATGAATAAAGTAGACAGGAGTACAAGGAGACGCAGCGTAAGGCCAGTGATGCCGGTAACATGTTATTTGTAAAAGTACTTTGTAACACATTACTCTAATCTGAACACTTTTTCAGTAACGAGTAATCTAAAGCGTTAATCTTTCCAAATCAGTAATCAGATTAAAGTTACTTCTCCAAGTCTTTACAAAGACATTTAATGCTTTTTTTCTTTCAAACTCTGTGCAGTTCCATGTGGATGTCGGACTCTGTAGTTTCTCTGGGCCCCTCCCCAATCGGACCGGGAGTGACATGTTTAGCCGCATGTTCTCCTTGAATTGCTGGCTGTCTGAGTGGTGTCCAAAAAATGAGGTGGGCTTCATAGATAATTGGCAAAGCTTCTGGGGAAAACCTGGTCTTGTTAGGAGAGACGGCATCCATCCCACTTTGGATGGAGCAGCTCTCATTTCTAGAAATCTGGCCAATTTTCTTAAATCCTCCAAACCGTGACTATCCAGGGTTGGGACCAGGAAGCAGAGTTGTAGTCTTACACGTCTCTCTGCAGCTTCTCTCCCCCTGCCATCCCCTCATTACCCCATCCCCATAGAGACGGTGCCTGCTCCCAGACCACCAACAACCAGCAAAAATCTATTTAAGCATAAAAATTCAAAAAGAAAAAATAATATAGCACCTTCAACTGCACCACAGACTAAAACAGTTAAATGTGGTCTATTAAACATTGGGTCTCTCTCTTCTAAGTCCCTGTTAGTAAATGATATAATAATTGATCAACATATTGATTTATTCTGCCTTACAGAAACCTGGTTACAGCAGGATGAATATGTTAGTTTAAATGAGTCAACTCCCCCGAGTCACACTAACTGCCAGAATGCTCGTAGCACGGGCCGAGGCGGAGGATTAGCAGCAATCTTCCATTCCAGCTTATTAATTAATCAAAAACCCAGACAGAGCTTTAATTCATTTGAAAGCTTGACTCTTAGTCTTGTCCATCCAAATTGGAAGTCCCAAAAACCAGTTTTATTTGTTATTATCTATCGTCCACCTGGTCGTTACTGTGAGTTTCTCTGTGAATTTTCAGACCTTTTGTCTGACTTAGTGCTTAGCTCAGATAAGATAATTATAGTGGGCGATTTTAACATCCACACAGATGCTGAGAATGACAGCCTCAGTACTGCATTTAATCTATTATTAGACTCAATTGGCTTTGCTCAAAATGTAAATGAGTCCACCCACCACTTTAATCATATCTTAGATCTTGTTCTGACTTATGGTATGGAAATTGAAGACTTAACAGTATTCCCTGAAAACTCCCTTCTCTCTGATCATTTATATTTATTTATATAATAACATTTACATTTACTCTGATGGACTACCCAGCAGTGGGGAATAAGTTTCATTACACTAGAAGTCTTTCAGAAAGCACTGTAACTAGGTTTAAGGATATGATTCCTTCTTTATGTTCTCTAATGCCATATACCAACACAGTGCAGAGTAGCTACCTAAACTCTGTAAGCGAGATAGAGTATCTCGTCAATAGTTTTACATCCTCATTGAAGACAACTTTGGATGCTGTAGCTCCTCTAAAAAAGAGAGCTTTAAATCAGAAGTGCCTGACTCCGTGGTATAACTCACAAACTCGTAGCTTAAAGCAGATAACCCGTAAGTTGGAGAGGAAATGGCGTCTCACTAATTTAGAAGATCTTCACTTAGCCTGGAAAAAGAGTCTGTTGCTCTATAAAAAAGCCCTCCGTAAAGCTAGGACATCTTTCTACTCATCACTAATTGAAGAAAATAAGAACAACCCCAGGTTTCTTTTCAGCACTGTAGCCAGGCTGACAAAGAGTCAGAGCTCTATTGAGCTGAGTATTCCATTAACTTTAACTAGTAATGACTTCATGACTTTCTTTGCTAACAAAATTTTAACTATTAGAGAAAAAATTACTCATAACCATCCCAAAGACGTATCGTTATCTTTGGCTGCTTTCAGTGATGCTGGTATTTGGTTAGACTCTTTCTCTCCGATTGTTCTGTCTGAGTTATTTTCATTAGTTACTTCATCCAAACCATCAACATGTTTATTAGACCCCATTCCTACCAGGCTGCTCAAGGAAGCCCTACCATTATTTAATGCTTTGATCTTAAATATGATCAATCTATCTTTGTTAGTTGGCTATGTACCACAGGCTTTTAAGGTGGCAGTAATTAAACCATTACTTAAAAAGCCATCACTTGACCCAGCTATCTTAGCTAATTATAGGCCAATCTCCAACCTTCCTTTTCTCTCAAAAATTCTTGAAAGGGTAGTTGTAAAACAGCTAACTGATCATCTGCAGAGGAATGGTCTATTTGAAGAGTTTCAGTCAGGTTTTAGAATTCATCATAGTACAGAAATGGCATTAGTGAAGGTTACAAATGATCTTCTTATGGCCTCGGACAGTGGACTCATCTCTGTGCTTGTTCTGTTAGACCTCAGTGCTGCTTTTGATAGAGATTAGAGCATGCCATAGGTATTAAAGGCACTGAGTTGCGGTGGTTTGAATCATATTTGTCTAATAGATTACAATTTGTTCATGTAAATGGGGAATCTTCTTCACAGACTAAAGTTAATTATGGAGTTCCACAAGGTTCTGTGCTAGGACCAATTTTATTCACTTTATACATGCTTCCCTTAGGCAGTATTATTAGACGGTATTGCTTAAATTTTCATTGTTACGCAGATGATACCCAGCTTTATCTATCCATGAAGCCAGAGGACACACACCAATTAGCTAAACTGCAGGATTGTCTTACAGACATAAAGACATGGATGACCTCTAATTTCCTGCTTTTAAACTCAGATAAAACTGAAGTTATTGTACTTGGCCCCACAAATCTTAGAAACATGGTGTCTAACCAGATCCTTACTCTGGATGGCATTACCCTGACCTCTAGTAATACTGTGAGAAATCTGGAGTCATTTTTGATCAGGATATGTCATTCAAAGCGCATATTAAACAAATATGTAGGACTGCTTTTTTGCATTTATGCAATATCTCTAAAATCAGAAAGGTCTTGTCTCAGAGTGATGCTGAAAAACTAATTCATGCATTTATTTCCTCTAGGCTGGACTATTGTAATTCATTATCAGGTTGTCCTAAAAGTTCCCTAAAAAGCCTTCAGTTAATTCAAAATGCTGCAGCTAGAGTACTGACGGGGACTAGAAGGAGAGAGCATATCTCACCCATATTGGCCTCTCTTCATTGGCTTCCTGTTAATTCTAGAATAGAATTTAAAATTCTTCTTCTTACTTATAAGGTTTTGAATAATCAGGTCCCATCTTATCTTAGGGACCTCGTAGTACCATATCACCCCAATAGAGCGCTTCGCTCTCAGACTGCAGGCTTACTTGTAGTTCCTAGGGTTTGTAAGAGTAGAATGGGAGGCAGAGCCTTCAGCTTTCAGGCTCCTCTCCTGTGGAACCAGCTCCCAATTCAGATCAGGGAGACAGACACCCTCTCTACTTTTAAGATTAGGCTTAAAACTTTCCTTTTTGCTAAAGCTTATAGTTAGGGCTGGATCAGGTGACCCTGAACCATCCCTTAATTATGCTGCTATAGACGTAGACTGCTGGGGGGTTCCCATGATGCACTGTTTCTTTCTCTTTTTGCTCTGTATGCACCACTCTGCATTTAATCATTAGTGATCGATCTCTGCTCCCCTCCACAGCATGTCTTTTTCCTGGTTCTCTCCCTCAGCCCCAACCAGTCCCAGCAGAAGACTGCCCCTCCCTGAGCCTGGTTCTGCTGGAGGTTTCTTCCTGTTAAAAGGGAGTTTTTCCTTCCCACTGTAGCCAAGTGCTTGCTCACAGGGGGTCGTTTTGACCGTTGGGGTTTTACATAATTATTGTATGGCCTTGCCTTACAATATAAAGCGCCTTGGGGCAACTGTTTGTTGTGATTTGGCGCTATATAAAAAAAAAATTGACTGATTGATTGATTGATATGCCGTGCACGCGCAACACATGCGAGATAGGGTTATGACTACAAAACGTTTTTCAAAACTTTAATTTTCCTGATGTTGCATTTGATGAACTTTTACCCATAGTTCACTTTTTTGAAGTTTATTTCATTGGATCATGAGAAAACCTCCCGCACCTAGCTCCGCATCACTTTTAAAAAATACGAGTATACACAATACTATTTAAAATAACGTAACAAGAAAAGAATTAAGAAGTATCAAGAAATAACAAGAAAATATATACAAAATAAATTTGCAATTTGATGGTAAGAAAATTGACAGTAAGGAGTACCAAGTTGTGTGCTTGAAAAATGACAGAAGAACATTACAACTTGGCATTTTGGCAAGTGACAGTGGAACTACTGCAGACATATATATATATATATATATATATATATATATATATATATATATATATATATATATATCACTACAGGACCTGCTTGATGAGTACAGTGCATGGAACAGTATTCAGATGATCATCTCTGACACAACAACAGTCAATACTGGTCACAAAAATGGTGTTGTAGACAGGCTTCAGAGAACATTTCGAGACAAGGGATTCAGTGAACCTCAATACATCGGCTGCCAGCACCACATTCTTGATCTTGTTCTGCGACATGTGTTGGATTTCTTTTTTCCTATATGGTCACGGTCACCTAACATTAACTGCGAGTTTAATGATGAGATTTTGGAACAGTATGATTTGCAAAATGCATACATGGGCACAGAAGTGATACCAGAGTATGAGAACCTTGGCTAGAGAGATGATTTTAAATTCCTTTTTGAGCTTTGTGAAGCATGCAAGTTTTACAAAACGGAGGAAAAATGGTCTCGCATCAAATGGCACAAGCTGCCATCACTTCACAGGGCCAGGTAGAACTCATGAGGAATTTTTGCACTTATTGCATTTTTCCTTCTTACAAATTGGCGAGAACAGCTGAGGGTAACTTGCGATTTCATTGCAACTACATGGTCGCTGGCCTGGTTTTATAACAAACACTATTCAGAGACAGATTATGAAGACCTGCTGTCAGCAATATCCAAACTTAAGTGTCCCAAAGCTATGAAATGCTTCTCTACTCACTGGAAAAAGGAACCATCTACTTGCAAAACAGACAAATATCTTAACAGCAAATTTATTAACACTAATACACAAATCTGAAACACTATTAAAAACACTACAAATGCTATATGTACTCGTTTTCATGTATTCCTCATGTGTATTGTATGTAAAACTGACATGTTATAATAGAGTGTTTGAGCCGCGAGGTGTTTTAATGTAAAATATGAAACTGTCTTAGGTGCAGGAGGTTTTTTCAAGATCTGGCAAAACCAAAGTCATTTTTGTGAGTTTTAGGTAAAAGTTCATCATTTATAACCCCAGGCTAATAAATTTGAGATTTGTCATAACCCTAGTGCGCGATTCGTTCATAATACACCCATAATACTGCCGTGATAATCTCAATGTGTCTGATCAGTTTCCTCACTACATACGTTATATAACCGTGATTGTTCATCATATATTCGCTATATATTATTAATATATCCATAATTCATACTGGGACATTTGTCATTTTTGGCCATTTTTGTTGCGGACGACAACGAACGCCCGCAATTTGTATACTCAATTCATGCGCAATTAATCCTCTCCCCAGTAGGAAAGGGCCCTTACATTGCGTGTTTGTGGATTTAGAGAAAGCTTATGACAGGGTGCCAAGAGTTGTGGTGTTGCATGAGGAATTCTGGAGTGGCAGAGAAGTATGTGAAGGTAGTGACGGACATGTAGAAGGATAGTGTGACAGCAGTGAGATGTGCAGTAGGAATGACAGACTCATTCAAGGTGGAGGTGGTATTACACCAAGGATCAGCTCGGAGTACTTTCTTGTTTGCAATGGTGATGGACAGGTTGACGGATGAGATCAGACTGGAGTCTCCATGAACTATGATGTTTGCAGATGACATTGTGATCTGGAGTGAGAGTAGAGAGTAAGTTGAGTCTCACCTGGAAATGTGGAGATATGCTGTGGAGGGGAAAGTCAGTAGGAACAAGACTGAGTACATGTGTTTGTGAATGAGAGGGAGCCCAGTGGAATAGTGTGATTATGAGGAGTAGAAGTGATGAAAGTAGATGAATTTAAATATTTGGGGTCAACTGTCCAAAGTAATGGAGAGTGTGGTAGAGAGGTGAAGGCAAGACACTGCAGGCAGGGTGGAGGAAGGTGGCATGAGTGATTTGTGACTGAAGAATATCTGCATGATTGAAGAGGAAGGTTTACAAGACAGTAGTGAGGCTAGTTATGTTGTACGACTTAGAGACAATGGGCCTCATGTATCAATGTTGCGCACATGTGGCGTAAATTTACGGTGTAAATTTGAAGTACACCAAAGTTGCCGTGACATGTATCAAGCAGTGTGCACCTGCACATTTCTGGTGTACGCCTGACGTGACCTTGATAAATGCGGCGGGTGAAAACAATCGTAATTATAATGAACACGCCCATAAATATTCAGACTCTGCTTCAGACACACCCTCATTTTACGACATGGAAGCCAGGAACACGGCAAAGAAAAAGAACTCCACCAATCACGACGCGTGCCAATAGAGCGTCAAAAGCGGCCATCGTATTAATTGTTTTGTAGTATAATCAAAAAAGTGTTACAGTGGTCCCTCGTTTATCGCGGGAGTTACGTTCTAAAAATAGCCCGCGATAAGCGAAATCCGTGAAGTAGCTAGTCAGCGTTATTTTTTTACAATTATTATAGATGTTTTAAAGCTGTAAAACCCCTCACTACACAGTTTATACACTTTACTCAATCAGGCATGAACATTTTCTCACTTTTCTCTCGTGTGTAAACACTCTCAAAGTTCAAACCTTAGTAGAAAAATAAGACCAAACTGTTTTCAGGCCCAAACATTTGTTTGAGAAATAAAAATAGAACGTTTTCCTATAAATAATTATGATGGCTTTAAGAACTAACGAATTTCAATTTTAACGATCGACGTACGAGGTTGGACACATACGAAATTATTAATAGTGACTGACCAGAATTTCACAGTTCCTCTGATCGCGCCTCTTCGTCCTGACGCCGTGCCTTTTTCCACTGAGTCAAACCTCGCCGCAGGTGTCTTTTTCCGAGTGAAGAACACAGTTATGGGTAGTTGTTGGCGCTCTTTTTTCTTCTGGGCGAGAAGATTCTTATAAACAGACACGCAGAACACAGAACACTGTAAAAAACAAAAAGCATGCAAAATTGGACTAAAAACCGCGTTATAGCGAGGGACCACTGTATTCTCTTTTCACATGTCAAGAATTATTGACATGTGAAATGTGGATATTTGCTAGCTCAGTTAAGAAGACACACCTAATTTTTCAGATTTCTTTATTTTTAAAATGTATTTCTTTATTTATTTTATTGTAACAAACGAATGGAGAAGACAAAACCTGATTGCAGCACGGGCGAAGGGAATGAGAACACTACAATTGTAATTATCAATTCCATTGTCTAAAACGGTCACACCACATAAAGTTAAGCTCAGCGCTGCTCTGGTTCCAGGCTCTGGAGAAAAAGGCGAGCAGCGCTTTCTTTGCGGTCAGCGCTGTGGCCACGGATCGTGCTCGATAGACCAACAATCCCGCAAAAGCGGTATTTGTATTAATTATTATGTGGTATAATCAAGAAAGTGTTATTTATGTAACATATGCATTGATTTGTATAATGGCACTGTTTATCATGTTGATCATTTTCATTTTTATGTGGATTCCAGTGCTGGATCATTTTGGTGTATAATTTACACCACCTCTCGACCTGGTGTATATTTTCAGTGCACCGTACACCAACAACCACATTGATAAATGCCAAGTAGCGCAGCCATTTTGGCGTACACCCCATATACGCTCAAATATCGCCATACGCAACGTGGATACATGAGGCCCAATGGCACTGTCTCTAAGGCAAAAGACAGGAGGCAGAGCTGGAGGTGGCAAAGCTGAAGATGTTGTGATTCTCTTTGGGAGTGATGATAATGGACAGGATTAGGAATGAACATATCAGAGGTACAGCTCAGGTGGGACGGTTTGGAGACAAAGTGAGAGAGGTGACACTGAGATGGTTTGGACATGTACAGAGGAGGGACCCAGGGTATATAGGGAGAAGGATGCTGAGGATGGAGCCACCAGGCAGGAGGAGAAGAGGGAGGCCAAAGAGGAGGTTTATGGATGTGCTGAGGGAGGACGTGCAGGTGGTTGGTGTGACAGAGGACAGGGTGAGATGGAAACAATTGATCTGCTGTGGCGCCCCCCTAAGGCCCCATAAAAAAACAAAGACATTAGTTTGTCGTCCTTGCCATCAGAAAAAAGTCATGAGGGAGGACAGATTTTTTTTTTTTTTTTTTTTTTGCTTTGTCTGATACAAGACAGAAGGATTTTCGTCAGGAGGAAATGTGAAATTTCAGCTACAATTTGCCAGAAGGCACACAGAATAAAATGTGTCAGAGCTACAACTCCCTGAGGAAAAACTCACCTTAAAGCATGTGTAGTCAGCATCCAAGCAGCCTCCATTGTGCAGTGTACCACATGGATACTAGCTGCAAATATCAGTCATGGTCACCTCGGCTTCAGCTTCGTGGCTTTATCAATAATTGTTGTCGTGTGTGTGGCTGTCAATGACAGCAAGTAAGTTTTGTGCCTGACTTAGTAAGCTTTGGCAGTCTTCGGCTAAAGCATACTCGCCACCTAGCGGGTGTGCTGGTTCTTGCAACAGCTGTATCGCCATCAGTGAAATTTGCCAAAATAAAAAACAAGAGCAATCCGATATTTCTGATGTCCACAAATCCGGATCCAGATCGCCTCTAAAATTCAGTGGAGTCTTCTATGCCCTAATATCTATCTGTGGTGAAAATTTTGTGAGAATCCGTGACATAATCCTTAAATGCCTATAAAGTGAAATCCTGAGCCAGAATCCGGATCCAGATCACTTCCAAAATTCAGTGGAGTCTTCCGTGCCCTAATATGTGTCTGTGGTGAAAGTTTCGTCAAAGTCTGTGCAGTAGTTTTGACATAAGCCTGGTAACAGATAGATAGACAAATAAATAGATAAATGCAGATAATTTTATTACGTCCTTGGCGGATGTAATAAATTGATGTGGGTTTATTTCGGCATGTGGGCGGGAATGATAAACTAATGTTTTTGTTGTTGTTTTTTAATGGGACATAACAGGAGCAGCTGAAAGAAGATATTAAAGGGTTCATTTACTTATTCACACCATCACCAGCTTTCATATTTTTATTTATTTTAATTCAATTACTTTTTACTGTTAGTTTAAAGGCATCATTTTATACATTTTAATATGAAAAGCCTGATTTATTGTTTGTTTGTTTTTTATTTGTTTTTTTGTTTTGTTTTTGGCATAAAAATGTCAAATGTCTAAAAGCTCAAAGGTCCAAAATGCTTTTCACAGCACTGCTCGTCTGTTTCTGTGTCCGTGTCTACTTTTGCCTGTGTCTGGCTCTGTTTGTGTCTGTCTGTCTCTCTGTGTGTGTTTGTGTGTGTGTTGTGGTATTAAAGAGTTTTGTGTGTCTCTCTCAGCTGCTGAAGCCCCGTGTGAGGGTCAAAGGTAAACCAGCAGCAGCGGTCTAACTGTGTATGTGCTCGTGTCTGTGTTCCTGCTAGATGCATCTGTGGGTCCAACTCTGGCACTTGATCCCAAAACTCAGATTTGGTCTTTTTGGTGGTGTAGTTGTCTTGCAGCAGCAGCTCCTTAGACCGTGTGTGATGTCACAGTGTTATGTGTCTCGCTGCCTTCAGTGGACACACTGAGTCCAAACCAGTTAGAGCTGATCCAGATCAGGAGAGCTTGGCTGTGGTTGAGCTGTAGTTGAAAGCCAGGTGAACCTGGTATCAAGCCGCCAGTTTGCCTCAAATCAGTCTGAATTTCAAGCCACTTCCTCCTGTTCATCCATAACCAGTGTTAAACCAGTATAAACCCTTTTTGACATCATGCCGACGCCTTTGGGGTCTTTCCAGCAGTCTGTCGCTGCTTTTAGACCAGAGAAGTGTTATTTGCAAAGGTTTGGGCACGCCTGGGGAAAGTAAAATTCATTCATTAGTTTTCTGAGCTGGGGGAGTGTCAGTAAATTCAACTTTCTTTATTAAAAAATGGTGTAAAATAAAAACACAATCTAAGATGAATAAAAGCAGTGTATCCTGTTGTTGAACTTTCCTTAAATAAATAAATAATAAAAAAATAAATAGTAAATCATAGTTGTATCAGTGTTCTTGTCTAAAGACAGAAAACACTGATGTGTTGTATTAAATTCAGTGAGTCCTTTTATTTTGCTTTAGATTTGTATTTAATTGGCATAAACTGTGAGCTTAAAGAGTAACGATGTTTGCATCACTTCACAGCAACAGTATGTTAATTAACATTAATACAGGAATACAAATTACCTAAGAGGTAATTGTGTGTAGTAACCATTTATTAATGGTGTTAGCAAAGTTACTGCATTACTTAATGCAGTAGCTAGCATTACCTAGCAGTTAATAAAGATTTAACTTGTGTGTAGTAACCATTTATTAATGGTGTTAGCAAAGTTATTATTTAATAACTATTTAATAATTTATAAAGATAATGTTAACGTTAGTTAATACAGTGAAGAGCATTATGTGAAAATTGATTCAGAGTTGATTGTGTTGTAAGCACTTATTAATGGTCTTACTCATTCAGAAATGATTTAATCATTTATCATTGTGCTTTTAACATTACTTAATGCAATAGCTAGCATTACCTAGCAGTTAATAAAGATTTAACTTGTGTGTAGTAACCATTTATTAATGGCATTAATGAAGTTTTTAATTATACATTATTTATGATTAAATAATGTATAAAATATACTGTTAACATTAAAACAACGAGCATTACCTAACAGCTGGTTAAGCATAAACTAATTTCCATTTATTTTTATTTATATAGCACCAAATCACATCAACGCTGCCTCAAGCCGCTTCATATGAGAAAGGTCTAACCTTACCAACCCCCCTCAATAAACTAATGGTGTTAATAGGGCACCGCAGTCTCATTTGAACCCTGCATGATATTGTGGGATTTGACCACTTGTGGGAGCAGCCGGTCCTGTTTGTGCTAATATACAGTATACACAGCATAACTTCTCATAGAAAATGGTGTACTGCATCGCTTTTGATGCTTTCAGAAGCGATTGTGGTGTTAAAACTCAAATTCAGTTTATTAGTAGTTGCAAATGTACCAGAGACGATACTGGAATTTATCGGTTATCTGTAACTTCCAATACATTTTTGGGTGGTTTATCGTTTTATCTTTATCAAAGATAACTTTTCAGTTATCTGATTATCTGTTATCGAAGTTCATTTTTTGGTTATTGGTGCCCACCACTGGTAATTTGCCCAAACACTCAGAGAAAATGCCGTGTTTTTTCCCCCCAGAAGTAGAGAAATTACATCATGGGTGATTCTTAGACTATGGGCACTTATGTCCTTTGATCATATTGTATGAAAAACAGAAAAAAGGGGAAATTTCACACTTTTATAGTTATCTTTACAATGAAAGTGTGTTAAGAAATTTGTTCTAGTAGTCTATGATGACTTTTTCACCTTTTTTCAGCATCATTATATGCAAATATTGCCGTTTTGTGCTTGTCCCACACCCAGACTTTTGATCTTCAATGATAAAAATGAATGGTAAAGAAACGTTTTTTCTAATGTTTTAAAATATCTCTGAATAAAATATCAGTAAAATAATCAAAACATGATTGGGGTATTCAATGTCATACAACTGTTGTGATTTTTTTTAAACAAAATGTAGTTGTCCCACACTATTGCCGTAATTTCCACCACAACACTGTAATGTCCCTAAACAGTTTGTATGAAAGATTGTTTGGGTAGTTTCTATGGAGATAAACAGTGACATCAGAGCACATGTATATAGCGCCAAATCACAACAAACAGTTGCCCCAAGGCGGTTTACATTGTAAGGCAATGGTGTGGTGGAAATTACATTTACAAGGCCAATAGTGCCCGTAGTTAAAGAATCACCCTCATATGTGTCATATTTTAACCCTTTAGCACCCGCCATCAAACAAGACTGCAGTACCCAATAACTACTTATTACTGGTAAAGATTGCGATACGTGGACACACTCCCATTTCTTCATGTGGAGACTTGCTTGTTCCTGGGTGTAGATATTGAATAATTTATACTCCAACCAATAAATTATTGCTTGTTATACTGTATAACCGTCATGTAGCCATAATGAGGCATTTATTCGCAACCAAACCTCTGTCAACAACCAAACTGCTATGAAATATTAGTGAAGCATTTCCTACTGTAACTCTGTGCTTTATGACAGTGTAATAATTACTAAACACATTAGTTAGACTTTATTTAGACTCTTACTTAATGGCTATTTACTGCATTTTCTAATGTTGATTTAAGTGTCCTGATTTTAAAGTGGCTCTCTGTTGGGTTTAAATTTAAGCTCTTATTTCTCTTCTCTCAGTTCCAAAAGATTTTTGATCCAGATCAAAGTTGATGAAGTGGCTGAATGTCTGTAATTTATAAGGACTGTATGACAATGAGTACAATTTAGAAGGATTAGAAGAGAATCGAATAATGGCTCTGTTTGGGTGTGGCAATATTTAAAGATAAAGATCAATTTTATTTATCCTGAAGGAAATTATTTTGCCAGAGTACAGAGACAGTAAACAATAGTGAGTTAAACACTTAGTTTCAGAAAGTGTTGATATTAAATAAGAATCAATCCAATTTTTTTTATCTAATTTTTGTTTTTTGTTTTTCTTTGTTGTTTTTACAATAAGTACACAGTGATTCTATGAGAATGAGGACTTTTTACAAGGATTAGATGGGAATGAGGAGTGCTTAGAATGAGACTGGGCAATATTCAGAAGGAATATGATCCCTCTGTTCTATGACTCTTGACCTTGTGACCTCAAAGGGTCAGAGTGTAAGTTACCACACAGGATGTGACAGAAGTGTCCAGGCGTGTCCAAACCCGTCTGTGTAACTCTGTGTCCTTTCTGTGTCTGTGATTTAGATAGAAAACATCAGTTTGTCACAATCTACCAAATGTAAGAAACTAATCTTCTGTTTTCTTCCTTTTTTCTCTTTTCCTGACACCTCCTTCATCTCACTTGAACTCACACATTTTTATTTCCCTCCCCTCACGACCCTGTGCCTGTCTTCACCTCTGACTCCACCCCCCGGTTATCCTGACCCACCCCTATTAACACATCCTGTGTACTGCTGTTCTGCTTCCAGTCGCCATCTATCTGGGCATCAAAAAGCGGCCGAGCCCCGGACCCCCCGATGCGGCTGGGATGTGAGGGTGCGGAGCGCCCGCGACCCAGCCGAGGTCGTGCTAGCGCTGCGTGAGGCGGCCCAGGGCTGCGGCTGTCAGGTCCACCTGGCCGGGCCTTTCCTGCTGTCCTGCACTCACGGAGCGGCCGGCGCCCGCGTGGCCTTTGAGGCCGAGGTCTGCCAGCTGCCCAGTGGGCTGGCCCAAAGCAGCGGCGTGAGGTTCAAACGCCTGTGGGGGGCGCCTTTAGCCTTTAGAGACATCGCCACCAAAGTGTCCAAGTTACTGGAGCTCTGAGGGCGATAGGAGGCGGGGCAGCAAACACAGGCTGACCAATGAGGACAGAGCCTCTTCTTCATCTCTTAGCTCAACCTCATCCCATGCGGCGAGTGATGCCCCGCCTCCGCTAAAGACCCTCTGCTTCACAGGCCGCTGTCGGCAAGCTGGAGATGACCCTTGACCTTGGAGCTGTTAGTGACCTATGATGAACCCTGTTACATCACACCCCTCCTCCACTTTATGTGAGCCCATGCAGGTTTTTTCTAATTTCAGATTGCTTCGTGATGAGGATAGCGTGGATTAATAATGTTTTCCATATTGTTTCATATTTTATTCCTTTTTTAAAAGCTGCTATTTAAAGACATTTTTATCTTTTTGTCTGTTAGGTTTGTTTTCTTGAATGCTTTTAAAGCAAGCAGAACACTGACCTCTGCTGGTGCATGTCATAACAGGTTTGAGAAGCAAGGGTGCAGTTTCAGCTCCAGCCTTTAGATGGAGACATGCAGAAATGCAAAAACTTGTTCAGGTCGCAACCTTTCTGCCCATCTTTCTTTTTTTCTGTCTCTCTGTGTCACTTACGTTGCTGCAGACTGCCTGCTGGACACAGACATGCTGCCTAATGTGGTTAAACCACCTGGTTCTGATGTATTCCGTTGGGTTGTGGGAATTCCCTGTGGATCCGTCGATATTATTGCAGGAGAACAGTGAAGTGCTTTCCTGTGCTGGAGAAGGTGCACAGCTTCATTGGTTGACCCACTGAGACATCTCAGCAGTGGGTCCTCATCCTGTTCCTCGTCTGGAACGGTTTATATGGGGTCATGAGGTTGCTGGACTGAGCTGTTATCTTTGCAGAAGGTGGAAGGTCCAGGTCTTTAGGATCCTGGTGTTTCCCGTTGTAATGTATAGCTGTGAGACTTAAATACTACCTGGTGGTCTAAGGCAACAACTGATGTCTTTGGTACTGGATCATCCTTGGGTACCACTGGAATGACTTGGGGAGACTAAAATGACTTGGATTGTGAGGAACATCAGCTGCAGTTTTACCTAGTTGCACCAGTTAGATGGTCTGGCTGCCTATTTGTCATCCAGGACCCGAGGCAGATCTGGAGTGTGGAGGATGCAGCGACGTGTACGGCCCCAGACCTGTCCTAGTTAGACGGAAGCCAATCACCAAGACCGTAACAGTCATTTACCGCAAACCCACTTCAAATTCTCATACAGTTGTCTCGGTTATTCTGACTGGCTGAGGTTTTAATGAGGTCGACCAAGAAAACTGTGCGTCTTATCCAGCGTCCTAAAGCTCGGCGCTGTCCCCCGTGCCAGGCGTTGTGATTGTGGCAGAACACCAGCCTCAACTAATTTGGATATGTGTGAAAACGCAGCAAATTCTCACATCAGACTTCAGTTCAAAAGGACCCCTGTTTCCACATTTTCACGCCTCATGTAAAAGGTGCATCTGGTTCTTCTGAGGACTCTAAAGCTGACTATGTATTATCTCAGTGAATTCAGGCTGTGGAATGCAGCACATACACACAGACGTGGGCGAGTCGGACCATTTCTGAGCGGTGAAGCACGTATGAGCTCATCTGAAAACTCACAACTTAAAAACTAGTTCGTGATCAGTCATAAAAGACGTCAAACATGACACAGACTTACCTTTCTGACAAAACTCATTTTTAACTCAGCAGCTGTTCAGGTTATCATCATGTTGATCAAATTTTAAACCTCCAGTGGAGCCTTTGAGGGGCGCTAATGAGCTTTTAGGACATTTCTCCTCCTTCCTGTTTGTGGCCAGGTAATCTCAACGAGATTAAAGTGTTTCCAAGGCAACAGGGCCATCTTCTGTTAGACCCTTTTGATCCACCTCCATGTCGTTTATTTTTGTAATTGATTAATCTATCAGTTGTTTTTCAATTAATTAATGAATTATTCTAAGAAATTTTATTTATTGCTATTTTATTATTTGTTTATGTTTTCTGATGAGTTAATTGGGTAATTTCACACTAAATCATAACCATAAATTCTAACAATAAGTTTCAGCCTTGCATTGAAATATTTCACAAGTATTTATTTGACATTAAAAAAATCCCAACATAATAAAAGATATAAAGTGCTGAAAATGAAAAAGGCAGACATGGGGAGAAAAAAAAAATCATTGTACAGCTGTCCCTCGTTTATCGTGGGAGTTACGTTCTAAAAATAACCCGCAATAGGTGAAATCCGTGAAGTAGTCAGCGTTATTTTTTACAATTATTATAGATGTTTTAAGGCTGTAAAACCCCTCACTACACACTTTATACACTTTTCTCAGACAGACATTAACATTTTTCTCACTTTTCTCTCGTGTGTAAACACTCTCAAAGTTCAAACCTTAGTAGAAAAATAAAACCAACCTGTTTTCAGGCCCAAACATTTGTTTGAGAAATAAAAATAGAACATTTTCCTAAATAATTATGATGGCTTTTAGAACTAATGAATTTAATTTTAACGATCAACCTACGAGGTTGGATACATAAGAAATTATTAATAGTGACTGACCAGTATTTCACAGTTCGTCTGACCGCAACTAAGCGTCCTGGCGCCGCTCCGCTGTCTTGTCTTTTTCCACTGAGTGACACCTCGCTGCAGGTGTCTTTTTCCGAGTGAAGAACACAGTTATGGGTAGTTGTTGGTGCTCTTTTTTCTTCTGGGCGAGAAGAATCTTATAAACAGACACGCAGAACACAATGCGCGTGCTCTCCCTTCGTGGTGCCGCGACCGGCCTGCTTGATGAGGACGCAGAACACAATGCGCTGTTTAAAAAAAAAAAAAAAAAGCATGCAAAAATGGACTAAAAAAATCTGCGAAACTGCGAGGCCGCGAAAGGTGAACCGCGTTATTGCGAGGGACCACTGTACACAGCTTTGCTTTGTTCTGTGACACAAAAATAAAATTTTAACATTTTTCACAGGGCTGCAACTACCAATAATTTTAATTATCAGTTAACTTGGTGTTTGTTTTCTGGCTTAATCCATTTGTTGTTTGGTTCATGAAATCAATGTTCCTCAAAGCTCATGATGATGATGTCCTCAAAAATATTCAGTTTACTGTATGATAGGAGTTGAAGAAGCTGAAATCAGAGAATTTGGATATAAAAAGAATCAAAACAATTGATTACCAAGATAGCTGGTGATTGATTTAGCAATCGTTTAATATAGATTGTGTTCCAGCTGTACATGTTATGTGATTAAACGGTTAACATGACTGGTCTTTTAATGGTTAAATTGACTGGTAGGGTGACTGAACGGTGAATGTGATGATTCTGTTAAATTGGCGGGTCGGGAGCTGTGGTCTGTTTAAACTGTCTGAGTCCAACACACTTGGTTCCTTACCTGGTTTTAAAGGAAAATGATCCTGTGAAACTTAAAACGTCAAATAAGAGCTTTGCACTTTTCCAAAGGTCCACTGAGTGATTTTTTTTTTTTGTTGTTTATTCTCAGCGTCTTGTTGAGCTTTAGCATCAGGAAGAACAAAGATTTTAAAGTTTTTCACGTTGACTTTTTTTGCAGCCAATAATTTTGATGTTTTTAGGACTAGGGGTTGATATTGATAAGATTATATCAATATCGATGCCATTATCGATTCCACTTATGGATCCGATTCTTTATTGATTCCCTTATCGATAACTCCTGTGAATTTTCTCTGTACTAAAGGTAGGCTTTACAGGTCTTCTATGTCAACAGCATTTTATTGAGTCTTAAAGTAAATAAATATCAAATTGGTCACTGGATCCTTGATCACTGGACATAAATAGAAATAAACAAAATCTATAGTTTTTGTCAAAAACATTTCCTTTCAGACATTAATGGCACAAATTTAACTCCATAGACTGTGAGCTGAGCTCAGCTCTGCTGCACGTCAGCATCAGTGAAATTCATAAAGAATGCAGGACGTCTCATTTTGGGAGGGAAAAAAACATTTTGGTCAATTGTCGTTTGTTGTCTGTATTACATTTGGAAAGAGGTGTTATTTGATTTAAAACTGCAATTCGCTTTGAAGTTATAAATTCCGGCTGGACTCTAACTTGACTTGGCAGAGAGCCGCGCAACATTTGGAGCTGTGCCAAAGGAACGGAGGACGATTCTTGTTTCTTTCCTGCAACAAGACAGGAGTCCCACACAATCCACACAAAAGTGACTCACGATTGACACGTTTTAATAGCTTTGAGAGGGGTTAAGAAGTGGACATGCCGCTTCTGAAAAGCAGCGAATCAGAGAACCAAAGAAGCAGTGGATCGGAGCACTGCTTCGTTGGTTCAAGCTTCAAAGCGGAGCTGTTACAGAAGGAGTTGATTACAGAGCCGCTGCACGGTCTACAGTCAATGTAGAGAAATGATCATTTTCTCGACAAACACCCTCAAAAACAACGGCCGCTCTGAAGGACCGATAAGGGAATTGTTACGCAAACAGGCTATTGATATCGGTGGATTGAATCATTTCTTAACGATTCTCCAAAAGAACCGGTTCTTGATACCCAACCCTATTTAGGACAGATTCAGACAGCCGTGTTTTTTTTTTTGTTGTTGTTGTTGTTTTTTTGGGGTGGTGGGGGTTTCTACATTTGGTTTTTAGGTAAAATAATTGAGGCATTTTTTCGCACCCTGTGGTTGAGATTGCATGGTGGTAACACCACAAACCTGTTCTGTTGCTAAGCGGACCACACTGCAGTGAAAACCTCTGATGACTAATCAGGCTGCAGTGCTGCTGAGCCTCTTAGCCAATCAGATGCCAGCGTCAGCAAGCTGCTGCATGATGTCACACGTTCTCAGAGTTAATGTGGATGTGACCTTGAATGATCTCTGTTTTTCCACAGAACAAAACCCGACACTCAAAATCCAAACAGAATTTTTTCATTTTGAAACCTCTGAATACGAACAAATTTTCACATTTGTTGCCTTTGTGCTTTGTCTTTAGTTTTGAGCGTTGCAGGGCTTCACTCTCTGATCCTCTTCTCTGTTACATACTTCATAACATTTCCAGAGTGAGACAGCGCCCCCTAAAATGCTTTCAGCCTCACGACATTGTTTGTGTCTCGAACCTGGAAACTATTCCACAGTTATGAAGTTGTGTCCTGATGTATCGTGTGTGTTTGAAGCTGTTGCTGTAACCAACAAAACCCAGCGTACCGACTGAAAGCTAGCCAAACAATTGACCTGCAGTCCTGCATGTCTCCATGGAAATAATGTGACATAGAAATAAAGACTTTGAACCTCTTCTGTCTTCTCTGCCTCGTGTTTTACAAATGCAAGCTTGTGTAGATATTTACCTCCACCCCACAAAAGTCATGTGGTTAGCATGGTTGAGGGCAACATAGCTAATGGTAGTAAACTGATTTAGACCAAATATAACTGTAGCAGCAGTCAGAGAACCGTTCATTCAGTTTGGTAGTGAGTTGGCCAGAAATAATAACTTTATTTAAAGAGCATGTTAAAGTCATACATGATTCCAAGTGCTTTATAACATAAAAACAGAGACAACATTTCAAGGTGAGTTTTTTTTTTTTTTTTTTTTTTAGTGCACTCCTCAAAACCTATATCTTAATGTTGACAAGTTGGGACATGGAACATCTGGACAACATTCCGACTTCTTCACCTGTGAAATGTTCAATAAGGCAACACCTTGAGCTGGCACATAAGGCTCAACCAGTACCCCAAGGTAGCAGGGTGTCCCAACGAGATGATCTCCAGAGGATATCCACCGTGCAACTGTGCAGTTCTGTCTACCCTTGTCTTTTGCACCTCCCCCATTGAGTTTTATCATCTGCGTAACAATGAAAATTTAAGCAATGCTTTCTAATAATACTGCCTAAGGGAAGCATGTATAAAGTGAATAAAATTGGTCCTAGCACAGAACCTTGTGGAACTCCATAATTAACCTTAGTCTGTGAAGAAGACTCCCCATTTACATGAACAAATTGTAATCTATTAGATAAATATGATTCAAACCACCGCAGCGCAGTGCCTTTAATACCTATGGCATGCTCTAATCTCTAATAAAATTTTATGGTCAACTATCAAAAGCAGCACTGAGGTCTAACAGAACAAGCACAGAGATGAGTCCACTGTATGAGGCCATAAGATCATTTGTAACCTTCACTAATGCTGTTTCTGTACTATGATGAATTCTGAAACTCTTCAAATAGACCATTCCTCTGCAGATGATCAGTTAGCTGTTTTACAACTACCCTTTCAAGAATTTTTGAGAGAAAAGGAAGGTTGGAGATTGGCCTATAATTAGCTAAGATAGCTGGGTCAAGTGATGGCTTTTTAAGTAATGGTTTAATTACTGCCACCTTAAAAGCCTGTGGTACATAGCGAACTAATAAAGATAGATTGATCATATTTAAGATCGAAGCATTAATTAATGGTAGGGCTTCCTTGAGCAGCCTGGTAGGAATGGGGTCTAATAGACATGTTGATGGTTTGGAGGAAGTGACTAATGAAAATAACTCCGACAGAACAATCGGAGAGAAAGAGTCTAACGAAATGCCAGCATTACTGAAAGCAGCCAAAGATAACGATATGTCTTTGGGATGGTTATGAGTAATTTTTCTCTTTACTAGTTAAAGGACTACTCGGCTTAATAGAGCTCTGACTCTTTGTCAGCCTGGCTACAGTGCTGAAAAGAAACCTGGGGTTGTTCTTATTTTCTTTAATTAGTGATGAGTAGTAAGATGTCCTAGCTTTACGGATGAATTTTTTATAGAGCAACAGACTCTTTTTCTAGGCTAAGTGAAGATCTAAATTAGTGAGACGCCATTTCCTCTCCAACTTGCAGGTTATCTGCTTTAAGCTGCGAGTTTGTGAGTTATACCACGTAGTCAGGCACTTCTGATTTAAGGCTCTCTTTTTCAGAGGAGCTACAGCATCCAAAGTTGTGCTCAATGAGGATGTAAAACTATTGACGAAATAATCTATCTCACTCACAGAGTTTAGATAGCTACTCTGCACTGTGTTGGTATATGGCATTGGAGAACATAACAAAGAAAGAATCATATCCTTAAACCTAGTTACAGCGCTTTCCGAAAGACTTCTACTGTAATAAAGCTTATTCCCCACTGCTCGGTAGTCCATTAAAGTAAATGTAAATGTTATTAAGAAATGATCAGACAGAAGGGGGTTTTCAGGGAATACTGTTAAGTCTTCAATTTCCATACCATAAGTCAAAACAAGATCTAAAGTATGATTAAAGTTGTGGGTGGACTCATTTACATTTTGAGCAAAGCCAATTGAGTCTAATAATAGATTAAATGCAGTGTTGAGGCTGTCATTCTCAGCATCTACGAGGTCTATTAGATAAGAAACCAACACTTTTTTTAACTATATGGATTTGAATGACGTGCGACAAGTTGTGTCGGTGACGTCATTTCCCTGTGGGCAGGCCTTGAGTGAGATGTGGTCCAGCCCTCTCGGCTGAATTCCTTTGTTTCACACGCTGCTCGAGATGGCGCGCATTGCTTTATCAAAATTTTTTCTGGACCTGTGAG